>NC_080486.1:7705000-8020000 GCF_030265055.1 Doryrhamphus excisus | reverse complement strand
TGGTATGATGTTCTTTTTCTCAAATGCAGCGTTACATTTACATGTAACGCTTACATTTACATGTAACCCAGACCATCACACTACCACCATCATATTTTGCTGTTGGTATGATGATCTTTTTCTCAAATGCAGCGTTACATTTACATGTAACGCTTACATTTACATGTATCAGTATCAGTATATTTCAGTATCACAGGAAGTCTTCCAGGTCCTGAAGCAGCATAACAACCCTCAGCCCATCACACTACCACCACCATATTTTGCTGTTGGTATGATGTTCTTTTTCTCAAATGCAGCGTTACATTTACATGTAACGCTTACATTTACATGTAACGCTTACATTTACATGGAACCCAGACCATCACACTACCACCACCATAATTTGCTGTTGGTATGATGTTCTTTTTCTCAAATGCAGCGTTACATGTAAATGTAGGCGTTACATGTCAATGTAACGATGTAATGCAGACCATCACACTACCACCACCATATTTTGCTGTTGGTATGATGTTCTTTTTCTCAAATGCAGCGTTACATTTACACGTAATGCTTACATTTACATGTAACCAAGACCATCACACTACCACCACCATATTTTGCTGTTGGTATGATGTTCTTTTTCTCAAATGCAGGGTTACGTTTACGTGTAACGCTTACATTTACATGTAACGCTGCATTTGAGAAAAAGTACATCATACCAACAGCAAAATATGGTGGTGGTAGTGTGATGGTCTGGGGGTTGTTATGCTGCTTCAGGACCTGGAAGACTTCCTGTGATACTGAAATATTTAAGTGTGACAAGCAAAAAAATAAAAATAAAAAAAACAACAGGAAGGGGGCAAACATGTTTTCACACCACTGTAGATCCAAGTTTTTTATCGTATCGTGTTCTTAGGCCATCACTTACTACGACATTCCCACTGAAGACCGCCATCATTCTCCTCTTCATCTTTGCCCACTGACTCCAATCCCGCCGTGTCTTCTCAGCATCTTGCTGCAAATGTACATGGATGCTGTCATTGCAAAACGGAAGAGCAAAAATAAACAAACTCCACCGCAATCTGTTGTGAATCGATACTGGGCCAAACCCTGAAGATATTTCAAGAGTGCGAGTTTACAACCAAGTCAGCACATTCACACGACACGTTGACGCAGCTAAGTGACAAGAGGCTTTCCATGAAAGAATAGCTGGAGAAGAAAAGCACAATTATTTCCTTTTAAATAGATGTGAAATCTCTCATGGATCATGCACTTTGAATGGGGGTAGTGGGTGTGGAAACTGTGCATGAATATCACAACACTGATTATCCAGTAAGAAAGGATGAGTCAACTTCGTCTTTGACTTCCCAGTGATGCTGAGACATTGTTGGACCATTTTTCGCCAATTACACTTCCTTTCTATTCTGACAATACCGTACTCCTACTCCCCTTTCAAATGAGATTATGACTAAATAAACAGTAGCTATAAGTTCTGCAATCTGTTTACACAGGCATGTAAATGTTGCTCTATATTCCCTAACTGTAGAATTGAATTCTTGTATTGATTTGTTTATGCTGTGACTGGAATGCAAGTCAAAAGAAAATAAGATGGACCAACCCCGGAGCTACAGTAGATGTAGCTTCAGAATACAGCAAAAAAAAAAAAAGGCTTCGCTACAAATCTTATGCAAGGGTCGAAAGCTCAGGTACCATGAACGGAGAATGGAACAAATTTTGGAGCTTTCCTGCAAACTATCTTGAATGCTTGATGTACTAAAAGCTTTTTACTTAAGTGCATTCAGGAGACATTCTGTGAAAGAGATGTAGCAATATCAGAATAGTTGCACTAGAAGAAAAAGGCAAAAAAAAGTGGGCCAAAGCTGCAAGTAAAGGGAAAAAGTTAAATACACACACACACACATACTATCCTTTGTCCATTAGCTTTAGCTGCACCCATACGCATGCAGCATAATGGACATGGCTGATGTGCTGGTGAATATGGGAGGATGACACAGATATTCCTCTTTGTAGCGCTGACCTGCTGCAGTGAAAGGCTGCCAAGCGTGATCATGTCAGGTCGCTCACGCTCCCTCAGCAGCAAAGCATGGCGGGGGACTACCTCCTCGGTTGGCTTTACTGCAAGAAGAAGAGGATAATTCTCTTACAGCATCCATTTATCCAGTTTCTATACTGCTTTGCACTCACGAGGTTCATGGGTATGTTAGCCTATGAGCCTAAAATGCATATTCGCCTAAACTGCAGTTGAATTTGCACATTCTGTAGGCTACTACTTTACATAGCAGTAAAATAAAATGTAAAATAAAATAAAATGTTTTTATATTACATTTTTATATTATATTTTTAGAATTCATACAAATGCAAAATTTTTATTTACAGTAGTAATTTATAAATTTTATATAAAAATGTATATATTTTTAAGTATTTTATTATTTATTATTTATTATTTTCATTCATTCATTCAATTTTAATATTATATTATATATTATATATTATAGCATGTTTTTGCTATAGCATGTTTTGATATTGGATATTTTATTTATTTTATTATTTATTTGATTTTTATTTCCTAATTTTTTACATATTTTAGAATTTAAATAATGTATTTAATTATGTGGTAATTATAACATTTAATAGTATACATAATATCATTATAATGATGATTAAATTTAATTTAATAAAACATGTAATTATATATTTTTTTAATTTAAATGACATAAAACCTTAATTATATTAGTACATTATTATTACAGTATATAAAGTATAATAATAATATGGAAAATAATTCCTGTGTATTTATTGATAAATATATATTTTTTAATTTTGCATGCATGCATACATGAACTCAAATTAAAAAGAAAATAATTACTTTTTACGGTGCTTTCTCTGCTCCTTATGCCCCTCACTCCATCCCCTCCACGCCCAGTAATGGGCCCAGCTTGTGTTTTGGCAGTGGTGCTGGCCTGGGAGGGCTCGACGCCTGAGGCACCACTACCACTACCACCACCACGGTGGAGCAGCACTGGATTACCCGCCTTCACCTCCAACACCTCCCCATCCCTGGAGGCGACCACTGTACCTGGAGAGATAACATCAGTGGGCATGCACTCACACACATGAATAAATCGGCACGCATAAACATTATCACATGCATACACGTACTGATGGGTGCCTGTTTGTGTTTACCAGACACAAATATTCATTCAAATATATTCTTTATACTAGCTGGAGCCTACCCCAGGTACCATTCTGGCCATTTTGAGTGTTCATATTATACATAAATATAGGTTGTTTTCAAGTGCTTATATGATGCAAGCCTGCTTTAATTTTCCTGAAAATCCTCTTCCTCATCAGCTACCCGACACCTCCACAACACATTTTCTTTACCAACCAGGAATTAGACCCTAAAATTGGAGCTAAAACATCAACCGCCTCGTTGGTAGAAAGCAGAATCTATTCTTTAAGCGTCTGTGTGAAGAGTATATGCGACGTGTGCAGTCCCACATGTGCAAGCGCCAAAGCCGTTATCGCCCATTTAATGCTTTTCACGTAGAAGCCGATATCTCGATGTGGTTGTGTGTTTTTTTCAGTGGTAGAATTTGTCTACCTAGACAAGAAAGATGGGAATAAAAGGATTTGTCTAGGATTTCTTTTCCTGAAAAAGTGTCCACTATTCCTTATATTAGTATATATTTATGCAGGAAAAGGAACAAAATGTCCACGTGTGGAGCTTTGAGGACGTGTGGCCGATACACCGGTGGGAGGCATCCACACAAAAACATAAGGTAGACTATTGTCGCTTAGTGAAGTCGCCTTCCTTGCCTGCTTCTCAGCCTGTATTGCATACAGGAACTCTTAATCCAAGATCCTCTTTACTTTTTTTTTTTTTTCTGTGGGATTTCATGAACATTTCCAAACAATGAAGACGAGGCTGCTAATCTCTGCGGTACAGCTAAATCCAAGACAAAAGCAAATAATACAAGCCCTCGACTCGAAGCGGCCCTAAACCCATCACTCGTGTGCGGGAATTACAAGGTAAGATATGCGTCATATGTCAACAGGATCTGGTGCGAGTGTCTTCATCCGGAAAAACAATGCTAAGCTTAAAGCACCTCAATGTGGCCCTGCTCTGTCACATATTTCAATGAAAGTGTGCTAATGAGCACGGGCACGCCTCACATTAAACACAATCCCTGCTTGGAAAGCACCCGCCATACCAGTGAGCTCTGGTCATGGGCTTTGTTCTGGACAAATATGCTGAAAATAGATTTGAAACATGACATCATAATACAGACATTTTGAATATTGCGTTCCTTTATTATATATAGTATATTATATAAAACCTGGGAAAAGCTCA
Organism: Doryrhamphus excisus; assembly: GCF_030265055.1. Classification (NCBI taxonomy): domain Eukaryota; kingdom Metazoa; phylum Chordata; class Actinopteri; order Syngnathiformes; family Syngnathidae; genus Doryrhamphus; species Doryrhamphus excisus. Next base: position 8,015,646 of record NC_080486.1, on the reverse strand, counting down.
TCAAAATCGAGCATGTGTATCTTCATTGAAATAGGTTCTCAATACCATCCTTACAAATTAACAATGATTCAGCTACACGGGAGTCCAAGAAGCAAGTTACCAGTAAGCAAGTTCACCAAACTCCCAATCTCTTTTCACTTCATTGAATCCATTGGATTCTTCATTCTCAGTGTTGCTAGCCTGCTTTCTCACTAAAGTCACTCCATGACAAAAATGTGTGGGAACGTGGCCACATAGTTTGATCAAACTATTAATGCTGAATTATTTATTTTTTATTTTTTTATTTCTTTTTTTTAATTTGTAAATTTGTAAATTTGTAAATTTTTATTTTTTATTTCCAATTCATTGCATTCAATTGTAATCTGATGCATGTTCAAATGAAATAAAACCATTACCATTACCATTTTTAATTTCGAGTCACCAATTAACCTAACATGCATGTTTTGGGTTCGTCGGAGGATGCTGGACTACCCAGAAAAAACCCATGCATGCACGGGGAGAACATGCAAACTCCACACAGATATACGTAGATACACACCCAGATCTTCTAGATCTCTTGACTGCATGGCCAAAATGCTAACCACTTGTCCACCTTGCAGTCCTGAGTTCTACGTAGCAATCACATACCGGGTATGTCAATGAAGGTGTCTTCATCTTCATACAAAGCCACAGCCCTCTTTTGCCCATTTAATGTTGCTGGGAAGAAACAAAACAATTTCAAATATAAATGACATTACTTTCAAAATTATGCTTTAAAAACATATTAACATGTAAACTACTGATAGTAGCCGGGACAAGACAGGGTGAAAATGGAGTGCAAGTGGCCGGGTAATGAAGTGGAAGTGGATACTTCCTACACTTGGTTTCATACACTCAATTTTTTTGTATGTTTTGGTTTTCATCAAATGTTATGCCTCAGTTTTCAAAAACTGTCTTGGTTTACATACAATATTGCACTTAAACTAGTCAAATTGCCCTGTACTGTATTGTTCCAGAGAAAGCACCCTGTCAGTGCCCTTTTTGTTGCGTGTGACAAGAAGATGAGAAACATGCATTTGTTGTTCATATTGTTGGGTTTTGGAAGGAATTAAGAAACAAAACAATTTCAAATATAAATGACACTACCTTTAAAATTATGCTTTAAAAACATATTACCATGCAAACTACTGATAGTAGCCGGGAAAAGAGAGGGTGAAAACGGAGTGCAAGTCATGAAGTGGAAGTGGATACTTCCTACACTTAAGCCTTGGTTTTCCATTTTTTGTATGTTTTGGTTTTTCATCAAATTTTATGCCTCAGTTTTCAAATACTGTCTTGGTTTACATACAATATTGCACTTAAACTAGTCAAATTGCCTTGTACCGTATTGTTTCAGAGAAAGCACCCTGTCAGTGCCTTTTTATTGAGTGTGACTGCTAAATAACCACCATGGGGCCAAAGAATGCTGCAAGTGCTGATGGCAAATTGCTGATTTGATCAAGAAGATGAGAAACATGCATTTGTTGTTGATATTGTTTGGTTTCTTGACCTGTGTCAGACCTTTTGGAAGGAATTTAGAAACAAAACAATTTCAAATATAAATGACATTATCTTAAAAACTATGCTTTAAAAACATATTAACATGCAAACTACTGATAGTAGCCGAGACAAGAGAGGGTGAAAATGGAGTGCAAGTGGCAGGGTAATGAAGTGGAAGTGGATACTTCCTACACTTGGTTTTCATACACTCCATTTTTTGTATGTTTTGGTTTTCATCAAATTTTATGCCTCAGTTTTCAAACACTGTCTTGGTTTACATACAATATTGCACTTAAACTACAGATTCAGAAGATGAGAAACATGCATTTGTTGTTCATATTGTTGGGTTTCTTGACCTGTGTCAGACCTTTTGGAAGGAATTTAGAAACAAAACAATTTCAAATATAAATGACATGAACTATGCTTTAAAAACATATTAACATGCAAACTACTGATAGTAGCCAGGACAAGAGAGGGTAAAAATGGAGTGCAAGTGGCAGGGTAATGAAGTGGAAGTGGATACTTCCTACACTTGGTTTTCATACACTCCATTTTTTGGTTTTCATCAAATTTTATGCCTCAGTTTTCAAACACTGTCTTGGTTTACATACAATATTGCACTTAAACTACAGATTCAGAAGCTGAGAAACATGCATTTGTTGTTCATATTGTTGGGTTTTTGGAAGGAATTAAGAAACAAAACAATTTCAAATATAAATGACACTACCTTCAAAATTATGCTTTAAAAACATATTAACATGCAAACGACTGATAGTCGCCGGGACAAGAGAGGGTGAAAATGGAGTGCAAGTGGCCGGGTAATGAAGTGGAAGCATTAACATGCCTGTTAGCCGGCCTGTCATCATGTGATGAGATTTGCTTTAGTGAATCCTTTGACATTACACGGCAGTGATATCCAAAAAGATACAGGTGAAATGGCTTCTCCATTAATAGCCATGTTTCATTATAACATGCATATTACTTGGCTCCCAGGAGCTCGCTTTTAATAGGCCTCCAAACTATTGAGTTGGACGAGAAGGGAATGGAAAACTGACCAATGATACGTGACCTTCATCAATGACAGTGAAGTGGTAGAGGCGGGTGGGGGGGAGCCAATCTAGCGACATCATCATTTGGTGTATTTACATAGATTGTACCTGGTGATCTCTCTCACCTCACTTTAATGAACCGAGGAGAACTATTATGATGGCGAATGGCGTACTTAATTCAAGCTCATCTTTGCTGTTGACCCCGGATGCGCCGCTGCTCCGCCTTGGGTCCGTCTTCTCCGTCAAAGTCGGGTCAAAGTAATTTCTCGCACATTCATTTCCTGTGAAAAGTGAGAGAATGAGAGGTTCGCTGGTGGTGGCGGGGCGGCGATACCAGGGTTGTACAGGTTCAGGTTAGTGGTTATTAGAAGCACATGAAGCGAAATGTTAATTTTGACTGTGGAAGGTGCGGGGCCAACGGCTGCTTCCTGATAAGGCAGAGCCAGGATGAGACCCGAGCAAAGAGGCAGAACTGAGTGTGCACGATGTGTGTGTGTGTGTGTGTGTGTGTGTATGTGTGTGTGTGTGCACCCCTCCACGGCCTGCAGTGCTCTGGGGCCTAATTAGCATGCTGCAAAAGGTCACGGCAGGCAATCTCTTAAATACGACTGCCATATGTTTCTGTGTTCAAAAGGGACTAATGAGAAAGTCGACAAGCTCAAAAGTACCTGGAATTTCAAAGACAATACCGTCTAAATACTGGGAGGTCAGCAGCCTTGAGGAGCGGGCAAGTGTGGAAAAGTAGATCCAAAAGAAAAATAACCTGGGCCCATGTCTCATTGACTTCTTATTAGCAATCACTGACCTATGGGTATCAAGTCTGCTGCACAGAGTTTATGGGAATCCGACTGCTCGGGGGCACTCTCTATTAAGGGTGCACCCCACCGAGCAGCTTTTTTAACCCCAAATCATTCTCATTACCGCCCTTGAATATTTCACTCCCATCTAAATAGTTTTGCATGTATTTCTCAGGTGCTGGAGCAAAAAAATATGCATTAAATCATGTTATACTCAATACTCCATGCAAGGGGCTTCCGTTTTAGAAGTTGGGGCCATCATAAGAAATGTGAACCAGGGCAGGTGCTTTCGAGGACCAAAATGAAAAGTACGTTAGCATATCGATATCGATTCATCCTCAGTCCTTGGTTAGCCTCATTAATCCTAAAACATTTTTTCAATTTTTTCAATGATGGGGCCATCATAAGAAATGTGAACCAGGACAGGTGCTTTCGAGGACCAAAATGAAAAGTATGTTAGCATATCAAACTTAGCATGTCGATAACGATTAATCCTCAGTCTTTGGTTAGCCTCATTAATCCGAAAACATTTTTTTCGATTTTTTCGATGATTGGGCCATCATAAGAAATGTGAACCAGGACAGGTGCTTTCGAGGACCAAAATGAAAAGTACATTAGCATATCAAACTTAGCATATCGATATCGATTCATCCTCAGTCCTGGGTTAGCCTCATTAATCCGAAAACATTTTTTCGACGATCGGGCCATCATAAGAATTGTGAACCAGGACAGGTGCTTTTGAGGACCAAAATTAAAAGTACGTTAGCATATCGAACTTAGCATATTGATAATGATTTATTCTGAGTCCTTGGTTAGCCTCATTAATCTGAAAACATTTTTTCGATGATGGGGCCATCATAAGAAAGGTGAACCAGGACAGGTGCTATCGAGGACCAATAGGAAAAGTACGTTAGCATATCAAACTTAGCATATCGATATCGATTCATCCTCAGTCCTCGGTTAGCCTCATTAATCCGAAAACATTTTTTCGATTTTTTTGATGATGGGGCCATCATAAGAAATGTGAACCAGGACTGGTGCTTTCGAGGACCAAAATGAAAAGTACATTAGCATATCAAACTTAGCATATCGATATCGATTCATCCTCAGTCCTTGGTTAGCCTCATTAATCCAAAAACATTTTAAATAAACTGATTAATCTGACTAAAATTTATGTATTAGAATCAGATTAAGTAATGAAAAAACATCACAATTGTTCTATTGCTAATTGAACATTTATATTAATACACTGAATTATTATTCTCCATATTATGTATGTTTACCCCCTGACTTTTGCTCACATTCTGTGCCCCTTGAGACTGTATTTTTAAAAAATTACAATCTACCTCTTTAGCATAAAACGCTGTTATTACTTGCTGTAATGACTTACTATGCGGCGCCAAAGCAAAATAAAGCACACAAATCAAATCAAGAAACTGACATGTGACTCATCCTTGGGAAAACTGGCACACTCGCAACCTTGAACGCATCCTAATTTGCCATCCCATTCCTCAAGAGTTCTCCCTGACATAGTGAATTATAAGGGGGCATATTTGTATGCCTGATTGGCCCTAAGCCGTGTTTCGGGGGCGTTGCGAGTGCAGCGCCACAGACTGGGCTCGGTATCATGCTAGTGTATGTAAATGCACTCTCCTATGACTCCAGCCCACCACAAGGCATGCAGCTGAGAGTGGGAGTCAAGGCTGATTGTGTCCAGGGTGCTTCTAGATAGCGATAGAACACCCACTAGTGTAGCGTTCTCCAGTGGAGGAAGAAGTTATAGTAGAGGCTTGTTAGGACATGCTTGCTTTGGAATGCAGGGACCGAGGGGCCCCTGAATGGAAGCAAAGAAAGCGAGAGTAAAGGTTAGATCAGGAACACATCAACTGCCAACAAATTTGAGGCTAATGAAAAATGAAGCTTCACCTCTTTCTTTGGCAGGGGCTTGCAGCTCCATTTTTTTTATTTTTTTATTTTTATGGTGAGCTGCAAGGGCGCTATCTGGCCTGTCACCTCGAATTTCTCTCGGCAGCCGGGAAGAAGGGAATACTCGGTGCTTCCTCCTCCGTCGAAAGCTGGGTTTTTCTATGCCCACCTCATATTCGCTCGCCGACAAAATAAGCGGAAATCTAAATACGAGCACACACAGTGACACAGAGGAGAGATGCAAGCGTTGGGTCAAACTGCCTCGTTGTAAAATACAACAAAACACAAGATTTGCTTGGTTGTCTGCTACACACTGTTCTCACGCATCCTCCTCGAATGACACTAAAACACAATTAGGTTAAAATTAAATCTTGCAGGAAGAGAAGTGGGGGGAGGGTGGGGACAGGAGAAGAAGAAATGATTAAAATAATTACAAATTGCGCCCTGACAAGCAAGAGCAAAATTTAGCCCAAAGCCATTTGTCTGTAATTAGTTAATTAATCCTTACACAAATTATGAGCAATAACTCATCAAGCAGGACTCACCCATCAGAAATTCAGCCGACTTGGATTTCTTCTGCTTAGGTTGCTGCAGAGCCTTCTGCTGTAACTTCTGGAGGGAAATTGTTAAATGAATAAATTAGCTGCAGAATGAAGATCATCATTTATGATCCGCAACTAACGCAGTATTTTAAATATGGGACGACACCGAAATGTCATTTAATTTACATCGCCGCTAAAGGGGTCAAGCGCTAATTGAACAACAGGAGTGGAAAAGAATTTCATCATAAATAGATAAGAAAAGTTGACATGAATGTGTAATGAAGGTCACATTAAAATACATCCTCCTTGTTTCCTGTTTTTATTTATTTATTTATTTTAATAAACACTCTCCTGGAAAATTACATATATGCATCTACAGTACACAAGCTTGTGTTCATTGCGATGTTTTTTTTTTATGTCAACTGAAATAAGACTTGTTGACGTAAAACCTCTACACTACAACATCATCTGGAACGGTTCAAAATCAATATTTACATCATGACGTGGCAAAAATGTAAGAAAATACATCACTGTTCCAGGATCAATTAAGAGCTGCTATGTTCATGTGATGATGCGTTCAAGTGCACCGGTAACACAGAGGACAGAAATGTTGACGTTAATGTACGGCTGCCTTGCTGGCCGTGGGAAGTGAATCTGAAATCTGATTGGTTAGAAAAAACAATGTTACATAATGTTTAAGTGACATGGGCCAGCACTCCTGATTTTGAAGGCCTGATTGGAGGAAAATAGATGTTGATAATAATAATAATAATAATAATAATAATAATAATAATAAGAATAAGAATAAGAATAAGAATAAGAATAAGAATAAGAATAAGAATAAGAATAAGAATAAGAATAAGAATAAGAATAAGAATAAGAATAAGAATAATAGACCAATTGGGGAATACGGTGAATGCTTGGAAAGTGGTTAGCGCATAGGCGACACAGCTAGGAGACCCGTGTTCGATTCCCCGCTCGGGCATCTCTGTGTGGAGTTTGCATGTGGGTTTTCTCCAGGTACTCGGGTTTCCAAAAACATGCTAGGTTAATTGGCGACTCCAAATTGTCCATAGGTATGAATGTGAGTGTGAATGGTTGTTTGTCTATTTGTGCCCTGTGATTGGCTGGTGACCAGGGTCCAGGGTGTACCCCGCCTCTCGCCCAAAGACAGCTGGGATAGGCTCCAGCACCCCAGCGACCCTCGTGAGGATAAGCGATAGAAAATGAATGAATGAATGAACATCACACTGTCCCAGGATCAATTAAAAGCTGCTATGTTCATGTGATGATGCGTTCAAGTGCACCGGTAACACAGTGAACAGAAATGTTGATGTTAATGTACGGCTGCCTTGCTGCCCGTGGGAAGTGAGTCTGAATTCTGATTGGTTAGAAAAAACAATGTTACATAATGTTTAAGTGACATGGGCCAGCACTCCTGATTTTGAAGGCCCTGGGCAGATTACATTGAAATGGCAACACAGAAGCTGAAATCTGATTGGAAGAAAATAGATGATGATAATAATAATAATAATAGACCAATTGGAGAATACGGTGCACAGTGAGTGAGTGGTTAGTGCGTAGGCAACACAACTGGATAACCGGGTTCGATTCCCCGCTCGGGCATCTCTGTGTGGAGTTTGCATGTGGGTTTTCTCCGGGTACTTAGGTTTCCTCCCATATTCCAAAAACATGCTAGGTTAATTAGCATGGCACCCACGCATGCACAGGGAGAACATGCAAACTCCACACAGAGATGACCAAGGGTGGGATCGAACTTGGGTCTCCTAGCTGTGAGGCCTGCGCGCTAACCACTCATCCGCCGTGCAGCCTGTTGATAGTGATATCAGTGCATAATAACGCCACACATTTCATTGATGGTCATTGTTGATTATAATGTTTGATAATGAAATTAGACTCCAAATTGTCCATAGGTATGAATGTGAGTGTGAATGGTTGTTTGTCTATATGTGCCCTGTGATTGGCTGGCCACCAGTCCAGGGTGTACCCCGCCTCTCGCCCAAAGACAGCTGGGATATAGGCGGTAGAAAATTAATGAATGAATATTGAAATAAATCAGATGACCCTTTATTGGAAAAAAAATAACAACGTCAATAACGATGGAATGTACCATTTTCATACAGCCTGAATCAACTGTGTCTGTCTATTTTGTCCAAGTACAAAAACATTTACATACGGGTATAAGACCTCCATAAATCCTACATGGTATAATCCGAGCACCCAGTATTCATGCGAGTGGGATCCGCAGCTTTTCCAGAACTGTAGGTGGTCTACTGTACACTTGCGTGACATGGAAACAAGACGGAATGTTTCAAGCAAGTTCCCTTTGAAATCAGCAGTATGTGGAACAAACTCAGCAGTCCCACATTTCTCTCATTTCTGCCGAGCCCGGAACAATACGAGCGTTGAGATAAATCCCATAAGTTGTTGTTGTTTCGGTTATGGATATGTTTACACAAGGATGCGCCATATATAAAAAGGGGCTCTTATGCCTCAAAGCATCATTTTATACAGATTTCAGTGATGAACCAGGAACGGCATGTATTTGTATACAATATTTCATTTCAAAGGAGAAAATCAAGGGGTACAGTGGATGGATAGGGGGGTTATTTCAACTCTAAATGACAGAGCAATTAAAATAGAAAAGGGGGGGGGGGGGGGGATACTTCCAAACCAATCTGGTAAGAGGAGTTTTTGTAAATCTGTTTTTACATTCAACAAGCCCTACAGCGAGACATTCATTTATACCACTGAGATTAATGCTTATCTAATTGTAACTTATTTAAAAACCATTTTCCTTTCGACTGGGTACCAATCAGTTTTCTGAATTACAAAGACTGGGGGAGTACAAGACGGGCGGTCTTCCTGTGCTTTCTATTACGTTCCCATTTCCATTCCATACAGTAGATGCGCTTTTACTGGAAGACTAATGGTGTTTGGGTAAGAAGGAACTATTATGGGTAAATGAATCAGGTCATTTTTGATGATTAAAAAAAAAGTGCTCATGCAAACCCAGTTATCAATATAATGCCGAAAATGAAAGTGCTCATTGAGATCTGTTGCATGATATTAAAATCCTAAACTTTATTGGAACCTCAAAGCAAAATAAAAAAAAACTGGTCCAGTATATCCACTCTTAGCTAATTGTGTCCGTGTTCGGTTATGTGATGAATTAGTTACCATTTAGTTGATATATACTGTACTGTAACATTATTTACACTTTATGTAATGTTTCTGTCCCTTTTTTTCTTGTGTATTTAGTTTTTATTTATTTAAATTTCATTTAAATTTATTTTCTATGTATTTATAATTTTTGTATCATTTAAAAAAAAAAATTAATTTTCCAAATATTCTTAAATAATTTTTGTGAATTGACTTCTTCTGATGTATTTTTTCTTTAATATTTCACTTTATGCAACTAAGTGAAATTGCGCCTTCTTTCTCATTATAATATGAATTCCTCTTTTAATATTTTGCCTTTATTTGTGTAAAATTATAGCTGTTTTTTTCCTATTTCTGCTTTTTAATGCCATTTTACTATTTTAACTTTCTTATTGGAAATTTTCCGAATTAGGATTTCATTCCCATAATATTTTGACTTTATTCTTGGAACAGTGGAACATTGACATTTTATGTTTTATTTGTTTTTACAAACGATTATGACTTAAAAATACTTTAATATTTACAATAAAAACTAACAGTAATAGTACAGTTGCATATTTTTGGTTCTACTTTTTTCCGTTTTTAAGTAATCAGCAGTAGAACATAGGTAAGTTTCAGGAAAATATCAGTTCCCAAATAAAAAACAGCAAGCATAACTTTCACTTTGATACTTCATTCATTAATTCATTTTCTACTGCGGGGGGGTTGCATGCGTGGGTTTATTCTGGGTACTCCAGTTTCCTCCCACATTCCAAAAACATGCTGGGTTAATTGGCGACTCCAAATTGTCCATAGGTATGAATGTGAGTGTGAATGGTTGTTTGTCTATATGTGCCCTGTGATTGGCTGGCGACCAGTCCAGGGTGTATCCCCACCCAAAGACAGCTGGGATAGGCTCCAGCACCCCTGCGACCATTGTGAGGATAAGTGGTAGAAAATAAATGAATGAATATTTGGAACTAGCACATGCATACATAAAAAATTCTTATCAATGCGTAACCTTGTGTGTAGCTTTTGTTGTAGGTTTGAACACCAGATACTGTAACCCACGTCAAGCTAAAACTCAACTCTGAAACCCGGACGTCACTTCCTGTCCAACCCCGATGCATTTATAGGAACACACAGGAACATGCATCTTATATTTGTCTCAACTATATGGTAATGGTAATGGTTTTATTTCATTTGAACATGCATCAGATTACAATTGAATGCATCACATAATCAGTTCACAGTTCCACATGTCCAAAAGGAGTAGGAAGAAGCAAAGCTTATTAAATCCTACCCCTCCATCTGGTACTTTTACAATCAGTAACTGTTACATTTGTTCACTTCCTGCTTTCCTAATATAGTTTAAGTTTTTATGTTTTATTTTTTATTTTTTTTTACAATACAATACAATGACATAATGTGTACCATAGTAAGTGTCAATATAGTGATATGTATAGCACATCATGACTGGTTCAAGACTCTTCATCCTTGTATTTAGCAAACATCAACTGCTTGTATTGTTTCTTGAATTGGCTCATCGTTGTGCATTATATTGAGTAATAAGAGTGTAAAGGTGATTATAAGTGTGCTTTTTCATAACAAAAATAGTCTGTTTATTAAAAATAAAGAATCCTACTTATTTTTTGGTAGAACTCACATGAGTCTACTGCATGTATATCAACTTCTATAAAGGAATGATTGACGTCAAAGCATTTGACTAATTTTCAATTTATGTTGCTTGCGTGTTTATTGGTTCTCCTCCATGTTTTTCTCACAGTGACCCGTAAATGAGCTCTCTGTCCCGCAAATGTCAGTAAGTCATCTGATAACTACAAATGTATTATTGCCCTAAGTTCAGCGGCAGTTAAAGGAAAGAGGGAAATATATGGGAAAGTCCACATCAGGAGTACAGTACATGCACCCCAGGCCGAACGCTTTGGGTCATTGTCAGTAAAAATCTAATCCAAGCGACACCACGTGAGCCTCTGTGTCTAGAGAGAGAGCTAGGAAATGTCTGCTTCTCATCCTGCTTTCCTTTATCCCACTGACATTGACAGCATGCTCCTTGCAAGTACAAGGCCTGTTGTTTAATGTGCCATAACCGGATGGAACGTGCAGATGTTGCATTTCCAAAACGATAAACAACAATTTTAATCCTCGGGGAGCACAAAAAAAAAAAAAAAAAGAAAGATACTGATATGTGCAGCGTCAACAACGTGGTGCGCATGCTCAGATTTGCCATGGTGAATACGTGGTGCTGCAATAGAACCCTTTGCCAAGACATTTGGGTAGATTATTCATCATTCCCTTTTCTTATTCTACCTCTTTCCCCATTTTATTTCGGAGCTTCCAAAATGGATAAAAAATAATCTAAAATTGGTGGCAAAACTAACTTTCTTTCTCTGTAAATGCAATTGTTGTCAAAAGGAATTGAGCACAACAATGCCTCGTTCAGTTCTTGTTGCATTCAAAGGCATAGCTAGAAGGGTTTGGGGAAGACCGCTTCGCTGCTGGGGGCTGGTGGGCGCAGACCAGCTAGAAAGTGAATTTTGCATACTGTACGGATCATCGCCCAGTTCAGCCCAGTCACATTGAATCTGCCGTCAAGCAATTGTGCTTCATGAAACCGTCAACCCTCATTTACGTCTGCCTGTTTTCTTCCCCACGCAGCTGTAAACAAGGCCCGGGCTTTGAGCTGTCTTCCTCCGTCCCAGTGTGCGCTACTTGCCAGGGGAGCACAGACAACAAAAAATCATCTTCACAGAGCTCAAGCTACCATTTGCAGACAGGCACCCCGTGCATGAGTCAAGGGCATGGATGTATCCTGCCTCTGTTGGTCCTTATTGTGGCATAACGTGATGAATTAGTTACCGCTTAGTCTATATGTACTGTACTGTATCATTATTTACACTTTATTTTTTTGTTTATTTAAATTTCATTTAAATTTATTTTCCATGTATTTATAATTTTTGTATCATTTTTCAATTTTTTTTATTTAATTTTCCAAATATTCTTAAATAATTTTTGTGAATTGACTTCTTCTGATGTATTTTTTCTTTAATATTTCACTTTATGCAACTAAGTGAAATTTCTCGTTATAATATGAATTCCTCTTTTATTATTTTGCCTTTATTTGTGTAAAATTAAAGCAGTTTTTTTTCATTTCTGCTGTTTAATGCAATTTTACTATTTTAACTTTCTTATTGTAAATTTTCCCAATTAGGATTTTATTCCCATAATTTTTGTGAATTGACTTCTTACGATGTATTTTTTTCTTTAATATTTTACTTTGTGCAACTAAGTAAAATTTCTTGTTTTCAATATACTTCCTCTTTTAATATTTTACCTTTATTTGTGTAAAATTAAAGCTGTATTTGTTTCCATTTCTGCTGTTTAATGCCATTTTACTATTTTAACTTTCTTATTGTAAATTTTCCTAATTATGATTTTATTCCCATAATATTTTGACTTTATACTTGGAACATTGATATTTTTAGTTTAATTTGTTTTACAAAATATTATGACTTAAAAAAAACATATTACTTTAATATTTAAAGTTTATGCTACTAATTTAGGAACATTGATATGTTTAGTTTTATTTGTTTTAAAGAACATTATGAATTCAAAAACATATATGTTATTATTATTATTATTAATATTTCAAGTTCATGCTACATAATTTTTTTCTCATCATAATATGAAATTGCGACATTTTCTTGTCAGATTAGGACAAAATTCTTATATTATTTATAATTTTTTATAATTTATTAATATTTTTACTTTATTTTTGTAAAATATGCTGCTGATTCTTCAATTGTTGCTGTTATTTTAAGTTTTATTATTAAATTTTATTTTTTAAATGTGGCATAGGCCAATTAAAAAAATCTCTATTTTATTCCATTTATTATTTTGTCTTGCTTTTATAAAATGATCAAATTGAAACATAAGAAGTAAATAAATACCATTACCTCATGTGACTATATGAGAGATTGACATTGTTTTCAAAAATCCATATAGAAAGAATAAAAGCTAATCCGCTAATCCAAGGCATCTAGCATATATCCAATTTTACCCCCAAAGTGTGATCCTTTTCATGTGTGCACAGTAATTGTGACCCACCCAACAGTTCCTTATTAACACAACAACCGCGTCAGTTGGTGTAGACAGAAAACATAATTAGTATTCAGGCTTAATTAATCTATGCTGGCCCCCTTAAAGTGAATTAGTCAATTATTTATGCATGTGTGCTCCTCTGATGCTAACAGATTATGCATGTTCCTGAAAGAGAAGGAGAAGGGGAAACCTAGAAAATGACTTTGAAAACTTTCCACTGTTAAAAAAAAAAAAAGATTAATGTAGGAATGAGGGTGACTTACAAATATTTGTTTGTTGATCAGTATTATTAATTAGTGTGCAAGTCCTGCCTGCTGTCTGAGTGCACTCGGTAAGTGCACTAAGTTGGATCATGGTATCTGCCATCATTTCTGGCATTCAGGTTTATAAAAACGTGTAAAAGAAAACATATTTGGTATGAAATTAGCTAATTAGCAACCTGTAAAAATAATAACAATAATAATGACTCACCAGCCATTAAAGCAGCAAACTTGTACCGATTCTCATTACTGCCGTGTATTACATACTTCAGCTCCAATTCATTCAGTCAAATCCAGGCCAAAAGATAAAATAAATATGTACTTTTTATGTGCCCTAATCTGTGGAATGGAGCTGGATCAAGGTCTTTCCTGGGATCATGGGAACTCCTTGAGATTTTACAAGAGCCTTTTTGTTTTTCCTCTTGAGAACCAGGCCTGTGGACCCTTCAATCCCCTTATTGAAAAGCAGGAGGCAACACGGAGGAATGCTAAATGTCAATGGTCACAATGGACCGGCACCTTCACACACACACACACACATACACACACACACAAACACACACACAGAACTAGATGACTTGACCTCTGTGTGTTCAACTATGAAGGTCAGCGGTGAAACTGTACTAACACTCCCAAAGGTGTCCTTCACTGCAAGTCTTACTAATAATAAAAAATTGCACACATGCAACTGAAATCTAATAATAAAAATGTCACTAAAGCGGAAATATTATTAGTACAGGACAATGAGCACCTTTTATTATAAGAGATAACATTTTTTCAACTAGTTTATTCATTTACAAGGACATTTTATTATTTCATTGGCCTGCACAAATTTCTGTTGAATTAGCAAAATAAACCCCAGGCAAAATGTGAAAGATTATCCCATACCATACCATACTTTTTTTTATTTTTTTAACTGAACACTTGTGCTCCGCTGTGTGTGATTGAAAAACATGTAAAGCTATTGAATCTGTGCTTTGTATATGTGGACGCAAAATGAGTGTTGTAACAAGTGGGCTAGTGTTTTTGTAATTGTTTCAAATTACGCGTGGTGTAATAAGTCAGTGAAATCGGAGCCGGTGTGTGCGGTCCGTGTGTGTTAACTAGGCAAGGACCACAGGATATTCATGCAACCTTATCAAGGCTCATATAAAAATAAGATTAAAAAACATATTTAAACAAATGGACATATTTGTCTATTGATCTTATGACATACATCACATGTGCTGAGAATTAATTATGTTAGCATTTCAGCTATTTTAACTCAGAGCACGATGTTGGTCCTTAGCGATATTTTGCAAGGTGTTAGCATGTTAACTGTTAGCATGTTAGCATTTTTGCCATTTTATATGTAAATACAAATTTATACATGGCATGATGTTAGGAGATTACAGAACTGTTTTGGCATTGTCTGTACTTAGTGTTATATTGCTAAATGTTAGCATGCTAACTGGTAGCATTTTTACCATTGTATTTATGTCTTATTGCAAAAACGTATATGGCATGATGTTGAGACACGATACAAATGTCTGGCACTGTCGGTACTAAGCGTTACTGTCTCTTGCTAGGTGTTGTCATGCTAACTGTTAGCATTTTTACCATTGTAATTTGATGTATAAATGCAAATATATACATTGCATGATGTTAGATTACAGAACTGCCTTGGCATTGTCGGTTGCATTTTTGACATTGTATTTATGTCTTATTGCAAAATCGTATGTGGCATGATGTTGAGACACGATACAAATGCCCTGGCACTGTCGGTACTAAGCGTTACTGTCTCTTGCTAACTGTTAGCATTTTTGACATTGTAATTTGATGTGTAAATGCAAATATATACATGGCATGATGTTAGATTACAGAACTGCCTTGGCAATGTTGGTACTTAGTGTTATCTTGCTAGGTGTTAGCATGCTAACTGGTAGCATTTTTGCCTTTGTAGTTATGTCTATTTGCAAATACATACATGGCATGATGTAGAGACACGAAAAAACAGTCTTGGCACTGTTGGTACTTACTGTTACTGTATCTTGCTAGGTGTTAGCATGCTAACTGTTAGCATTTTGCCATTTTAATTTGATGTGTAAATGCAAATATATACATGGCATGATGCTAGATTACAGAACTGCTTTGGCACTGTTGGTGCTTAGTGTTATCTTGCTAGGTGTTAGCATGCTAACTGGTAGCATTTTTATCATTTATAATTATGTCTAATTGCAAATACATAAATGGTATGAGGTAGAGACACGATACCACGGCCCTGGCACTGTTGGTACTTTAGCGTTACTCTCTCTTGCTCGGTGTTAGCATGCTAACTGTTTTCCATTGTACTTTTACGTCTAAATGCACATATACAGTATATGTAGCATGATTTAAGGTCATTATAAAACTGCATTGGCACTTTTGGTACTTAGTGCAAGCTTGCTAGGTGCTAGCATGCCAAGGCGAGAGTGAGCTCCACCTCTGTAACACCGTGCAATGCATGTCTCAAAGCTGTAAAAAAAAAAGCCCCTCCACCATTGCCAGCTGTGGAATATGGCTCTTTTGTGAAATAAAATCAAGTAAAACCTAGCAAATGTGGAAACATAGAGCCAAAATAATATATACACACAATATACTATATGCACAATATAACTGCAAAAAGCTAAAATAAAACTTTAAAAAGCCCTTTTTCCATCATATGTCACTTTACAAAAAGCTGACCTTCCCTGAGACTAACCGTCTTCTCTGTCACAATCAAACCCAAACCTGGAGTGACACTGCATGGTTCTATGTTTGCACCACACAAGCCACTGCGATGCTTTCTTTTTCCACGAACACGTAGCAAGGATGTAATTCAATAGTCACCAAGGGACGGGGCACGGTGCACCAGAGAATATTCTATTTGTTTTTAGTGTTTCAAAACAACCAGGCCTCCATCTAAACATACAGTTGACAGAAAAGGCCAAGTGCGTACTTGCTTTCTTCTTTACTACAAACACAATGCATACAAAAACAACACATTTATCGTATTAATAGTTTGAGATGTTACCTTTTGAGATCCAAATGGTCCGTCTTCTTAGTCAGCTCCACAGCAGTTGTCATGGCGATATCGTCAACACAGTCTCACATCTCATGTAACACTCCCAGTGTTGTCTTTCACTCACTGAAACAACAAGCATAACTATAATAGTCTTTGGTTTACAAGTACATTAAAGCATTGTTAAAATTCTAACCGTCAAGATGAAGTCCCATCTTTATGATAGCTTCACCTCGCAGATGGCATTACCGTTTTTTGTATTTTCAATGCATTTCGCTTGGACACGCCAAAGACGGATACTTCATCACCTTTCACTGGTGACAATGAACTCCCAAATGTGAAAGTAAAGTACTCACACTGCTTTGTCAGCATACATTATGTAGTACATGACGATTGGATTATACATTATTTAGCGGGAGATGCAGAAAAATGCATTTCTCAAGCAAAGAGAGAGAAGTCACATAACGTATGTCTCAATTTCTCCTAAGGCGTTTTTAAAAGAAACGTTTGAAACACATTTATATGAACTGAAAAAGATGATTTAATCGCTTGCGTTCTGTATATAATGTTCTTGAACACAGTGGAACATCAGTTAGCATACATTAGTGTGTTTTTTTTGTCAAACACTGAAAAATTCAGCCAAAATCTTTCCTCGGTTTGCATATACTTACTTTTAAGGTGTCCCTACATCAGAATATGTATGTTTTGACATAAGTAAAATAGCAAAAATGCTAGTATTCTGGCAGTTCGCATGCTAGCACCTAGCAAGGTAGCACTAGTACTGAAAGTGCCAAGGCAGTCCTATAGTGTCCCTACACTATAGGTCATAGCTAAAATGCTACCATGCTAAAATAGTAACAATATGTCGCGCATACAACTGTCTTGGTAGCATATATTTAGCACAACATATCCCTGCTAGCACCCTGCTAGCACTGTGTTACAATAGAACCTGGCACCAGAAGTACCGTATTTCCCAGAGTATAAGTCACACTTTTTTTCACAAGTTGGCTGTTCCTGCGACTTATACTACAGAGCGACTTATAAATAAAAAAACTGTTCATGTTACATAAACACTGGACACCTTTTCTGTTCATGTTTATTTTTTGTGTAGCTGAATAACCATTGTGTTAGCATATCTTCCACCTATTTAGCATGTTCGCTATTTTTTTATTGTTAGAACTTGACTTCCAAGAGGACGTAATGTCTGTTTTGGTCAAGTAGTTAAAATAGATTACCCGCAAAAAATGCGACTTATACTCCAACGCGACTTATAGTCCAGAAAATACGGTACATAAATGTTTAGTTTTACTGAATACTACTGTGTACTGAATACTACTGATATACTGTATTTTCCAGACTATAAGTCGCACTTTTTTTTCATAGGTTGGCTGTTCCTGTGACTTGTACTCCAGAGTTATTATAAACGTATATATATTTAACTTATATTATAAACTTATATATACATATAAATGAGAAAAACTTTTTATGTTACATAAACACTGGACACCTTTTCTGTTTCTGTTTATTTTTTGTGTAGCTGAATAACCATTGTGTGAGCATATCTTACACATATTCAGCCTGTTCTCTATTCTTTTATTGTTAGAACTTGCCTTCCAAGAGGACGTAATGTCTGTTTTGGTCAAGCAGTTAAAATAAATTACCTGCAAAAAAATGCGACTTATACGCCAATGCAACTTATGTATGTTTTTTTTCTACATAATTATGCATTTTTGGCCTTGTGCGACTTATAGTCCAGAAAATACAGTATTTATCTCCCAGCTATGACATCACCAGGGGTTGACTCTGTAGTTATTTGCTAAATAACGCAGTTATACCACTTTTCTTTCCATCACAGCTGCAAAAATAACCCAGAGTGGAGCCAAAGAAAGCCGTCATATGACAGCAGTTTGACAAATGAGGTGAGAAACACTATTGAATTCAAGAAATTCGATCAAGAAAAAAGTGACATTAAGATTTTAAATTGTTTTCTGCATATAAAACGATAAATAAATTGGTTTATGTTAATTTGGTTTCATCGGATTTGCATTCGGCTACAGTATGTTTGCGTTTAAATCGGATCAACTGGAATGTATGAATGGCACTAACCAACGTATTGTTATGCCTCTGTCACAAAACACTGCAGTTTCTGTCTTCATTAAGCAGCGTAAATAAGATGTGCACCATTTTGGACTTCCAAAGTCTTGCCCAAGCTGTCATTGATCGTTTATGCGATTTAATATAGACCTAAATCGCCATCTACTCCAATTAATTCTCAGTGCAGGCATGAGAGTGGCTAATGATGTTATCTTACCTAATTAACCTGTATAGGGATCCAACTCCAGGACAAGGGATTGTTCATCCCTCATCCAAGTGTTCATTATTATCATTACAATCATTATCATAGAGTGGCTAACTTATGATGTTGGCCATTCCGATGCCATTAATCTAGATTGAGTCCTTTTTCATTTCTAGGGAGGGGCAAGCTCCTTTGGGGTCATTTTTAATTATCACTGAAAGGATGGGAATTCTGGCAAACTCAAATAAGATCAGTTGTGGTCACAGTAATCACCGGCATCCCACGAGATCACATTACGTCAATGTGCTTTGACTACATTTGTGATTTCTGCAGTTTAGTGCACACTAGCCCCTTCACTTTCTGTCAGCTTTCATTCCAAATGTCGGTTACAACCTATTAACGCGGCAGACGAGGAGCAGATCAATAGCCCTCATTGGGCCATGTGTCATTAGTTAATCGGCTATTGATGAGCTATTGACACGCAGATAATTAATCTCACACCCAGTGTCGGCTTTCATATGTTTCCTTAATTATGCTCTTCATCTTGGGCCGTACACATCAGCAGGCTGCCATTTGCTGCTTGACAGTGAGGAAAAGTTCGCTGTCAAGAATCACTCTTGTATTCTCACGTATTTTTCTTGTATTTTCTCTTCATCAATGAACCTCGTATTTATGTCTACGGTGGGTGTGTCACCTGGGGCGGTCACAACAGAATTGTTGTTGTGCTGAGGACAAGAGTGTCAGCAGCACTCTCCAGTACAAGTTACTTGGAGGGTTGTAGATATTTTTGTGATAGACCTTTGGATACGCATCAGGTTACGGCATGATTCAAAAACAATTTTTTTTTGCATGTTTCTCACACGGAAATGTTTCAGATCGATGGGAAATTGCAAAAACATGGAACAGTGGTAAACCTACTCAGGAGTGGCCAGCCAACCAAAATGACCCCAAGAGTACGACAACGACTCATCCAAGAGGTCACAAAAGTCCCCACACCAACATCCAAAGAACTGCAGGCCTCTCTTGCTTCAGATAAGGTCAGTGTTCATGAGTCCACAATAAGGTCCAAAACAAAAAACACTACTGAACAATAGAACACAAAGGCTTGTTTCAATTTTGCCACAAAACATCTTGATGATTGGAAAAAATACTCTGTGGTCTCAAGAGACAAAAGTTGAACTGTTGGGAAGGTGTGTGTCCCATTACATCTGATTTAAAAGAATATCAGACCAACAGTAAAATATGGTGGTGGTAGTGTGATCGTCTGGAAAAAATACTCTGTAGACTGAAGAGACAAAAGTTGAACAGTTGGGAAGGTGTCTGTCCCATTACACCTGACGTAAATGAACATCAAACCAACAGTAAAATATAGTGGTGGTACTGTGATCATCTGGAAAAATACTCTGTGGTCTGATAAGACAAATGTTGGACAGTTGGGAAGGTGTGTGTCACATTACACCTGATGTAAATGAACATCAAACCAACAGTAAAATATAGTGGTGGTAGTGTGATCATCTGGAAAAAATACTCTGTAGACTGAAGAGACAAATGTTGGACAGTTAGGAAAGTGTGTGTGTCACATTATCTGACGTAAAAGAGCATCATACCAACAGTAAAATATGGTGGTGGTAGTGTGATGGTCTGCTGCTTCAGACGTGATAAATGGAACCATGAATTCTGCTGTTTACCAAAAAATCCTGAAGGAGAATATCCCGCCATCTTTGAGGTTGGTGACCTCAAGTTGAATGACAACAATTCTGCAAAGATGAGTGGGCCAAAATTCCTCCACAGCGCTGTAAGAGACTCATTGCAAGTTATTGATTGCAGTTGTTCCTGCTAAGGGTGGCCCAACCGGTTATTAGGTTTAGGGGGCAATCACTTTTTCACACTACTACAAATCGGGAGACTTCTCTTTTGGTTTAAATGTGAAACCAAAGAGGACCCGATTCGAGCTTTGCAGATTCCCATGTCATGGATGACTATTATCTTAAGGTTGGCATAAAATATACATAAATTAATTTATGATCACAAACATGCTAATGATTGTGTTGTGGGCAAAAAATATGTAAAGAACACAATCCTTTTCGTGACTGTTTTGTGTTATATAAACAAACAATAATGCTGTTGTATTGGATTCTAACATTGACATCATCAAAGCATCCAGCGAGCTCTGTATTCGATATATTTCCACACATTGCTGATCAATAGCTCAGTGTTACGTTATATGCAAGAGCACCTGAAGGTGACCCTGACGAGCTGCATCACCATGGGGCTCCAATAAGCTGCTCTTAAACCGCTACTCTGCGAGTGCAAATCTCCAACTTTTACCCTGACGCTGTTGGTTTGATTATTGTTTATAGATACAGCCGAGAATTAAAGTATGGCCGGCAGGCAGCATAATTATTTACAGCTGAAAACTCATATCATTACCAGCATGCTCCTAATTGCCAGAAGTAATATCAATGTTAGTTGATGAAGTGTTTTTCCTCCCCCCCCTTTCTTGTCTTCAGACTCCATAATGTGAAGAGATTGTTTTCCCTCAGCATATGGAGATGATGGTTTATTTCAATACAGCTGTTCATCTGGCTGCAATTCTCCTTTTTTCACCCCAAAATACAATACAAGCGGGATCTTCAGAGGCTTGCTATCGATTGTGCTACTTTTTGTAGTTTGTTCACAAGGTGAAAGAAAACACAAGAGATTTGTCCTTCATAGCTAAAAGGGGTGGGAAAAAAAAACAATGATTTTTTTTTTTCATTATAAAGATTTTCCCTAAATAGATGCAGATGTGACATGCAGAGACGCTGCCAGTTATTCTGACTCAAGGTGAGTCAGAGCTAAATGGAATAGTCAAGTCTGCAACAAACTCATAAGCAAATGATCCATTAAAAGCAATATTTAGGTGAACATGACGGAAAATAAACAAATCATATTTTCTATTTATATGAATTGAAGGATTCAAACATCCGCCAAGGAAGTGATGGTTTTGCCGACGTTCATCTGATTGTGTTCAAAATATATTTTTTAAAGTTTTAAATGGATTAGAATTAAATTTTCAAGAATTGTCAGAATTTATAAAATTTGGGGGATGATCCAGAAATGATTTTTAAAGAATGCGTGAACATTTCCAAATTCACCTTTTTTTTGCATATATACATAAAAAATGGTCAAAGCATTTGAAAAAAAAATCCAACAGGTTCTACGAAATCAAAGACTGATCCAGGTGATGGAAAAATTCCAGAATATGAAAAAAATAGCCGAAAAATAACGATTAAATGAATATTGATATCATTATGAATCCAATTGCTAATGCTAGGAGTCCACTGGGTGGGTGCCAGTTGGTGCCAGTTCGCGCCAGTTTGCGCCAATGCAATTTGCTGTGGCACCTAGTGTCACCAATAAGGTGCCTAGTGGCATGCAGTGGCTCAAACTGCCTCCCAACTGGCTCGTGGTGGCCTGTAATGGCGGCAAAAATGTAGTTTGTTGCTGTTAATTCGGCACCACAGCGAACCACTACGCGCAAACTGGCACTAACTGGTGTCGGCCCAGTTCACTCCGAACATCATTGGCGCAACTTGGCTCACACCATTACATTCCAGTGGGTTCCAACAGGCGGATTGTTTTTGGTGGACAAAAATTGTAAACATTTTGAAATTTTCTTGCCGCCCAACTCAATTTTTGCCACCGTTACGAGCCACCAAGAGCCAGTTGGGAGGCAGTTTGAGCCACTGCACGCCACTAGGCACTTTATTGGCGACACTAGTCGTCTCAGCAAATTGCATTGGCGCGAACTGGCACCAACTGGCGCCAGCCCAGCAGACTCCTAGCATTAGCAATTGGATTCATAATGATATCAATATTCATTTAGCAGTTATTTATTTTCCGTAATGGCGGTACATGGCTATTTTTTCATATTCTGGAATTTTCCATTATTTGGATCAGTGTTTGATTTTGTGAAACCTGTTGGAAACTTTTTTTTCAAAATGCACTGACCAGTTTTTATGGAAATATATGCAAAAAAAAGGTGAATTTAGAAATGTTCAAGCATCCTTTAAAAATAATTTCTGGATCTGGATCTTCCCCAAAATTTTATAAATTCTGACAATTCCTGTAAAGTTCATCCTAATCCATTTAAAACTTAAAACATTTAATTCGTAGAACCTGTTGGAAACTTTTTTTTGCCAAATGTTCTGTCCATTTTTATGGAATTATATGAAAAATAAGGTGAAAACGGTCCCATTTGGAAATGTTCAAGCATCCAATTAACAGCAACATGGCAACATACCGAGCAAAAATCAATTCGGCGCCACATCGAGCACTATGTGCGAACTGGCACCAACTGGCGCCGGCCCAGTGGACTCCTAGCATGATGGCATGTTTTCACGGTCAAGGAGTCTAAATAGGTAAAATACATAATGACCAATATTTATGGTGTAAATCCCAATATGAGGGGATCTAGGTCTACACTGTCAAAGTGCTTTTCTAGTTTATAATATATGTTATGTTATGTGTAGCTATTGTCTAAAAGGGTCTTCAGTCAAATTTCAAGCCAAAATTTTCAAGATTAATCATAATATAACATCATAAATAAACACAAAGTCATGCATTAAAGCAAATATGACTTAGAATACAAATATGAAAGCCTCAAAGATTGTGTCTGAAGGGCAGTTGGCGGTCATATCTCTGCGAGAATTAAACCTGTGCAGGGGAGTGGAATGATATGTTAAAGGGGCAAGACAAATGGTGATTAAAAGTGGGCCTTGGGTCATCATTAGGGCGTAATTTCAGAGAAGTTGAGAGCAGCGTGGGGGGGTCTAAGAAGCATCTCGGTGACCGTCAAGAGGTCTCTCATGCGACTGACTCCTCGGTGATGTGCATTGAAATTAATCCTTTTTTGTCAGCATTAAGCATTCATTAAATATTAGGCTTAAATATAAAGCAATATTGTGAAAAGTGATAATAGAAAGACCATAAATGGAATAAACAGGTTTGCAGCTTACAACCCATAGGAAGAATATTTGCATTGTACACTGCTTGTTTACTTTATACTTACATTTCACAAACAAAGTGTTCGACTCCTCCTGTAGATCACCCGACCCCCTACATCACATCACGTCAAAATATCTGGGAAAATGTTTGAAATGCAAATGTCCTCAATGACAAACTCACCGCTTGTCGTCCGCGGACATGCAACGCTGACCCTTAGGGTAACAGTGAGCTCATTGGACTATTCATAGACTGTGTCCTCTCACTTCTTTTTTTTTTTTTTTGCCTTTTAAGTTTTTTAAAGGGTATAGTGTTCACTCTGTGAGTTTAACCTAGATCTCTTTTGAACTTTTAATGATCTATTTCCTACAGTTAATGATTCAACGCAGGCTTTACTACCGTGTGTGCACTGACATATTAAAACACAGGCAATGATGCGGAAGGTAACCAAGGTTACGCCTCATTCTTGTACATTTCCTGTTGGCATTTACACCAACTCATTTAATTCTCAAAACATTTTTACGTTTTACGTCCAACAGACGGCATATTTTATTTTGTTTTGAGACTTTACTGTTTATATTTCATGACCCAATCACACAAACACTATCTGTCATAGCAAATATTGCAAAAAAAAAGTCTGTATGGTCGTTTTACAAAGTGACACAATGCATTCTGGGATAGCTGGCTTGCTGTAGCACCTAATTAGAATGATTGATTGATTTTTTAATTCTCAACACCATTTTCTCCAACGTAAAAGAAGTTCAAAAACAATTTTAAAAAAAAACATGAAATTGGTGAACATGAAAAGGTGTTGAAAGTTGCCAAACTAATGGGAGACATAATGTACATTATAAAAAAATTATGTTCTGAAAAAATAAGAAAACATTTGGAAAAATAAAGGAAATTCTGATCTTCCACAAGACACAGCACACACCCCTGTGTGTTGAATAACTTGGGGAAAAATGTGGCAAACTATTAAGATGGGAAGGCGCCGGGAAACAATGTCAAAATACGGTATTTTCCTAGTGAAAACGGGACGTTTGTATATAGTTAATATATGCTTTGAGTTGGCCCGATATCATTAATGTTGAATATTATTACTATTGCTGCAACACTGTATATCGGCTGTACGAGTATACGAGTATCAGTCATTTTTATTTCAAAATAAAAGATTACCGAGGTTGCACGGCGATCGAGTGGTGAGCAGGCAGACCTCACAGCGAGGAGCCCAGGGTTCAATCCCACCCTCGGCCATCTCTGTGTGGAGTTTGCATGTTCTCCCCGTGCATGCGTGGGTTTTCTCCAGCTACTCCGGTTTCCTCCCACATTCCAAAAACATGCTAGGTTAATTGGCGACTCCAAATTGTCCATAGGTATGAATGTGAGTGTGAATGGTTGTTTGTCTATATGTGCCCTGTGATTGGCTGGCCACCAGTCCAGGGTGTACCCCGCCTCTCGCCCAAAGACAGCTAGCATAGGCTCCAGCATCCCCCTTGTGAGGAAAAAGTGGTAGAAAATAAATGATTACCATATCATTATCAATAGCTACAATAGCTACCATAGGCAGTACGCTGTCCCAAAAACGTATTTAACTTAACTTATTTATGTCTAATACGTCATTATGCTTTTTATATTGGATAATATGAGTGTAAATGTGACTATAGGGGTGTTATTTCAAGTCTAGAAGGCTCTAATTATGTTAAAAAAAACACATTTAGAAGGTCGTAAACAGGCTGTCCATGCTCTAACTATAAAATATTCTATTTATAAAGAAGGAACCCTTCCCCATATCACATGCCATTAGCAAAATGCGTCAATTCTGCGTATTAAAGAAGTTTTAAAGGAATTATACATCCAGTCAATGACGAAATATCCAATGACACAGCAAAAAAAACAGTTGCAATGTTGACCATAACTTAAATATTGCTTGCTTGACAAACAAATATAAAAACGTAAACAGTACCTCCAACTTTGTGTGGGGTCAGGAAATATCACGACATCTCAACTTTGACCTCATCTTGACTATCACAGGGTTTAATAAATATTTTAATGGGTTAAATATCTACTAACCAGCTCTGCAGTTACTTGAATGAACCAATGTTCAATGTTCACCAACTAATGTTCCACAAGCACACATTAGTGTTATGCAAACCTACTTAAGTGTCCTAGACTCTTAAGAATGCTGCTCCATAAGCTCGATAATCCCCACGCTTTGTTGATTTGCCAAGAGATCAACATCAAAATGTTACCTTGTGTTTGTTGTTGAAAAGCGCATAAAAGGCTAGCGTCAACTTTAATGCACCAGACGACTCCTAACTGGTTTCTCTGCCAATAATCTTTCCACCGATGGATTTGTACAGTTCGTGAACCTCACACAATTGCTGCATTGGATGTCTTGTTGTTTCACGGCTTATGGAGGCAACGCAACAAGTGATAATTAACTGGCGAGGTTGGCTTTAAATATGGCTATGTTTGGAAATGTATACAAGCTAGTCAAGTACAGAATGTGCTGACTGCATTGTTGTTGGATTATGTGTAATTACAATAACGACACAACGGGTACTGGCTTAGCAACATTCATGCATTTATTCATTTTCTACCACTTATACTCACAAGGGTCGCAGGGGTGCTGGAGCCTATCCCAGCTGTCTTCGGGCGAGAGGCGGGGTACACCCTGGACTGGTCGCGAGCCAATCACAGGGCACATATAGACAAACAACCATTCACACTCACATTCATACTTATGGACAATTTGGAGTTGCCAATTAAACTAGCATGTTTTTGGAATGTGGAAGGAAACATTCATTAAACTTTCATACCGTTTTAGTGTAGTAAACACATCTGCATCTTATACTTTTGATGATGTGTGTCATTATTTGAGGAGCCCAGAGAGGGGCTAACGTCATTGCAGCACCCCAATGAATGCGTTGCTCAGATGCAATACAGTATGGGTAAGGAGTTGTTTTTTTATATATATACTCATATTGGTACATGTTTGTATATTTGAGTGTGAAGTGGCTGTATGATGACTTTAGTGACTGCTATATTGTTATATACAATATTTTGATACACTATACTGTTATATACAATCACAGGGCACATATAGACAAACAACCATTCACACTCACATTCATACCTATGGACAATTTGGAGTCGCCAATTAACCTAGCATGTTTTTGGAATGTTGGAGGAAACCGGAGTACCCGGAGAAAACCCATGCAAATTCCCCACAGAGATGGTCGAGGGTGAAATTGAACTTGGGCCTCCTGACTGTGAGGCATGCGTGCTAACCACTTTAAGACATGTGCTTGTGTGTTGATAGAAATGTTCTCTAGGGGAACGAGTGAGTGGTGGACAGGAAGTGACATTGGGGGTTCAGTGTTTGGGATACAGCTGTAAAAGTAGTCCGTGTTTTTATTCTGGTTTTTATTTGGTGTTATTGTACCTGCAATAAAAGCCTGTTGTGTGTCTGACTGAACATTACAATAACATTACTGACATCTAGTTAGCATTGTGTTATATGTTTATTGTCTGAATGCGTCTTTTGAATGCCTTGTGTTTGTATTTAGCTTGAAAATTAAAATTTAGGCAAAATTTAGCTGTTAATAATAAACCGGCTTAGCAACATTTTACACATAAATAAGAAAGTCCAGTGATCCGTGCAGATTCGTAATTCAGCTTTCATTGAGGCAGCAAAGGCTGACAACCAGGCTAAAGGTAGACTGTGACTCTGATTCCATCCATCTTTCATTCTCATTCATTAGTGGTTAGTAAGTCGACATTTTATCATTTAAATAAGTATCTGAGACATATTTAGGTTCAGATTTTTTTCATGAAGTTGTATGACATCTTCGTCATCGACTTACTCGGCCCCCAAAGTCCAGTTCTGGTTGGATTTCAGTGATTTTCAGTATTTTCAGGTGTGGAAAAACTTGTCAATCAGGTGGAAATTATTAAGTAATTGTTACGTACAGTTTTAATATTTTGCAGATATTTATATTAAACATCAGGCTGTCTGAGGTGTTGGCATTTATAATATATGTATATTAATATTCCCATTCCCGGACAACGTATTGAAAAATGCAAAGTATGATATACAGTATGTTGTTTTTATAGAGTGATTTAGAGAGACGTCTAACTCATCACTTTCCCTCGGCTGTATTTTGTCATCGCTACTCTTTGAGTCAAAACTGGCAGCCAAAAAGAACACCGTCAGAGCCCAAGGCGATCACAGCACCCTTCTCATGTCTGGGCCCATGTTGGGCAAGTCTAAGAACTCGGTATGAAGTTGTAGATAGAAGACAGAAGCACGAGGAGGCATCCTCTGTTGTATAAAAGTCACACATCGCTCGCAGGCATCAAGAACACAATAGACATTGAGTCATGAACGTATATTATGAAACAAGATTGGAGAGTGGCAAATTGGTAATTATCCGACGAGCTTGCAAATGAACATTGTAGTCTTGCTTATGACTTTGCTCTGCGGTCCCCAAAGCCTCTTCTTTTAATTTAGCTCTAAGGGACCGTCTGTAAACAGGATGAATGAGCTGTTAGCCTAAATTATGAGTGAAAATGAAGGACTGGCTAAATATGCTGAAGGGGAACAAACAACAATAGGGAGGAGAGTCTTGTATCTATTGAAGAAAAACAATATGTTCAATATGTTACTGTTTTTTGCTGCATGAGAGTGTAAGGGTTAGCGTCATTAATCCTTTCTGACTGAAACCGCAGTGTACTCTAACCAAATCATAAGAAATAATGCAAATCAAAAAAAAAAAAATACATCACATTTAACTTAACTTTTACCACCTTTGTGTTTTGCCATGAGTTATTTCTTGACTTTAGTCAAATTGAGTTCAAATTTGCAGCCGTGATCCATAAAACTACAGAATCAACCTCCGACGGGCGATGGAGCCGGCGGTCACAGGCTGCAAACATCGACGTTTTGTGATTAAAAAAAATACGTTATGAACACAGTTGGACTCATGTGGTGTATGAATAACATCACAAGCACGAGCACAATTTTCTGTGCTAACCGGAAATTTTCAGGGTAAACTGAAAAATATGCTAACCAGGACATACGCTAACTAAGGTTCTGCTGTACCTTTTATATCTACAAGTCAGCATGTCCAAAAATAAGTATAAAGAAACAGCTTATTTAATCCTCATGACATAACATAAAATCGAAACTTAATATTTTAATTAATAAATCATGCTGTTTTATACTTGAATTTGGCCCATTAGTATTTTAAAAAAATATATGAATATATATGTATATTGTAGCAACATTTTTTTTTTTTTTTTGGTCTAAATTGATAATTTTCAAGTATAAAAGTGGCTATATGAACTAAAATTCTAATATAAAGTACTTGGAATGTTACCCGTGTGCTAGATGAACACCAGAATTGACAACAGGATTTTATTGCAGGTTTGAATCATCTCACAAGCACGATAATCCGTAACACTCTGAACCCCCAACATCACTTTCTATGATAGCAACACGTCTCATTAATGTTTTAAGTTGCTTATTTACTCTTAGGTTTACTTTTTTGGGGTAATACAAGTGTACAGGTGACTATAGGGGTGTTAGACATGTTTTGAGGTCTCTAATGATGTTAGAAACCATACTTACAAGGCTCCTGCTATGAAAATATTGGATGGATGGATAGATGGATGGATAGACTTTCTTTATTGTCATTGCAAAATAACACAGCAGTGAAATTGCCAACAAAATGTCGTTGCCTGGCTCCTGTATAATAATAAATAATAAATAATAATGTGGAGAATAAATAGATGACATCAAATATGAACAATGTACAGCGTAAACAGTAATTTGTACAAATAATTTAAATAATAATAAATAATAATAATTTTAAGTTTTGCTTTAAAGTAGGATCTAGAACTAATTAAATGCAGTAAACTAGGGATTACTGTAGTATTAAAGGCAGGTGTACCACATGTTGTGGTTCGAGTCTACATTTTGCGATGCTTTCGCAAGATGAGTACAATTCATGTCCTGACAATTGCATAAATTGACTGCTCTAATATGCTTCAATTCATTCTTACAATTAATATACTGCATGTAATTAAATCACCATGGTATAAAATCTGAAATGTACTTCACGAAATAAGATATCCAGCAGATGACATGACCGAGGGGCAATGGAGTCTACACGTACCAGCTTGACACAATATGCTAGTGTGGCATCGTTTGTCACATATCATGTTCTCTCCCTCTCTCTCTTGCGGCTTTAATGGAAATTACTGTGAACTCTTGCGATTCTGTCTGCCACCCCCCCCCCCCCCCCCCCCACACCCCCAACCCCCCTTCCTTCCTTCGTGAGGTCACTTTCCTGCCCTGTGGTTGTCTTACTTTAGAACAAGAGCAGCATGTTACCAGCCTAATGAAAAGGAAGTAAGACAGAAAGTTCCAAATTAATTTACAGTACAACACACCTTACAGGTAAGTGACTGCAGAAGCCATAAACGACTGTAATTGAGGAAAAGGCCTACAGCGTACACGGGGAAACGAATGGCAAATTAATGACACCACGGGGACAAAAAAGTGGCAACTATTCACCCCACCATCACCACCGGCTGCCCCCGTGCTTGCCCTCCCCCAAGCATGCTGCACATATATTCAAATGAGCCAGCCATTAACTCTAAAGTGGTCTTCACCCCCCCAAAATTCCGCCATTTTTGCAAATGAGCCAATTTTCAACAAGAGATGTTAGCCAGTGGCAAGGGTCAAACGGTCACACTGTAGTAAATACTCTTAATGGGATTCATAAGAGGCAAAAAAATGAGAACTGTCTGACAATTTTTCAATTCAGACATAACTTCGGTTTGGAAGTTTTTGTGTGTATGTGCGCCTCCGCACCACTAGGTGGCGATTATGCTCCTTTTAGATCGTTTAGCTACGTCACATCAAGCAAGAAGGTTATAATTTAAAAATTCATTCATTCATTTTCTACCGCTTTTCCTTAAGAGAGTCGCGGGGGTGCTGGAGCCTATCCCAGCTGTCTCACAATATACAGTCTGACTCGTTGTGTCATCTGACAAAGAACATTGAACTCATCACACAGCAACTTAACACTCACAATGTGCACCTAATAAATGCACAAACATGTACCAATACGAGTTTCATTCATTCATTTTCTACTGCTTATTCTCACAAGGGTTGCAGGGGGTGCTGGAGCCTATCCCAGCTGTCTTCGGGTACACACTGGACAGGTCGCCAGCCAATCACAGGGCACATATAGACAAACAACCATTCACACTCACATTCATACCTATGGACAATTTGGAGTCGCTAATTAACCTAGCATGTTTTTGGAATGTGGGAGAAAACCGGAGTACCGGTTTGCAGGTCCCTTCCTCGGGTACCTCATAAGGATCCCGAATAAAAACACGGACTTACTGTTACAGCTGTAACCCAAATGTCCGAACCCCCAATGTCACTTCCTGTCCACCACTCACTCGCTCCCCTAAAGAACATTTCTAGCAACACACAAGCACATGTCTTATTTATGGCTGCACGGTGGTTGAGTGGTTAGCACACAGGCCTCATAGCCAGGAGACCCACGTTCAATTCCACCCTCGGCCCATTTTTTGGCTAAATTTGTGTCAAATTTAAGTTTTCTCCTATTTTTTTTGTGAGAACTTATATTCTGGGCTGCACGGCGAGCGAGTGGTTAGCACGTAGACCTCACAGCTAGGAGACCCGAGTTCAATCCCACTCTCGTCCATCTCTGTGTGGAGTTTGCATGTTCTCCCCGTGCATGCGTGGGTTTTCTCCGGGTACTCCGGTTTCCTCCCACATTCCAAAAACATGCTAGGTTAATTGGTGACTCCAAATTGTCCATAGGTATGAATGTGAGTGTGAATGGTTGTTTGTCTATATGTGCCCTGTGATTGGCTGGCCACCAGTCCAGGGTGTACCCCGCCTCTCGCCCGAAGACAGCTGGGATAGGCTCCAGCACCCCCGCAACCCTTGTGAGGATAAGCGGTAGAAAATGAATGAATGAATGAATGAATTGTCCTAGCTTAGTCGACTGTCTGGTCAGAATTAGAGTGTGGTGATGAGACCTTTCTAGTGTTTATATCTAACCCTTAAAGGGGTGACTGTGGTCAGATGTACTATATATGGTATTATCGAGTATCTGACTTCCTCTATGGATGACATTGCTTTTGAATGCATCCCTCTCTGCTGTCCTAAATGTAATCCAATAGGCTAAAAGAACATTAGGCTTTTGCTGTGCATCAGAGTAGGCTAGCGAGGCCTGCAAACTAGACTGGAAATAGAGAGAGAGGAAGAAGAGAGCACTCTCGCTCGCATCCCTGCCCTTCAACTCCATCGAGCATGCACGAGGGCAGACGGACATATGGGTGACGCTACATTCTTTAAAGAGGCAAATTCCTGACCCCTCTGTTACCGCGGTGGCCGCCTCCCCCTTTAGTTCTCTTCATCCTTTATTCCTGGCCTGTCACTCACAAATTGCCCGTCCGAATGTCAGCCCTCCTCTTTATCAAATAAGTCCATTGTCTGCCAATTGGCGGGGTTGCTGACAAGGAAAGGCGAGCGAGTCGCGGGAACTCATCTGCGAATGAGCGCGTGTTAGATATCGCTGCTCGCTGCCATGTTTGCTGCTGTCAAACTTTTTCAATGTGGTGCGCGCGGTCAGACACGCAGCCGAAAAAAATCAATACAGCTATGCATGGTCCTGACCCACATACAAGGAGGCCAGTGGCTCCCCAGTTGAGCCGGTTTCATTATTTTGAAAGCAAGTGTGTGTGTGTGTTTACAAATGTGTGTATGTGCCTATTATTACGCCCGTGTGTACTTAATATACAGTACATTTGTGTGTGTATACACAAGAGGCTTTGTATTAGCTTATGGGTGCAAGTTTCCGTGTATGCACATGCATATGTGTGTGTGTGTGTGTGTGTGTGTGTTGGTGTTGAATTCACACAAGCCCTTCCTGCTGCCTGACTTCACTGTCACTGATTGCAAGCGACACAGCGCTAAGAAAAGAGCAAAGCTGACTGTCAGCCGCGATTAGGTCGACTCCGCAGACAAGACAAAGAGCGAGGGGAGCACATGGACATTAGCAATGGTTGTTAAACAACTTGAGTCGATGAAATTTGCACACAGGACCCGGTTTCTCAAAAGGGAGGCCGCGCATGCACCAAAAATAATAAATGTTCTTATGCAAACATGCAGGAACATGGTTTTCAACACAGAGGAAGTCATTACATATTGTATGTTCACAGGCTTATGCTGGACTTCCTTTAACGCCTTTGAAGTTTTTGGCTACACAGTACTAGTACACAGTACTAGTATAAAGTATGTGTTTTATATTAGTTTGTGTTGGGAGTGCAACAGTAAGATGTAAATCATGATTAATTAGAATGTTATCGTTTAATTTTTGGCACAGTTCAGGAACAAAATGCATGTATATAAAATATTAAAAGTATTGAATTACTTTTATTTTTCATGAATTAATCAATGAGTTAATTAATCGATCTCTTAGGAACACAAGGCGTAGAGAATAAAGAGGTGACCTCAAGGAGGAAAAATATGAACAAAGTACTACAGAAGAAGTGGAATCGGGACACTACGAAACCAAAAATACACTGCTAGCAAAATGCTAGCAGGCACACATGCACGAGGTGAAATAACAAAAAACAAAACAAAAAAAATTTGCAGGAAAAATGTAAAACACCACTTGGGCGAGCACTTAGGTTAAATCCTAGGAAGCAGGTACAAAGGAGAGCTGAGGGCGTGAGAAGCATGAAGGACAATCTGGCAAGGAACAAGTTAAAAAACATCGTCCTAAATGATTTATCTCAACCGAAAAATACACTGCTAGCAAAAGGCTAGCAGTGGCACAAGGCGAAATAAAACACTCTGCAGAAAAAAATTGCAGGAAAAATGTAAAACACTGCTCGGGTAGAGCTTAGGGTGAGAAGCACGAGGGACAATCTGGCAAAGAACAAGTTCAAAATATTGCCCTAAATGTTTTATGTTGATCAAAAAATACACTGCTAGCAAATAGGTAGCAGGCACAAGGCGAAATAACAAAAAACTCTGCCGAAACGCTCGGGCAAGCGCTTCGGTTGAATGCTAGAAAGCAGGTACAAATGACAGCTAAGGGCGTGAGAAGCACGAGGGACAATCTGGCAAAGAACAAGTTAAAAACATTGTCCTAAATGTTATATGTTAACCAAAAAATACACTGCTAGCAAAAGTCTAGCAGCCACACGGGCACAAGGTGAAATAACAAAAAACTCTGCAGAAAAAATTAGCAGGAAAAACGTAAAATGCTCGGGCAAGCGCTTCGGTTGAATGCTAGAAAGCAGGTACAAATGACAGCTAAGGGCGTGAGAAGCACGAGGGACAATCTGGCAAGGAACAAGTTAAAAAACATTGTCCCAAATGTTATATGTTAACCCAAAAATACACTGCTAGCAAAAGGCTAGCAGGCACGCAGGCACAGGGTGAAATAACAAAAAACTCAGCAGAAAAAAATTGCAGGAAAAATGTAAAATACTGCTCGGGTAGAGCTACGGGTGTGAGAAGCACGAGGGACAATCTGGCAAGGAACAAGTTCAAAATATTGCCCTAAATGTTTTATGTTGATCAAAAAATACACTGTTAGCAAAAGGCTAGCAGGCACAAGGCAAAATAACAAAAACCTCTGCAGAAAAAATTAGCAGGAAAAACGTAAAACGCTTGGGCAAGCGCTTCGGTTGAATGCTAGAAAGCAGGTACAAAGGAGAGCTAATGGCGTGACAAGCACTAGGGACAATATGGCAAGAAACAAGTTCAAAACATTGCTCTAAATGTTTTATGTTGATCAAAAAATACACTGCTAGCTTTTGCTAGCTAAGCTAAGGGGGCGTGAGAAGCACGAGGGACAATCTGGCAAGTAACAGGTCTGAAATTTTATCCTAAATTTTTGTATGTTAACCGAAAAATACTCTTAACCAGGGCAGACATTAACTAAGGTTAACTGTAACTCTAACTGTATCTAAATGATCTGATTATACTGTAGGTTTTCTATTTTTAGCTACCCTTACTTATATACCTAAAAGCAACCAATATTTAAAGACTGATAGTGAATAATTGATATATGAGGCGTCGCAGTACAATCTGAGTCGAGTGTGAGGGTGACATGATATAAAATGTTAAAACTTTCTTTTACATCCCTCTGGCGGTCTAGCCCAAATATAATGAAAGGGTTTTTTTATATTATTATTCTGCCATTCTGTCATTTATACATTCACATACAATACTAAAATTTCCTTTTCACTTTGATTAAAAATGAAATACCAGAATGAGAAACTCCTGCATAAATCCTTTTGTTGCACAAAAAGAGGGTGAGTTCAGACCCCCACCCGACAAACGATACAAACGTCTCTTTTTTGACTTCCCCTCATGTGTGCCGTGGCTCACTCTTTATTAATCTGCCCCCCTACACACACACACACACACTTACTCGGAATTCATAAAACCAAGTATGCGTTCTCGCACCGGCATGCACAAGCACGCTATATAACAAGCCGAAGCCCACATAAAATGCTAAAACGAACATGCAATGCAGGCTCAGAAGCACACTCCTCCCAAAACACAACAGACTCGCATGTAGAATGAGTCACAACCAAACCCGTGCAGACACATCGAAAGAAAAGCCTGTTTTTCCTGCTGGAGGTAGAAATGGCTGCCAAGAAGCAGGGGTATCCCACAAGCCCTGTAGCCAAGAGACCAAGGCACCAGATTGAAACTTTGTGTCTGTCTGTGGGTGAAAGCGGCGGAAAGGGGGAGTACTGTTGAATGCATCTTTATATTCCTAGCATGTGTGGGTGTGCAGGTACTGTTGACTGCAGAGCTTTTATTACTACTGTATATTGTTGCCATTATATAGCTCACGTTGACTTTCATATTTCCATGTTTGATGTTGATAGCAGAAGATTTTCCTCTCATAGTGACCCAAAATCGCCAGAGGTGCCCCCCCGGAAACCACCTGCTGACATGATCAGTTTCATTCTTGGTTTTGGATCATGATGATATGGTGTGGTTTATTTGTTTCAGACATATTTAACAAGAAACTCATAATGTTGCATGTTGAGTACTATAAATCTGTACATGTTGGTAGGTCTGCATTAAAATGAATGACTTATGGTTATAAACAAAAAAAACAAAAACAAAGAATAAGTTGCAATTTTAGGAAAAATCTTGGATAAGACTTATAATTTTCCAGTAATTAACTTAGATAACATAATACAATAAAGTAAAAAAAACTGCATCTCAGCTTTGTGAAAAGGTAACTGAATTTGTTTGTGTTGTTCTGACTTTGAAAAAATTATGTATCGATGCTTCTAAAATGACATTATTTTTTCTCCTGGTATTCCCTCTGAGAATTTGATTTCAACTTTCTTGTTCTTCTTGTAATTATGACTTAATTCCTATAACATTTTGACATCATTCTTGTAACATTATTTTTTTCAAAAATTACAACTTTATTCATTGTTTTGTTTGTTTTTCATACTAAATAACACATTTCTTTAATATGTCATACTATAAAAATATTTTTTCTCATGACCTCTTATGATGTTATTCTCAAAAAATGACGTTCTTGTTTACGTTTTTTAATGAAATTACTTTTTTAATATGCCAATAATGCAGTGCAGTTCTAACTGAGCATATTGTTTATATTATTAAATGACACAGTTCTGGTTCAGTGATTCTTAACCATAAATGGGCCATAGGGAGTTTTGCACTAGTGGGCCACGAGGGCCGTGGGACTGCGTAGTTCTCGTAGTTCGTAGTTCTCAACTGAAGACACGAGAGGTAGGCTAGCCGCGATGTTATCCATACAGTGCAGCTTCCGACCAGATGGTGGCGGTAATGTGGCATTCAACTACACTAGGAATGGAGACGTTTTTAAAACAAAAAAATTAAGACAAAAATGTAAGTACAATCCTGACTTCATCAAGTACGGCTTTTTATCACTACCTTTTTTATTGAGTGATTGATTTTATTGATTTTTATTAATATTAATAATTTATAATAAATAAATAAATATTTTTTTTATTAATTAAGTCTGACTTTAAATTTTTTTCTTGCTTGATTTGTTCCATGAATTATTAGCAAAAGTTACGTTAAAATTAATAAAAATCTTTGTGATGATCACATTTTTTCACGTCATTTTTCATTAAACTTTATTCAGGTTTTAGCTTGTTAGCTGGTTAAACCGTGAGTGGATTTGATTTATTATTGAAAACAAATGAATAAGATCAATTAAATCTATACAGTGTTATTATTAAATGGACCTCGGGCCACTCTGCACTGAAAAAATTTGGGCCTCAAGGTCAAAAAGGTTAAGAACTTTGCTCTAGTTGAATGTACTCCTATTTTAAAAACAGCAAGTTGCCAAGGCGCTATTTCTCGCTTACACCGCCAACACTTAGCTCGTCCAGCAATTGCATTTATCAATGCCTTAATACGTGTGATTTAGCATAGCTTGAAACCACAGCGAGATTAAGAGTGAGAGAGAGAAAATCGAGAGAGAGTATAGCTGGCCTATAAATGAAGAAATATGGCCATCAGCCATAACTGACATTACCGGTTCCTTAGTGGCTCTGATTAACTGCTGTCAGTTTAGATGCGTGTGTGAAATCCTGCAATATATATATATATTTTTCCGTTTTGGTTGCAAATGTGCTAAATAGGAACGCCTGTGACATTGTTTTATTTGAACGGATATTAGACAAATGTGTCATAAACTGTTGCATTGTTGCACAAACATAAGCACTTCTCATTTGACTCTCAAACTAAAGTTTAAAAACACGATGATGCATCAAAATACACCAAAATGGTGAATCCCAGCCAAAGAAATGCACCGTCTGAGCTGAAAACATTTCCAACAGTGCAACCTGCTCAACAAATCAATACAATTATCCTTTCTTCTCAGTGGTGCGCTCTATCTCCCCTTCTCGATAAAAATGTATTTTTATATGCCTAACGCACGGCACGGCAAAATGTTCAATGACAATGCAGCGTCTGGGGAACGACGGAAGCAAACAAATACGTGTATGCTATTTTCTGCTCCTCCCAAGATCAGATATTTGGGGCAAGGTGTTGCTAGTTCCCTCGTGGGTCTCTCGGGGGAGTTTGTGCTTCGTCTTCGGGTCTGAGATAAATGAAAAACCTTTTGACTTACCTCCTTCTCCTCCAAGGAGAGTAGCGCGAAGCGTGAATAACTGAAAACTAAGAGAGAATGTCTGAAACTGCAAAAAAAAAAAAAAAAAAAAAACAAGGGGCGGGGAAAGCATTAATATTTAACATTTTCTTGTCATTCACTCTATTTTTATTCTAGAGTTTAAAGTTAAGAAAGCAGTTTAGTTAGGGGGGTGTTTTTTTCCATTTGTCAATAGAAAACTGTAATATCATACACACTGGGCGCGAAGGCTCATTAAGGCGTCCTCATTACGAGGTGCATTCAAGAAAACTCAGATCATCACATATTTGTTATGAGAAATAGAATGGCCTTTACTCGCCATTTATTCAGACTTTTGATAATTGAAAATTGTGAAATAAATTGTCCATGCATATACAACATACAATACAATAAAATGGGGAGGGGGGCAGACAGGACAGAACAGAAAGGAAAGGAAAGAACAAAAAAAACACAACTCCAGACTAAACCAGTGTGCATATAAGCACACTCTACAATATAAGAACTTGAAGACTTGCACTGGGGGAAAGTGAAAGGGAATGGAGGGGTTTTGGTTGTGGTTTTTGGTTGGTTTTGGATCATGATGGTATGGTGTGGTTTATTTGTTTCAGACATATTTAACAAGAAACTGATAATGTTGCATGCTGAGTACTATAAATCTGTACATGTTGGTAGGTCTGCATTAAAATGAATGTCAGTTTCTCACAGGTTATAAACAAAACAAAAACAAAAAACAAGGAATATGTTGCAATTTTAGGAAAAATGTTGGGTAAGACTTATAATTTTCCAGTAATTAATTTGGATAACATAATACGATAAAGTAAAAAGTACAACATACAATACAATAAAATGGGGGGGGGGGGGGGGGGGGCGACAAGACAGAACAGAAAGGAAATGAAAGAACAAAAAAAACACAACTCCAGACTACCTTTACTTACATTATTATTATTTATTCAAATTATTTAAATTATTTGGGCAATTTACTGTTCACGCTGCACTTTACATTATGTTGTTCATATTTGGTGTATATTCTATCTATTTATTCTCAACATTATTATTATTATTATTATTTATTATTACTTATCTTCTTTTGTGTCTGTTATTATATGGGAGCCAGGCAACGACATTTCGTTGGCAATTTCACTACTGTGTTTTTGTGCAATGACAATAAAGGGAGTCTATCTATCTATCTATCTATCTAGACCAGTGTGCATATAAGCACACTTTACAATATAAGAACTTGAAGACTTGCACTAGGGGAAAGGGAAGGGGGATGGAGGTGTTCCAGCATGATTGCATGTGTTTTGAGTGCATACCGGCATGAAAGGTGGCATAAAAGTGGCAAGACTGATTCCGGGTGGGATTGGCTTTCATGTCTAAATAGAAATTAATATCAGCAGTGATTGACACATAGCTGCGTGTGTGTGTGTGAGTAGATCAAAGAGGGGGAAAATATGACTGTTATTAAAAGGCTTGTCACCACCTGCCAGAATCATATATGGGTAATGTTGTGCTTGTGTGTGTGTGTGTGTGCTTATTCTGAATCAATAATAATACACACCCCACTACACCATCTCGACACTATGATTTTTTTTTTATCTTTGTCAGTCCCGCTATGGTTGTGTATTGCTAACCACATGTTGACGTGTATGTTCAACTTAAGGCAACAACAAAAAAAGCTCAATGTGCCCCACTAATCCAATCGCATCACACCAGTCCCTAAATCTTTGTCAAGGAAATGCAATTGTTATAATGTATTTATTGAAACTTGGGCAAGGTTTTTATTTAATCACACCGTGCTCTAACAGCACTGGCGGTAGATGAAGGAGAGAGAGGGGGGGGTAAAAAAAAATAAAGACGCAATCTTTCATCACGCCATCATCCTTGGCAAATCCAATTTGTTGCTGTTCCTCTCAGCCCGGTGTGTGATTGCTACAGCGTGAACGTGGAGTACACTCACCACTAATGTGTGTGTGTGTTTCAGGGAAGGGGTATTTGGTTTTTCATGTGTATTGCAGTTTCATTTTTCTCCCCATTATCCCAGTAATTGAGTGTGTTGGGAAGGCATTGGTTTTATATTGAGTACATAAACATGATTGTGTATGTGGAGGTTCATCTTTACACTACTAAAAGTCATAATCTGTTGTTATTATAGATGATGGCCTTCCTACTTATATCTGATATTGCACAGCACCTCAATATTGACAACAATAACCACGTAAGCACACTCTACAACATAAGAACTTGAAAACTCGCACCAGGGGAGAGGGAAAGGGGATGGAGGGGTTCCAGTGGAGGCCGGCAGCCAGCTACAGCAATTGGGGGGCTGAATATGCTCTGGACATAATTTCCTGTTTTGTTCTGTTTCCTGTTTGGTAGGCCATTTAAGTGATTTCTTGATTGGACACTCTTCCAGATAGAATCATTTACGTTTATTTAATTGGCTTGCCTACTTATATCTGATATAGTCCAGCACCTCAATATTGACAACAATAACCACATGGGCACACTCTACAACATAAGAACTTGAAGACTCGCACCAGGGGAGAGGGGAAGGGGACGGAAGGGTTATTAGTAGAGACCAGCAGCCAGCCACATTATTTCCTGTTTTGTTCTGTTTCCTGTATCGTAGGCTATTTGTGTGATTTTTTTGATTGCGCTCTATTCCAGATAGAAAGTAAATCAATCTTATGAATCAACAGAAACTTTTGCTGACTCCTGTTGAACAATGTGCATGTGCGTTTATTTAATTGGCTTTCCTACACATATCTGATATTGTCCAGCACCTCATTATTGACAACAATATCAAGATAAGCACACTCTACATTATAAGAACTTGAAGACTTGCACCAGGGGAAAGGGAAAGGGGATGGAGGGGTTCCAGTAGAGGCCTGCAGCCAGCCACATTATTTCCTGTTTTGTTCTGTTCTGTTCTGTATCGTGAAGTGATGTTTTGATTGAGCACTACTCCAGATAGAATCATGGAATCTATGGAATCAACAGAAACTGTTACTGACTCCTGTTGCCTGTGGTAATATGTATGACTAATACATTTCAAATGTCTTCCAGTTTGTATTTGCGGGCTTGTGGCAAAACGACTTATTTATATGCGGTAGAGTAGATAGGACTTTAAATGAAAGTTGGTTAACTTTGCGGCTCATAAAATGGCATCGATATCTGTAAAGTTGTCCCTGGTTGTGCGGACATGTGTACGTACATGTGTACATGTGAGTTATACGTTGACCGCTTGTAACGCCGTCCACCTGCCAAACTGATACCATAGTCTCCCTCTCTTCTTTCTCTCGTAAAAACGTGCCACATGTTCTCGATTAGTCAGCATTTCACTTTGGCTTGACTCTTGAGTTAAATGCCGTCACCCCACTCCTCCTCCTCCGAACGACCTCTCGGTAACCATAAAGACTTGAGGTTAACCAAATGGAGGAGGGCAACAAAATATACTTGGGCATTGTTTGCAGATGGGAAATCTTATTGGTTGTAAACCAGAAAGAGTCTAACCCAGCTGTGTTTAAAGCCATAACTCCGATCTAGCCCGGGAGAAAAGGAATTTTGCCTCAACATTTGAGTCAAATGACTTCTGCTTATGATGTTTCAAAGGCAAACAGTAGCATCTGCCAACTCTGTTCATCGGGAGACGATTTTATCCAACTGATTCTCACTGATTCTCACACCACCTTATCGTGAGTGCCCGAGTGATCCGAGGAGCTATGTTGTCTGGGGCTGCTATATGCCCCTGGTAGGGTCTCCCAAGGCAAACA
This sequence comes from Doryrhamphus excisus, assembly GCF_030265055.1. NCBI lineage: Eukaryota > Metazoa > Chordata > Actinopteri > Syngnathiformes > Syngnathidae > Doryrhamphus > Doryrhamphus excisus. The sequence goes on along the minus strand of NC_080486.1, from coordinate 7,973,953 downwards.
GGTCCAAGGTGACGGGACAGACTAAGAGGGATTCAGAAGACCTTATGAATAAAACCAAGAGGATGAACCGTACCTCGCCCGGATGTGGGATACCGGGGCCTCACCCTGGAGCCAGGCCTGGCGGAAGGGCTTGCAGGCCCGGCTGTGCCCAGTCCGAAGAAGCCACATGGGATCTCCCCCTCGTAGACCCACCACCTACGGGGGCAAGCATAAGGGTCCGGTGCATTGTGTGTTGGGTGGAGGTCAAGGGCGGGTGCCTGGGCGACCTGGTCTTCGGCGTCCAAATCTGGTTCTTGGGACATGGCATGCCCAGCCGGGAAAAGACCCCGGGGAAGACCTAGGACACTGGATTATGTCTCACAGCTGGCCTGGGAACACCTTGGTGTCCTCCCGGTGGAACTGGAGGAGGTGGCCGGGGACCAGGAAGTCTGGGCTTCCCTACTGAGACTGATGCCCTTGCGACCCGGACCCGGATAAGCGGAGGAAAATGGATGGATGCATGGATTCTCACATGGAATATAATGAAAGTAGCATATAAGTGGTTGGTAGGCTATGATAGAATTGTATTAGAGGACAATGGAACCGTTGCTACAGCCACTGCAACCAAACCATGTTTGGTTATAAAATATATGGTTATAAAAAATAGAAACCAAACCAAAACAAAAACAAAAAATAAATTGCAATTTTAGGAAAAATGTTAGATAAGACTTATAATTTTCCAGTAATTAACTCAGATAACATAATACGATAAAGTAAAAAAAAAACTGCATCTCAGTCTTGTAAAAAGGTAACTTAATTTTTTGTGTTGTTCTGACTTTAAAAAAAAAATATGTATCTATGCTTCATAAATCCAAAGCATATTGCAATGTGTGCACATGGAAGCTCACGCCCTCTGGCTTTCAGACAGCTGGAGTTCTCCAAATTAGTGCTGCTGCATTATGTTGCTCCTGTCTCTTCCTTTTTGGACCGCTGACCTCTGTCTCATTCCTGGTTATGACCTTCAAATGCCTCCTTAAGGAGTAACGTAAAAACTCATACAAAATCCAGTCCATTCAATCCATATGAATGGTTTCTTATAGGATTGTAGTATTGTAGTAGTAATCCTACAAAACCTGAATATTGAGCATTTCCGCCTTCTCATAAAAGTGGTCCTGATGCTGCCCAATCCACAACTCCCGCATCCCTAGCCCCGCAGTTTTGTTGTTAGCTTGTTATTATTAGCACTATTAGCCTAGCCACCCAAGACAAGACACCCCCACCCTCCTCCACCGGTCTCTGTCTGGGATTTGTCTTCATTTAAGGACTAAGGGGACAAGTGTGGCTTTCACATACACAAACACACACTGAGGGGTACCTCAGGGAGGGGCAGTAACTGAGCCACCAGCCGAGGGAGCTGGACCAATTACACTGTTAGGATAAATGTAGCGGCAGCTATGCATGGATTGTGGTACTTAACAGCCGCTGCAAAAAAGCAAAAACCCTCCCATCCCTTTTCTCTCTTCACTCCTATTTTAAATGGAGGGGACTTTAAAAACAGATTTATGGGTCAGTTAAATATAGTAGGCAAAACTGATTCCCTAACCAACCACCCCTCCTTGTAACTCCCTCTATCCATCCCTTCCTTGTATTATCCATCCCCCGGTTTTTCCTTTAAAATGATATATCTCTTAAAAAAGGGTCCCCGATGGGACAATCCAGGCCTTGTGGTTTAATAGTACCCCCCACCACCCCCTCGATCATCTCCTCCTACAGACGTCTTTCTTGTCACTTCTTCCTGACCAACAAGGACGTATGAAATGAAGCCTTAACTAAATCTGAGTTAATGAATTATTCTAACACCTACGATGTGATTATGGTAATTAATGGGGCCACGCCGTACCTGCCTTCACGCCAGGTTCCTTAAATGAACCCTTTTGCACAGACTTAATGTGGTTTCTTTCTGACACAGATTTAAAGCTACCAACCCCAAATGCATTGTGGGGATGGGAATCTGGGTCTCAAATTAATTCCTTTTAAAAGAGAGAGGAAAATACCCATGAGTATATATGGATTTCATGTAATTGTCAGTATTAGTGTTGTCGTATTTGACGGGTTCAAGATGTTCTTTTTCAGGTAAATGTGCTTCCTGTCTGGCATTGGCATGTTTTTGTTGCTTTTCCTTTAAAAAAAAAAAAAAAAAAAAAACATCCGGGCTGGATTTAGCAGGGGTTGTTTCACTACAAATGTGTTTACCTCACCATACTGAGAGTTGTAAATGCAACGGTTAGCAGGTTTTCAGCAGCGTGCATGGAGGTGCGAATCTCCCTCCTCACCACACGCTAGCCCGCAGCCAACACACAGACACGCACACACACTGATGCTTTTTTTTTTTTTTCTTTCCCTAATCCACAGCTCCAGCACAATCCACTTTCAGGGCTGCAAGTGCGCCAAACAGTCCATAAGTTGGGCTCCGTCTCCAAGACACAAAGTTCCAGGCCATGTTTGAGATTGTGTTTCAATAGCAGCAAACAACACGGAGCAGAAGTGTTCAAAGTTCCAGTTGTAGAAAAGCAGATAATTCCATACATGGAAAAGTGCTAGTTCCCCAACCTTGGCCAAGCCTTTGATCCTGAAGCCAATGTGTATGGGGCAAATATTCAGCAAGCTTTGATTCCGTACCACTTAAGAAGATTTGGTCATACTTAATCCAGTTGCTCAGCCGAATTTCCCTCCAAGCTGGTAATTATACTTGCATCTAGTGTATGCTGGAAGAATTGCTCGTATAGAGATCTTGCATTGGGTGTTTTACTCCGTTTTGGTTGACCTGCACGAATCGGAGGACGTTAGCACCCGGTGACCCAACTAAATAAATAAGCGGTGATGGAATACAGTTTATTATTATCAGCAAAATTTTGCTTAAATTTAAATTTTCAAGCTAAATACAAGGCATTCAAAAGACGCATTCAGACAATGAACATTTAACACAATGCTCACTAGATGTCAGTAATATTACTGTAACGTTCAGTCTGGCTGTTATTGCAGGTACAACAATACCTCATAAAGATCCCGAATAAGGGAAGGGAAATATTTAAATACATATACGTATTACATATGCCAACACCTCAGACAGGATGATGTTTAAAAGAAATATCTGCAAAATATTAAAACTATACGTAACATTCATTCATTCATTCATTTTCTGTCGCTTATCCTCACGAGGGTCGCAGGGGGTGCTGGAGCCTATCCCAGCTGTCTTCAGGCGAGAGACGGGGTACATCATGGACTGGTCGCCAGCCAATCACAGGGCACATATAGACAAACAACCATTCACACTCAGGTCTGCGCGTTAACCACTCGACCGCCGTGCCGCCCACTATACATAACAATTCGTTTATAATTTCCACCTGATTGACAAGGTTTTCCACACCGAAAATCACTGAAATCCGACCAGAACTGAACTTTGGGGGCCGAGTGAGCGGGGGGGTAAGTCGCTGACGGGGATGTCATACAACTTCATGTCAAAAAATCTGTTTCGGTTTCGAATCTCCACTAGTAAGCATCATCAGGAAGGGCATCCGGAATATAAAGGACTCAAGCCCAAAAAATCAGTATGCGGATCAAAAAGATCCACTGTGGCGACCCCTTACTCAGGAAAAAGACGAAAGTAAAGAAATAAAAATACGACTGCAAACAGGTTTTAAATTTTTTTTAATTAAAATTAAAATTAAAAGTATTAATAATAATAATTATTATTATTATTAAATTATTAAAAAATAACTTAAACTATATTGGGAAAGCAGGAAGTGAACAAATGTAACAGTTACTGATTGTAAAAGTACCAGATGGAGGGGTAGGATTTAATAAGCTTTGCTTCTTCCTACTCCTTTTGGACATGTGGAACTGTGAACTGATTATGTGATGCATTCAATTGTAATCTGATGCATGTTCAAATGAAATAAAACCATTACCATAAAATCTGTTTATTTTCTGCCTATTCGTGAAGGCAAAAACACAGAATGCATTGCAGTCTTCCATGCACCTTGTTAGTAGATCAGGTTCTAAATCATCAAGTTTTCCTTGTGTTTGAATATAATGGAGAAAAATGAAAATAAAATCGTAAAAAGACTATAAATTCATCTGAGACTGTATGTGCATATACTGTACATGTCCTATGAAGCAGTAACATGTTTTATTCCTTGTCTTGTCCCTGCCAGCAGTGCACCCTCTCCAAGGTATCCTCCTTTGTGCAAAGATGAGAGGGGTACAAAGTTGACCTATGCAGAACCTCGGCTGGTCCGTACGCTCTGCGCCTGCAGCTCATGGCAGCCCAGCGCTGATGAGAATCCCTATAATTGGCCCAAACCAGCACACATGGCCTGGAGCTCCTCCATCACGTTGCCAATTGAGAGATTGGAGGATATATATGGAGAGCGTGAAACAGCGAAAGCGAGCCCCGACCTCGGCTCAAAGTGTTGCTGCTTAATGGTTTGCTCTAAAAAGATTTAGTGTGGGTTCACCAAATTCTACTTGTGATGACGACTGGAGATGAAGCAGCTTTACCCCCCTTGAAGAATGTTATTTTAACAGCCACGTTATTCTAAGGCTTGTTTATTTTCTCCACTTTTTGCCCTCCAGTGTTTATATTTTCTCTTACGCGTGGGTATGTCTATGTATGGCTGGATTAGGATTATTCCGAAATTTGACCAACAAACTTGGAATGAACCACGTAGCCCGGTTCGAGAAACGGGTGATGGAGAATGGGAGCAAAATACTGCCTCATTATTGTAAGAGGACCCGCTACTAATTGCAGAAACTTCCACTCAGTCGTTTTGTTTTGTGCATGAGGATGAATGCTTGTGTTTTGGTGTTGTAGAGCCTGCTATCTTCTAGCCACACTTCTGGGCCTGGCAGTGTGATAGAACATCCCGGGGGCACTAACCCCCCCGCCCCACTATGTTCCCCAAACCCATTTCTCTCTCTCTCCCTGTCTGTTAGCCTTCCAAAAAAGTGCCACTCATGTCCTGGACAATCTGCATGCTGCCCCATCCTTCCATCCTCCGCCTCCTCTTTCATTTGCTCCTTCTTTACTCCTTTACTTTTTTTTCCATCTTTTTTTTCAGCACCCATCATTAAATTGCTTCCCTGTATACAAAATTTCCGCATCCTGGCTTCTCTGGCCTTTGGTTGTCACCCGCTGCAAAAAGTGGTTTCAGCTTGCGGCTCAATACAGAATGTGTGGTGACGCCCTGTTGACATGTTGGCACACTTCTTGATGGCTTGATTGGGACCCAATGGAGGGAGAGAGATGTTGGCTCACACGTGTGATTGCCAAATGGGATTGGTTCAGGCGATTGAGATACCTGAGTTACCCACCGAGTTTGGATTAAGATGTATCATTGATTGAAAAAATAGGAGCAACAGGTTGCACGGTGGATGAGTGGCTAGGAGACCCTGGTTTGAATCCCCGCTCGGGAAACTCTGTGTGGCGTTTGCATGTTCTCACCGTGTGTGGGTTTTCTCCGGTTTCCTCCCACATTCCAAAAACATGCTAGGTTAATTGGTAACTCCAAATTGTCCATAGGTATGAATGTGAGTGTGAATGGTTGTTTCTCTATATGTGCCCTGTGATTGTATATAACAGTATAGTGTATAAAAATATTGTATATAACAATATAACAGTCACTAAAGTCATTATACAGCAACTTCACACTCAAATATACAAACATGTATCAATATGTATATTAAAAAAAACAACTCCTTAAAAGTTTTCCCATACTGTATTGCATCTGAGCAATGCATTCATCGGGGTGCTGCAATGACGTTAGCCCCTCTCTGGGTTCCTCAAATACATCATCAAAAGTATAAGATGCAGATGTATTTATTGCACTAAAACGGTCTGAACGTTTAATGAATGTTTAATGCTCCAGCACCCCTGCGACCCTCGTGAGGTAAAGCGGTAGAAAATGAATGAATGATTGAATGTTCCTAAGTCACAGCAGGCTGTTGTTATACATGAAGATTCTTAAAAAGTTATGATGATTGATTATGGAAGCAGTCATTTCGGGTTTAAGAGTCACATGCTGCTGTCGGGAACTGACAATCAAAAGAAATAAGGACAAACATAACCCAAGAGACGATTCCGGCTTCTTAAATTGGCTCAACGACTCTTTCTCGACCTACAACAGCATATTCCGAAGAATCTGTGGAATATCGTTTTTTTTTTCCACTGCTGTGCATTCCCCATGCATGTAAACTGAGAGGCCATTGTTGGTGGGCGGACTGAAAGCGCAGACAGGCCGATGTGCAAATGGCCTGTTTGTTATTGAATGTTATTGATTGGCTGTGCAATTCTACTGTATGAGGATTGATGTCACTGCACCGCATCTGCATGGTAACAAATTGGGAGGGGTGGGGGGGGACAACAGCTAGTGTAGCAGGACCTCCTTGGAAAGGACTGATTAATGCAGGTTCCTGCAGGCTAAGGAAGGAGGGATGGATGGATGCTAAAGAGCAGAGCCTGGCAGCTAGCTCCTAATGCTACAGGGAGAGTGGCGAGAGAGAGAGAGAGACGGGGGGTGTGGGGGGGTGGGGTAGGAGAGAGGATAACCGGGGGCAGGCGTGCAGGAGCGAAATACAAACACACTGCACACACGTGGGGAGGATTTTGACTCTTTAATCTTGCCCTGTGTTGCTTTGATAAGGAGCGAAATCCTGCCCTTGCAACAGAGATAGAGCTGTTCTCCTTTTGTCTTAAAGTTATGGGCATATTTATGCATGAGCTGTTTATTTGTGTCAGGCTCACAAATTAATTTCTCAGAGAAAAAGTCTGTGCCCAAGTTAGGTCTGACTTTGCCGAGTTTCGAGAGGAAGCAGGCCATTGCTGGTGTTAATGGATCAATTGAATTAGCGTGTAAATATGAGGATAGAAATCCACAGACACGCTAATTACAGTGCATGTTAGATAGGTCATTTTTTTTTTTTGATGCAAAACTTGCAAAAAGTGAGTTATGTGAGTGTGTTTCCAGTCATCATCATAAAGTGTCTGGTTTTTCCAAACACACCCACACGTAGGCTTGGGGTTTACATTTACACAAAACAATACGAAGCTGTCAGAGGTGCGGAGCAGCGTTTTTGAAGCTGCTTCCAGGCTTTGAAGTCTGTGACCTTTTGGGTCTGACTCGTCACGCACCTACGTAGAACCGGACTGTCAAGTTGCCACTGCCTTCTGTCGCATTCCACCGTGGCTGCAAGACAGAATGTTGTTTCTAGCCATCATCGGGTTCACTGTTTCCCGAAGGCTAAAATATATTATAAATGTAATGGTAATGGTTTTATTTCATTTGAACATGCATCAGATTACAATTGAATGCATCACATAATCAGTTCACAGTTCCACATGTCCAAAAGGAGTAGGAAGAAGCAAAGCTTATTAAATCCTACCCCTCCATCTGGTACTTTTACAATCAGTAACTGTTACATTTGTTCACTTCCTGCTTTTTATTTATTTTTATTTTTATTTTTTGTCACGTACCGAAGTACGAGGTGATATGACCATACAATGACATAATGGGTACCATAGTAACTTCCTGCATTCCTAATATGTTTTTTTATTTATTTTAATTTTATTTACTTTTATTTAATTTTATTTTTTTGTCACATACCGAAGTACGAGGTGATATGACCATCCAATGACATAATGGGTACCATAGTAAGTGTCAATATAGTGATATGTATAGCACATCATGACTGGTTCAAGACTCTTCATCCTTGTATTTAGCAAACATCAACTGCTTGTATTGTTTCTTGAATTGGCTCATCGTTGTGCATTGTTTGAGGGTCTTACTCAATCCATTCCATAGTTTGATTCCACATACTGAAATGCTATGGCTTTTTAACGTAGTCCTAGCATATAAGTGTTTCAAATGTACTTCTTCCCTGAGATCATATTTCTCCTCTCTTGTAGAGAAGTATTGGATGACATTTTTAGCTAATTGGTTATTTTTAGCCTTATGCATTATTTTAGCTGTTTGAAGATGAACTATATCAGCAAGTTGAAGTATTTGTGATTTTAGAAATAAGGAGTTAGTATGTTCTCTGTAGGCGGCATTAGGAATTATCCTTACTGACTTTTTTTGCAGTACATTTAGCGAGTGAAGATTGCTTTTATAGTTATTAGCCCATATTTCCACACAATAAGTAAGATATGGTAGAACCAGAGTTTTGCTTTGTTCAATATTGAAATATTTCCGGCCACCTTATGTTGTATATTTGTAATATGAGGTTTCCAGCTCATATTTTCATTTATTGTGATCCCCAGAAATGTATTTTCCTTCACTCTTTCAAATGTAAGGTCAGTAGTAAGTATTGTTCTAAACAGATACGGGTTACAATTACTCTTTGTGTGCATTGAGAGCATGTCTGGAATCGGCTTTGTTGTGGGATACTACTGATGAATCCTCGTTTCCAGCCATTAGTCATGTTTTTGACAGACTTTGTAGCTGGATACATCTTTTTTTTCCACTATCTGAGACCTCAAGTTTCCTTAAAAACCACAGTAAAACACATTAGAACCCAGACAAAGACCAAACCAAAGAGGAAATGCATTTCTATTGTAATGGATGTATAATGAGTCTATGGGATAAATATGTGTAGTCTTTATTGAACTGGTCATGTGTGTGCAAGCCTCCTTGGGTTTCAGTTACTCATCTCGTAATTTATGGCTCACCTGCACGGTGGAGCTGTGCATGAAAGAATGTTGCTTCATCTGACTCACCTGATGATTTGTCTCTTACCTTGTGATCAGGACACACATAGCATGGTGGGTAATAGGAGGGGTTTGATATCCAGTTAGAAATTGCTGGTAGATGGCTTTAAAAAGAAGCTGATTGGACGTGCTGATAAGTTAGTACATGTTGGAATTGAACACAAAGAACACCCACTCGTACTAACCCCCGGTCCCTCATGAGAGATAAGAAATAAATGACTCTGGAGTTGGGTTTTTTTGGAGACATGCACTGTTCTACTGGCCCAGTCAAGGTACAGAGTGGGTGGTTCATCCTCATGTGAGAAGGCTTTGAATGCAACCTCAGAAAGATGGACACGCTCATTTACATTCCGGCGTCTTTACACTTGTGGCTGTCTTCTGAAGCGCTCGGTCTACAGAGGATCTCTGCAGCGTGCCGCCATCTTTTGTCTCACTCTTTCTTTCCCTTTTTTTTTTGCTCACCCTCGCATTCTGTCTGTCTCGGCTCTCAACTGTCAGATGTGTAAATACGAGCTCTGCTCCCAGTAAAGCCTCAAGGCTAGCCTAATTATGAGGAGTATTACTTAGACCATGCAGATGTTCGAACGGTTAACTGTGACTGTTATGAATTGCAATTTAACCATCATTAACCTTTCAACTATAGCTCAAACCTCAATGGGACAGTTGGACAAAATCCAGGGACAATGTTATGTTCAGTCACAGATCGCAGGTTCTTTTTGCAATGTTTACTGCCCACAAATTGACACCTAAAGGTTTATTGTCAATAATAATAACCAGAAATCCGGATGCTGAGGTTCCCATTGGGAGTGACCAGGATGGATAGGATCAGGAACGAGTACATCAGAGGGAAATTATATGTCAGAAGCCTTGGAGATAATGTCAGAGAGGCCGGACTGAGATGGTTCGGACATGTCCAGAGGAGAGATAGTGAATATATTGGTAGAAGGATGCTGCCAGGTTTGGTTGATTCACAGATTGATTTGCTGTGGCGACCCCTGAAGGGAAATGTCACGATCGGGCTTCACCCCCCCGTGACAGCTCGTTTAGTTCCTTCTTTGCCTCTGTTCGTAGTTCATACCCTTATTTTGTATTTGCTCTGTTCATTCTCGGTTCATTGTCATTTGTTGAGTTGGGAATGCTAGTGTTTTGTTCTGCTGCATAGCACCAATAAATACATTTTTACTTGGAATTGGGTCCTCATCTCTGCATCCTGGGATCGAACCTTAAAACTCACAAGCCGGAACGCGAGAGGAAAAGCCCAAAGAGAAAGAAGAAGAATGTGACCAGTCCGAAGTTTACCCTGCTTTTCGCCCAAAAGTCAGCTAGGATAGTGACTGACCGTGACTGTGATTGGTAGCTAATGAGGAAATGTTGCAGTTGTTGGAACTGAGCACTATTGTTGACAAATTCCTCAATCTGTTTACTACTGTTAACGTTGGCGCCGATGCCATTATGGAAGCGAGTTTTGGTACCCATCTGTCCTCAGAAGTGGGATGCTTTGTCATGAAATTATTTGGAAGACAGCTAACTGATGGTTTCCCAAGACAACCCGGAGTACCACGTTGATTGGGATGGGCTACCTGTATGGAACATAGCGTTCTCTGACATTATGCTATTATGGAAGCGAGTTTTGGTGCCCATCTGTCCTCAGAAGTGGGATGCTTTGTTATGAAATTATTTGGAAGACAGCTAACTGATGGTTTCCCAAGACAACCCGGAGTACCAGGTTGATTGGGATGGGCTACCTGATTGGAACATAGCGTTCTATGACAGTTGGTCTCAGAAGTGGGATCCTTAATAGATCATTTGTAGCTGTTTACCTGGTTGTCACTTCTTGGTTTTTGTCAAAGTACAGGTCTTAGACTTAGGTTCAAATACCGGATCGCGCTATTTTGCTTGCTTATGTAAGGTACAACTTACAGTTTCTCAGCCAGTGTTTGCTGTTATGTCTGCTGGCCATATGTTTATGATCAGCAGCAACACATGGAGCAAGCGTGAGATCCTGGGAAAAAAGTGGAGCCAAACATACCGGGCGGGGAAGCATAGAAATGACGAGACAGATCCTGTCTTTATGAGCAGGTCTTATGTGTCTTTTTTGGGATCAGATTCATCTCACTAAGTGGAAAGAACAAAATAGATTTATGTGTCAATGAAGTAAAGGTTTCTTAAACAAAAGCTCTCACTGATTTCAGGTGGAATTAAGTAACCATTTCCCCCAAAGATGAGCGAATCTCTGTCTTAAAGTTATGTAAATTAGGTGTTTCTATGCGCTTTACCTTGTAAAAATACCACCCATTCCTGATGGCTCTCAGATGTTGTATCACTTTAAATTACACACATGTCTTCTCACTATATTCATAAGTTATGTCAACGTTTTACATTGGATCCTCGGGTAGCGACTTTAACTGAATCGTATGCTAACCAAATCTATTTTCCCCATAACAAAAATTTTGAGTAATGGAACTGTGTTAGTTGGCAAAAAATCAACAACTAATGACCAGTTTTCATGCTAACTCGATGCTAACAGGGTCATTTTGTGATATAAATATGTAACAAATACAGTTGGATTCATGTAGTGTATGATAACACAACAAGACAAGATATTGTACACTAACCGAGGTAAACATGATTGCGTAAACTGAAAAATATGCTAACCAAAATTTTGGTGAAAATGCTCTCATAGGTTTTCAAAGGCACTTGTAAAGACACGGTTAAAGTTACATGTTATGTTTAGTTGTTGCTTAGTTGTTGCTTAGTATTGTTTTTTACCCACGTCTTAGCAGTAGTTGATTGATACGTTAAAGGGGAACTGCACTTTGTGGGGGAATTTGCCCATTATTCACAATTCTTATGTGAAACATGAACATATATTTCTGTATCATGTGCATTATAACACGAGAGAACTAGTTAATTTTTTCAGCTAGCTTACAATGCTGTCATTGGGATACACCCATTTCAACTATCAAGCCCTCTAAAAATAAAACCTCTAGCAAAGATGCATGGTCTTATACATGCTGTTATCATGCATTAACATGTACACTGATGATAATATGTAACAATTGCAGTATTTTGCCGTATTTTGATGATTTAAAACACTCCCAAAACTTCTTTCCTTGACGCATTCACACTAGCTAGCTAACACGATGCATCGCTAATCATCAGTCTCAGCAGACGAGTGGATACCAAGCACTCGGTTTCGCGATAAAAACTCAACAGGATGCTCATTTGCCGTCAGCATTTTTTACCTGAAGACTGGAGCACACGTCATGTGCTGGAAGACACAGCCATCCCAATGAAAGCGGAGTTCGTAAGTGTTGTTTACAGAGCTACTATAACTATGTGTATCAATCACATAGTTATGTTAATCACAATTTTGATGATTTAAAACACTCCCGAAACTTCTTTCCTTCACGCATTCACACTAGCTAGCTAACACAATACGTTGCTAATTGTTAGTCTCAGCGGAAGAGTGGATACCTAGCACTCGGTTCCGCGACAAAGACTCAACAGGATGCTCATTTGCCATCAGCATTGTTTAACTGATTTCCATTGTTTACATGATGTGCTGGAAGACACAGCCATCCCAATGAAAGCGGAGTTTGTAAGTGTTGTTGACAGAGCTACCATAAATATGTGTATCAATCCACAGAGAAAAGTAGTTTCGGTAGTTTTTTAAATCGGCAAAATACTGCAAGTATTACATGTTATCATCAATGTACGTGTTAATCATAGCATGTACGTATATCAAATTATGCAACGTTGTTAGTTTTTTTTGGGATTCATAGTCACAATAGGTGTATCCCAATGACAGCATTGTTAGCTAGCTGAAATTAATTTGATTTCTTATGTTATGATGCAGAAAATAACATAAGGATTGTGAATACTGGGCAAAATTGTGTTGTGTTATTTCATTGCACCGTGAGAAAGTATGTTATTCTGTTTGATGACCGACTATATATACTGTCAAACCTCTCACGAGTCAATAGGTAGAAAAAAAGCCCATTATTATCAAATATAAACCATCCTCTAAGCCACAAATTAAACATTTACATTACACTGTTGTCAAGAATGAAACTACAAAACACTCTTCAGATTTGGGGAACCAAGAATTCTAGTAAATCAGTGGAACCCCAGTGAGGTCGCAGCCTCCTAATTCCTCCAACACATGGCTATGTTTAATTAAAGTTATACAGCCACCATAAATGGACCTGCCATTATAGATAAAGACACTTTATGGGAACTTAAAAAATTAAGCCGTGGCTTTGAAGTATGAACCACATCGTGACGGCGAACAGTAAAATGCATTGAAATGATATCCACTTTTTTTTCCATAAAACACCTGGTTTTGATGTTAAACTTTATTGTCCTAGTATACGTATTAATTGGTTACTTTTAAAAAAGATTATACAGGCCAAGTTTTATAAACTGAAAAGCACATTGGCAGCATATGTATGTCTAGGACATAGTGCAACACATAGCTAAATGGAAACAGCGTGGGATATTTACAGCTTCGGGGGAAGATGTTACAAAACATTGTGTCTGGGGGAACGAAAAAAATGCAACTTCATTTACTTTGTGGCTTATTTTGAGTCATTATTTTATTTCTGTTGTGCGAGGTGGTGGTTATCCTTAATAACTGGTGGGAGGAGCCATCAGATTAATTATATGACAATAAAGGGCTTGGACTTTGTGGATTATTTCAAGTTGTTCCGTTTGTTTATGTCGTGAAAGGAGGTTTTGGTGGACGAGTGGTTAGCACGCAGGCCTCACAGCTAGGAGACCCGAGTTCAATTCCATCTCTGTGTGGAGTTTGCATTTTCTCCCCGTGCATGTGTGGGTTTTCTCTGGGTACTCCGGTTTTCTCCCACATTCCAAAAACATGCTAGGTTAATTGGCGACTCCAAATTGTCAATAGGTATGAATGTGAGTGTGAATGGTTGTTTGTCTATATGTGCCCTGTGATTGTTTATAACATTATACTGTATAAAAATATTATCATTACCATTATCAAATCAAATAAAAATCCAATAAATTAAATAAATCAATACATATATTTTTTTAAATGGTCAGTCAAAATAATTTCAAAATAACTAGTAATTAATAAATTAAATTAAATTTTTATTTTTAATAATTATTTTTTAATAAATAAAATAAATAATCAATACATAATATATCATAAAATAATCATTGTTTAATCTGATCTATGGCATTCATTGTTATGGACAAACACAGTTTATTTGCATGAATGATTCAGTATTTAAGCATCAGGGCCAGACTTTCTACCCAGTTATGGGATCTCTGATAGTTATTTAAAATTGTTGCTAAATCTTATAATACATGACCCTTGTCTATGTAAAATATACTTGACATCACACATAATATTACATAACTAATGTGAAAACAGTCACACAGATTTTATTTTTTCCCAAATGTGGTAAAAAATAACACCAGTGCTTCCTTTCCACCGAGCTGTGACTCTCACAGTCTGCACTCCAGCGCTGAGGGCTGTGTTGTCGAATCGTAGCCACAAAAATAACTCCTCGCACCAGACTGCACATTGGCCACCAGTATACTCCCACAAACATGCACTCATTCATCAAATCAATGCATTCCCCTCCCATTCACAGAGATCTCCTCCAGCCTAGCAGAGCGCAGCGGCAAACTAGACATGTCTGTTGGAGACTTCACGACGGTTCAGCAGGCAAACATACTTCCCTTAAGGCCCTTGGGATAAACAACACAGCGGCGAGCAGAGGGACTCACAGAGCGGGTGCTGCTCTTTTTTTGTGTGTTTATATGTCTTATTGTGTGTTTATATTTGTCTTGCATCACTCTGCCCTCTTATTAATAGATAGTAGTGGATATCTGAGCTTGCTTGTGGTCAAGTCATTCAATTTGGCTTCATTCATTTACATTTCACTTACATAATATTCTGACGTACAAAGGGTGTCGAAATAGTGTTGGCTGACGTCATCCTGAGGGAATCTTGTGCTCCGTTTTTGCTGTAGTTTCCTAGAACCGCCAGAGTGCTGATGTCAAATAGAGGATCTTTGACTATTTTTTTGTGTAGTTTCCTAAAACCACCGGAGTGCTGATGTCAAATAGAGAATCTTTGACTAGTTAATTGGTGACTCCAAATTGTCCATAGGTATGAATGTGAGTGTGAATGGTTGTTTGTCTATATGTGCCCTGTGATTGGCTGGCCACCAGTCCAGGGTGTACCCTGCCTCTCGCCCGAAGACAGCTGACCACCCCAGTTCAATCCCACCCTCGGTCATCTCTGTGTGGAGTTTGCATGTTCTCTCCGTAACATCATACCAACAGTAAAATATGGTGGTGGTAGTGTGATGGTCTGGGGATTTTTTGCTCTTTCAGCACCTGGAAGACTTGCTTTGATAAATGGAACCATGAATTCTGCTGTCAACCAAAAAATGATGTTGACCATCTGTCAAAATCAAACCTAAAATAGTTAAGTATTGACTTGAAGGCCAGATCAGTATTGGGCGGTTTCCAACCAGATAGGGATCTTGCCTGTAGATACTGGGAGACCTGAATGTTTGTGAGAACCACAACTTGTAATTCTTTTTTTTTTTACCCAAAATTCAGGTCGAGACCTGAATTCAATTCCACCCTCAGTCATCTCTGTGTGGAGTTTGCATGTTCTCCCCGTAACATCATACCAACAGTAAAATATGGTGGCGGTAGTATGATGGTCTGGGGATTTTTTTGCTCCTTCAGGGCCTGGAAGATAAATGGAACCATGAATTCTGCTGTCAACCAAAAAATGCTGTTGACCATCTGTCAAAATCAAACCTAAAAAAGTTAAGTATTGACTGAAGGCCAGATCAGTATTGGGCGGTTTCCAACCAGATAGGTTGCTGGGAGACCTGAATGTTTGTGAGAACTACAACTCAAAGAACTCAATTTTTTTTACGCAAAATTCAGGCTTTGGAGTTTCCGCTGCTCATGACACAAGTGAGTATTTTTTTTCCAGTTAGAATTCTTACTATAACTTTTTTGGTCTTTGCTGATTTGTCTTTTAAAACTCCTGTAGGGATCAATTATCCTTTCCTCGTTGATAACTTAAGCCTAATTATGTAAGACACTGCAGCAATATTATATCGAAAAGAGGTGACACAAACTTATCTTTGGGAAAAAGGATCGTCAGACATATTTTGCTAATGAATCCGAGTGTGTTTATGGTGCAGCTTGTCACCGTTTTGGAATGAATGACTCTGGATCGGTCCATCCCAGTCGGGCGACATTCTTCACTTGCCCCAGAATGGCAGCTTCCAAAGTGAACCCCCCCTGTCTACCCGCTCCCCAGGCCCCCAGATAAGAAAGTCATCCATCATCCAGCGTTGCCCGCATTAAAATTTAACTCTGGTTACCGAGTGTGGCCATTCAAACTTTTATCTCAAACCTTCTTTATCTTCTTTTCATTAAGTTCTCAAGCACTAATAGCCCTGCAAGTCTCCACTGGGGTAAGGATGATGTTCTGAATAATGAAAGCTCATTATTTCTCCACAGAATGCTTGTTAATTCAAATGATGATATTAAAACTATAGTAGCCCTCAGCAGTTGGGTGATTTCTAGCATACTTTATCATGTATCAATATATACTCTGTTTGTCAAAACTGCCCCAAGCCTGGGCTGACATTCTCCTCCCGAGGAGTGGAGTGCTTCAGCGGGGTCTGTAATACTCTAAGGTGACAACTGGCAGAGTTTGTGCCTGTAGGAAAGCGGGGGAAGGAGGTATGAAGACAGTGATGGGGGAGAGAGGGGATGAAACTCACCGAGCCGTCATTGTGCTCCCATGTCTAGTTGACATTTTTCCATCATGTACACATGAATCCCCAACGCCCTCCACCACCCCCCCCCCTTCTCGTCCCCTCTTCTTCACCATGCACGACTACACTCACATCTGTCATCCTCATCTGTCTAGGCCTGATATGTGCACATATGCAGTAGACATATTCACTTCAAACCACACACACACACATATACTGTACGAGTGTGCATGCACATGCATATGAACATCGATGGCTATTAACCTTTAAATATACCACTCTAGCATTTTTATCTTCAGGGCATGCCTTCTGCTCAAGGATGTTAGTAAAATCATAGTAAAATGAACATTAATATCACTCAATTTTGTGCTGATCTAACAGAGTAGGTCCATGTTAAAAGTCCAAATCATGTGATATGCTTTGTCATTGGGTAAATGACAATCTGAACAAACTTTATCAAATATAATAAATATATTATAATAATAAATATGAATATAAATATAATAACAATAATAATAATAATAATAATAATAATAACAGTTATTAGTTATTATTATAATTACTAATTAATTATTGGTTATTATGATAATAATATAATAATAATAATAATAATAATAATAATAATAATAATAATAATAATAATAATAATAATAATAATAATAATAATAATAATAATAATAATGGTTATTATTTGTTAATTATTAATTATTATGATAATAATAACAACAATAATAGTAATCATAATAATAATAATAATTAGTATTATTGTTATAATAATATTATTATTATTATTATTATTACAATAATTATTATTGTTATATAATTATTATTGTTATATAATTATAATTATAATTATAATTATAATTATAATTATAATTATAATTATAATTATAATTATAATTATAATTATAATTATAATTATAATTATTATGATTATTATGATTATTATTGTGATTATTATTATGATTATTATTATTATTATTATATTTGATGAAGTCTGTTCAGATTGTCATTATTAATATTATTATTATTTTATAAATTATTATTTTATTTTATTTTATTTTTTCTATATATATAAATAATATTAATACATTTTATTTGTATAGCACTTTTCAGAGTACTCAAAGACGCTTTACAATATTGGCTGGTGACCAGTCCAGGGTGGACCCCGCCTCTCGCATGAAGACAGCTGGGATAGGCTCCAGCACTATCAGTGTTAAGTTGCTGTGTGATTGGTTCTATGTTCTTTGTCATATGACACCATGAATCAGACTGTATATTGTCAGGATAAGCGGTAAAAAATAAATGAATTAATAATTTTGTTCAAATTTTTCATCTGTTTGTTAGGGAAGCAAAAAAATACTAATACAATTCACCCATTCAGTACACACTGAAATTCATATTGAAATGAGACTGTGAAAGAAAAGAAGGGTAAAAATGGATGGAAATATATCCCTTTTATTCCATTACCTTAAGCACAGAATTTATGTTTTGGCATCTGCTAAAAAAAAATGCCTGTGGTTCTTTGCTAGAATTGCATACCTTGGGGGGGTGAATTCAATGACAATATGTGTCAAATAGTGTGGAGGGCATATTTAGCCTGGATTCCGTAAGACAACAGAACAAAAAAAACAGAGCAAGGGTGTTCAAAAAAAAAAATTGCCTTGAGTGTTGTAGATGTACTTTCTGGACACGCCTCGTTAACACTTGGCTGGATGTAAGCAAAAGCATATTACGTCTGCATTGTGGGTGTAATATTTGTACATGAACCCAGAAGGGGGAGCCTTGTAGGGTCAAGAGGCAAAGCTTTCATACAAGAGAAAAAAAAAAAACAACAAGAAGTCACACAAGTCTAACTGGTTGGTTGACATAAAAATATGCCTCTGGGCCGACCAAACCCCGACTATCTGGAAGCTTGCGCTCCAGGCATCAGGTTTCAAAAGGAAAACCCTGCAGCATAATGTCAAGAAAGTCCCTCGAGGCCTTGCAACAACTACATAGCATGATGTTCTTGTGGGAATGTACAGTGCCGTATAGACGCAAACCTTTATTTGTATTCATCTAATGAACATTTCTCATAGCTTGAAGTGGTAGGCAAGGTCATCAAAGAAAGTGAAAAGTGGAGATATCAACAGTAGCCACGTTTACATGAGGAATTTTTCTCTTTCCGAATGGAATCTTTCCGAATGACCTTTCCGAAAGCAATGGTATACATGGAAAGGAATATTCCAATTGTGTGTATACATGCACCGCTATAATCAACCAGAATAGTCAATGGGGGATAAAGCGTAAACCGACTTACCCGAGTTTTTCTTTCACTTGTTGGAATAACTCCGCATTGCAAGTTTTTCTGTTCGTCCAGTCTTGAAATTTAGTTTGGACAAACTTTCACACCTTCCAAAAAGTTAAACTTTTGTCTTGTAAGACCACAGAGTATTTTCCCCAAAGGTCTTGGCGATTGTCGAGATTTTTTTTAAGTTCATATTGGTACATGTTTGTATATTTGAGTGTGAAGTTGCTGATACCGACTTCCTCAAGTTTTTCTTTCACTTGTTGGAATAACTCAGTATTGCCGGTTTTTTGTTCCTCCAGTCTTAAAATTTAGTTTGAATCAAAAACAAACTTTCCGCAGCAGTCCAGTGCCGATTGCTCGCCTCCATTTTTTAAAATGGAAGAACGTCTCGAGCTGCGTGTTACGTCATATCTCAGCATTCGCTGAAAGAACGCACCCGGGAACAGGAAAAGATAAAGTTCAATCTTGCTAATATTTTATAATTAAGCTCAGCACATGTTTTATATAGATATGTATTTTCTTTTTTAATAAAACTGGACTTGTGAATGGCGTATAGAAGGGTTTAGATTATGTTCCACAGATGGCGCTAATGCACATCAAAGCTGCTTGCCAACCGCCAATAAACAACAGAAGAAGAAAAACACCACGAAGAAGAACGCAGTCTGACAACTTTCCGTTTGAGCGGGTACAAGATACCTCAATCGGATTGGGGAAAGGAATATTCCGATTATATATTAATTCGGATTGGCACTTTTCTTTCGGAATGAGGTGTATACAAAGGATTATTTCCGTTTGAGCAAATAACCCAAATGGAATTGGAATATTTGGATCCATGTAAACGTGGCTAACGACACCTAACCCTTCTTGAAAGGATCTTCTGTCTCTCCCTCCTTTGCAACGCCCCTTCCAGTGTCCAGAATAATTTTTCTTACTATTTATTTTATATGTAAATTGAAGTATAAGTTCCAACTTACACTAAAACTCCACCTACATCAGTCGTAGAAATGGAACTGGTTCATAACCCGAGGACCACCTATAATATTGCTCTCTTTAAACCTACACAATTGACACATTGACATTCAATTGCTTTCTATCTGAGTCTGTAAGTCTTTAAAAGGGGTGTAGCGAGTACGGAGATACTGTAGTAGGCATGCAGCCAAGCAGAGTGGACCTGCAGGCTAAACTGCATTAGCCTAGAATTAGACACACTCTAGCTCAGACTGGCACACTAGCCATTGCTTCACCACGTTGGTCCAAGTCAGGCCAAAGTGTGCCTGTATGCGTTTAATGTGTGACAACTAGGAGATGTTTGCCAGTTTGCCAGTGGTGTTTCCTGCTTGTCAGTCCGATATTAACAACACTATCACATTATGATGTAGAGTATGGGATGGGTAATGTATTCATCAAACTGGACAAGCTTTCCTATGTTGGTGTGCATAAACAAACCCCTGCAGTGAAACAGTGTGGGACTTTTGGCACAAAAATGCTAAAATAGCAAGTGGCATCATTTTTGTAAATGTAAAATCTGTTTTCTACTACTGCTTTCAAACATCAACCAATCAGAGGACGGAAAAATATTGCTGTACGACTAGTAGCTGGCCCTGTGAGGAAGATATTAGAACGAATTTGTTAAATAAACAGCCAAATTATTGATAGTGTTTAAGTGGCATGGGCCTGCACTATTGATTCTGAAGGCACTGGGTTGAATCCATTGACAGTTTTGACACTTACAGAGGAGTGAAATTTAGTATCACAAAACAACACAAATCTTTGAGTTTTTTGTTAATTTCTTGGGTTTTGTTTTCATTGCCCCCTCATTTTTTTCAGGGTTTACATTCTAGCATGACTTTCCTTGAAATGTCAAATTGAATCCCCACTTCCACCTCCGAAGGTCCCCCTTGAGACACTCTGTGTGATAAAGATTGACGATACAGACTGTTGGAGATGTACTGCAATGAGCCAGTCGGAACAGTCTGAAAAATAAAGCCATTTCTAAAGCTTTGGGACTCCAGCAAACCACAGTGAGAGCCATTCTACACCAATGTCGAAAACATGGAACAGTAGTGAACCTTCCCAGGAGTGGCCGACCAAACCAAAATAAGCCCAAGAGTGCAGCAACGACTCATCCGAGAGGTCACAAAAGACCCCACAACAACATCCAAAGAACTGCAGGCCCCACTTGCCGCAGTTAAGGTCCGTGTTCATGACTCCACCATGAGAAAGACACTGGGCATAAACAGACTGCATGGCAGAGTTCCAAGATAAAAATTACCCTAAACAAAAAGACCATTAAGGTTCATCTCAGTTTTGCCAGAAAACATCTTGATGATCTCCAAGACCTTTGGGAAAATACTCTGTGGACTGATGAGACAAAAGTCTCCAAAAAACTTTTTGTAAGTTGTGTGTCCTGTGGTTTAAAAGTAAAACAACTTTTCAGAAAAAGCGCATCATCCAACAGTGAAATGTGGCAGTGGTAGTGTGATGGTCTATTACACTACACAATATTAGTCAATGACAAATGCAGTTCTTTCCATTATGGGAAATAAGGTCAGTGTTTATGACTCCACCACCACTAAAGACACTGGGCAAAAACGGCCTGCATGGCAGACGAAGACGAAAACCACTGCTGAACAAAAAGAACATTAAGGCTCAATAAGTCTCAATTTTGCCCAAAAAAAATCTTAATGATTGCCAAGACCTTTGGGGAAAATATTCTGATGGTCTGATGAGACAAAGGTTTTTTGGAAGGTAAATAACACAACATTTCAGAAAAAGAACATCATACCAACAGTAAAATGTGGTGGTGGTAGTGTGATGGTCTATTACACTATACAATATTAATCAATGACAAATGCAGTTCTTTCTATTATGGGAAATAAGGTCAGTGTTCATGACTCCACCACCACCAAAGACACTAAGCAAAAACGGAATTCTGATGTCTACCAAAAAATCCTGAAGGAGAATATCCGGCCATCTTTTGGTGACCTCAACCTGAAAACAACCTGGGTTCTTCAGCAGGACCATGATCCAAAACACACCAGCAAGACCACCTCTGAATGGCTGAAGAAAACCAAATGAAGACTTTGAAGTCCTGACCTGAATCCTATTGAGATGCTGTGGCATGACTTTAAAAGGGCGCTTCACCCTTCAATGTGACTGAATGACAACAATTCTGCAAAGATGAGTGGGCTTGATTGCAGTTGTTGCGGCTTAGGATGAACCAACCAGTTATTAGCTTCAGGGGGAAATCACTTTTTCAAACATGTTCAATATATATACAATATATAATATATAAATATTTAATATTTCATTATTTTATTATATTAGTTATTGCTATGAAAAACATGCATAAAAAGTCAGAAATCTTTATTATTTTATAATAATATATATATACAATTTATATTATATATATATATTATTATGTATATAATATATATATATATATTTAATATTTTATTATATTATTTATTACTATGACAAACATGCATAAAAAGTCAGAAATCTTTATTATTTTATAATAATATATATATATATACAATTTATATGATATATTTTTATATATATTATTATATATATACAATATATAATATATACATATTTAATATTTAATATATTATTTATTATTATTTATTCTTCTAATTATTTGATTTATTCTTTATTTATTCTTTATTTATTCTTCTAATTTCTATATTTTGTACTGTCATACTGTCTTACACTGAAAATAGAGCTGCTGCAATTTCATTGTACTATATGTAAAATGACAATAAAAGGCATTCTGATTCTGATTCTGAAATCAGGAAGGGGGCAAACACATGTTCACACCACTCTAAGATACTTAAAAAAATTCAGTTTGCATGATCTCATAATCTGATTGAAAAAAAAAAACTCTCTCAGGCCTCCCCCATCTCTCTCCATTCATTCTCTTCCCGTCTTTTGAGCTATACAGTGGCAGCAAAAGAGTTTGGAAACTGTTGTCCTACCTGATAATGGATTTGGTGGCCCCCCTGCAGGCATGCACCATTGGCAGATCCTGAATACTACTGCGAGATCAATGGGAGAACGGCAAGAAGGTGGCGGGCGGGCGGGCGGGCTTGGCTGTGGGGGTGAGACCGGGGTGTTAGAAGGAAGATGAAGAAGGGATGGGGCAGATAAAAAAGCCAAATCCCGTATCGTCTCCCTGTTTTGCGAGCGGGATAGCGTAAAGCCGCTGCCGTAATCTCTTGTCAAGACACAAGGCCGCTGTAATGTCTTCCATCAGCAAGTGGATTATGTGCAGGGGAATTGTAATTTACACCAGCTTCACTTTTATGTGTCGCTCAGCTTAAAACTTAATAGCATTTAGCTCAACAATGGCTCAGCCTCACGGAAGCCAGACTGCAGCGTGCCGCTCCACAAGTGAGCTTCCATTGAGGTGGAGGTTTTTCCCCCCGATCCAAGACAATGGGATGTTCCCGCTGAGCTAATTAGCTGACGCCTGCCTATCTCCACGCCACACATGTCCATTGTTGCTGTCGCTGCACAAATCTCTCCACTACTGTATCTGTACAAGCTATTGTATGTGCACGTTTTCCTTCGATAATCCTGTGTAACGCCTGCGTGTTTTGTCTTTAGGTTTTCTGGATTCGGGACCTGAAGTGACATGACCAGACATGGCTTTACGGAGACGGTATTTAACTTCCTATAAATTCCTACATTTAGTCTTTTTGTCTTAAAGGATTTACAGGCCTGAAGACAGAACGCAACTTCTCTTACTGCAAATACATTAAAACACCTTCAAGGAAAATACGGGATTTTCAAACACTCGCATTCCAAAATACAAACACCAAGTTGGTATCATAAAGAAACGGAGAGACAGAAGCTGCTTTTGGATAATTTCTCAAAAACCGCATGGCCTCAGGGAATGCAGGTGTGATAGTCGGAGGTGTCCTATCTGTGAGCAGTTGAGTGAAGACTTGGAGGGAACATTGGAGGGCGGTAGTTGAGATATGATGGGAGATAATATGTATTTTGGGTATGAAAACCAACCTTGTCACTCATAGGAGGCCGTTACACTGCACAGAGTCCAATAAGAAATGTAATAACTATTACATTTGCAGGAAATTATTACATACGTACGTGGGAAAGTGAAAATCTGGAAATGTAATAACTTCCCACAAATGTAATATGAGACAAAATAATGATCTTTGTTGTTGTTGTTTGTTCTTTCTTCTTTGAATGAGGGAGAAGGTGTAGATGTCATTTTGAGGATTTTAACAAGATAATTTTTTTTTGTGTGAAAAAAATATTATTCAAAGAGTATCATTTGAATACATTAAAGGAATGGTCATATCACCTTGTACTTCGGTACGAGGTACATTATTTAAAAAAAGAAAAGAAAAAAACTTTAAACTGTATTACGGAAAGCAGGAAGTGAACAAATGTAACAGTTACTGATTGTAAAAGTACCAGATGGAGGGGTAGGATTTAATAAGCTTCGCTTCTTCCTACTCCTTTTGTAAGGTCATATCAACTCGTACTTCGGTGCAGGACAAAAAATATATATATTTTTAAAAATAATGAAAAAAAACTTTAAACTATATTAGGAAAGCAGGAAGTGAACAAATGTAACAGTTACTGATTGTAAAAGTACCAGATGGAGGGGTAGGATTTAATAAGCTTTGCTTCTTCCTACTCCTTTTGGACATGTGGAACTGTGAACTGATTATGTGATGCATTCAATTGTAATCTGATGCATGTTCAAATGAAATAAAACCATTACCATTACCATCTTTAATTATTAAATTATAATTTATTTTAAATTAAAAAAGATTTATTACATTTGTGGGCAGTTATTACATTTGCGGGTGTAACAGACCCTATATAAAACACTCGTAGGAGCTCATGTAATACAGGTTTGTTCCAGAGTAGGATTCCTTATTTATAAATCAAATATTTTTTGTTGTTTGACCATAAAAATCAATTTAACAATCTTCTAAATACGGTTTTAACATTATTAGAGCCCTCTTGATATGAATTAACAACCCTATAGTCACCTTTAAATTCGTATTACCCAATATAGTAGACATAATAAGAATAAATAAGTCATTCAATGCTTGTGTGTATTGCAATAAATGTGTTCTGCATGTGCGGATGACAAGTTTAGTTTTGAGTGGATTATGGTCGGTATTGTATCGTTTCAGGCCTCACAGCTAGGAGACCCGAGTTCAATTCCATCTCTGTGTGGAGTTTGCATGTTCTCCCCGTGCATGCGTGGGTTTTCTCCGGGTACTCCGGTTTCCTACCACATTCCAAAAACATGCTAGGTTAATTAGCGACTCCAAATTGTCCATAGGTATGAATGTGAGTGTGAATGGTTGTTTGTCTATATGTGCCCTGTGATTGTATATAACAGTATAGTGTATAAAAAATATTGTATATAACAATATAACAGTCACTAAAGTCATCATACAGCAACTTCACACTCAAAAATACAAACATATACCAATATGAATTTAAAAAACAAAACAAAAAGGCTCATCGGAATTTTCGGAAAAAATCTCGACAATCGCTAAGACCTTTGGGGAAAATACTCTGTGGACTTACAAGACAAAAGTTTAACTTTTTGGAAGGTGTGAAGTTTGTTTTTGATACAAACTAAACTATTCTGTTTGATTATAGTGACGCATGTAGACAAGAGATTGGAATATTCCTTTCCATGTATACCATTGTTTTCGTAAAACTCCACACGTAAATGTGGCTACTGTCCGAAAAAACACAGTATTAGCATTAAAGCTACAGACACACACCTAGTAAGGCTTACTAAAAGTACTTTTTAACTCAATTCCAGCATCAATGCTAGATTTTGGCCAACTTTTAATAAACTATAATAAAACTGTTGCACAACAGCATAATATGGGACCTTAGCAGTGCATATAGTACTGGTAGCAGCTTCTATTATCATCTTGCCACACCCAGAACCTAATATACTATAAAGGTATATGAGGCGAATAAGTGCGGTCCTGAATAAGTAAAACTCCATTTCAGCACTCTGCTCTATTATTAATACCGAGCAGGCTGAACTTTGATTAAACTACTCAAGTGTTCTTCCTGTGTGGGAATTTGATTAAGACTAGGCTGTGTCTTGCAGCAGGAGAACATGGCGTCCTCTCGCTCTCTCTCTCTCTCTCTCTCGCTCGTTCTCTCTCTGCACGTTTGTGCAAACTGGTTCTCAAACGTGTCTTCTGCAGTCACACTTTCCCTCCGATGCACCGCAGACGTCGCTCACGTATTTATTATGTAAGGCATCATCACTCGGCACTTGTAACGCCCGCAAACTCCCGCAGCATATTTTGGCAACCTCTGAAAGCCGCTTGAAAATGACCTAGTTCATCATTGTTCGAAGCCTTTTGAAATGTGTACTTTGGCTGTCATTAATGAGGCCTGTCACTTGCTTTGTCAGCTCTTTTTGGTATGCTTTTTAAGTTTGAAGTGACAGGATTGCATCAGTGGATGGTTTGCTGTCAGATTGTGACACTGGCCAGGCATGGGCTCCTTGCATGGTGGCATACCTGCACTATTTAGATTGTTGTTATAGATGTTGTGTTTTTTTTTTGGTTCATTTACAAACAATGTGTGTTTAAATTCAACACACCATGCACACTCACACATTTGAACTCATTTTAAACAAGTGTTGAGATGGAGTTTTAGTTCAGACAAAAGTCTGCAAGTGAAAAAGGAAAGAAGAGAATACAGAATCAAAATATATAAAAATATAAAATTAAATTTAAAATTTATTCAAACAAATTACCTAAATAATAATAAATAAAATAAATATAGTCATAATAAATGATAAAATAAATAATAGTAAATCATAATTATATTTAACCTTATTTTTTTAAAAGGTTTTTTAAAGGTTTTCTAAAATTGTGCATTTAT
This sequence comes from Doryrhamphus excisus, assembly GCF_030265055.1. NCBI lineage: Eukaryota > Metazoa > Chordata > Actinopteri > Syngnathiformes > Syngnathidae > Doryrhamphus > Doryrhamphus excisus. Next base: position 7,947,213 of record NC_080486.1, on the reverse strand, counting down.
TTCAACTCATTTAATCCCTGATATTTTTTTTATATTTTTCAAGGCACCCAGAATATTGTGTTTTTGGGCTATATAGACATGACATATATCACAAAAAAAAAGATTAGAAAAAAGTCATCTTTCATCAGCAGCAAAAAAAACTAAAAATGGTGAAAAATAACTTTTTGCGTACAGCCTGGACCAATCACAGGGCACATATAGACAAACAACCATTCACACTCACATTCATACCTATGGACAATTCGCCAATTAACCTAGCATGTTTTTGGAATGTGGGAGGAAACCGGAGTACCCGGAGAAAACCCACGCATGCATGGGGAGAACATGCAAACTCCACACAGAGATGGCAGAGGGTGGAATTGAACCCTAGTTTCCTAGCTGTGAGGTCTGCGCGCTAACCACTCATCCGCCGTGCAGCCTGAGCCAAATTGTCTGCAACATAAAAACACATAAAAATGGTTGTTTTACATGAAAATAACTTTTACAAATATAACTCACATTTGCAACTTTTCACTTCCTGGTGGGAAATAGGAAAGATGTTTGTATTGTGGAGTTACATCATCACCTCTCGCACAAAAAAAACAAACAATTAAAGATAAATAAGTCTTTGGGAACGAGCGATCGGGTTGAAAAAGAAGTATAATTACGTTTTATGCGAGGAGTCCACTGAGTAGTTTGTGGCAATGCAATTTGCTGTCGCCAATAAGGTGCCTAGCGGCGTGCAGTGGCTCAAACTTCCTCCCAAGTGGCTCGTGGTGGCCCAGAAAGGCGGCAAAAATTGAGTTTCAAAATGTTAAAACTTTTCGTTGCGTCACTTGCATCAAGTAAATGGAACCAAAATGTCACAAACAATCCGCCTATTGGAATCCACTGGAATGTAATGGAGCGAGCCAACTTGCGGCAATGATGCTATGAGTCCACTGGGCGGGCGTCAGTTGGTGCCACTTTGCGGCAATGCAATTTGCTGTCGCCAATAAGATGCCTAGTGGCATGCAGTGGCTCAAACTGCCTCCCAAGTGGCTCGTGGTGGCACGTAAAGGCGGCAAAAATTGAGTTTCAAAATGTTAAAAATTTTCGTCGCGTCATTTGCATCAAGCAAATGGAACCAAAATGTCGCAAACAATCCGCCTATTGGAATCCACTGGAATGTAATGGAGCGAGCCAAGTTGAGCCAATGATGCTAGGAGTTCACTGTGCTGGTGCCAGTTTGTGCCAGTTCGCGCCAAATATTATGTGATTGGTGCGTAGTAGCTCGCTGTGGCGCCGAATTAATATTCGCCTGGCATGTTGCCATGTTGGCACCAACTGGCGCCGGCCCAGTGGACTCCTAGCATCAAGTAGCGAATGAGTTAATAAAGCTATATCAAGTAAAAATGGGCATCCAGCAACAAGCTAACACCCAACACAGAACATGAACATCACCTTCGTAGTTATTTCTTGAATTAATTAGTTTTTCTCACTTTCTTGATCAAAATTCTTGGTGAGAGTCGGACTTTCTGTAACGGATTAATGACGCTAACCAAGCTTCTAATTAATCTAGAAATATTTTTTGTATACACTGTTAATAAATATGCTGTCAGTCAAAATTCAGCATTATGTTCTCGAGAAAATCATCCGGCTCCCCTTCAGATGAGACTATATAGAGACCATAAAAGATTATATGTGCAAATATGCCATATTTGTGCTTCGAAAGCAAGCGGAACAGTTTCCCTACCAGCGTTGTTTTTCTTCAGCTGTGATGCCAAAAGTCTCTTCACATCCCAGTGTTGCATCTTTCGTTAATTTCAACGGACTGTTTGTCGCGCTAAGCCACCAGATCACCCCCCCACCCCACCCCAGTCCCCCCATGCATATTGCACAAGTGGGGAGAACTTGTTTTTATTTTTTACCCGTCTCTTCCTTGAGGTGCTTTGAAGAACACTGCACCCCTTGCTCTTGCTCTCTATCCATTTTCCCATGATCGCTTTATGAACACCTCCTCATGCAAAGCATCCGTCTCCACTCGGGGCTACTTCTGTTCCATTATGCATGGTGGCAGGATTAAAACTGTAGACGCGGCGGCTTCCCCCGATTGGGTGTCACGTGCAGGCACCAGGCGGCCAATAGCGTGAGAGCGTGGCATGCAACAGGGCACCCTGCTTGGCCACCCACACATATAGAGGGAGCAAGAGTGGGGGGGGTATGTGTGAGGGGCACAGTATCAAACAAGGAACATCTGTGGCCACTGGGCTGTGAAGACCGGGGACAATGGTGGCCCTGGGGCAGCCACAGAGCCCTGGCCCGTGCCGCAAAGGCTAGGAACATGCTAGGAAGCCAACCCTGCACACACGCACACAGACAAACACACACACACACACATTTCAGGATGGAAACCAATATACACACATCCATTTTAGCAGGAAACAAATAGACTGGTTCAAATTTAAACATTTCGGAAGGAAAAAAAACAGTATTCATTCATTATCTACCGCTTATCCTCACGAGGGTCACGGGGGTGCTGGAGGCTATCCCAGCTGTTTTCGGGCGAGAGGCGGGGTACACCCTGGACTGGTCACAGGGCACATATAGACAAACAACCATTCACACTCACATTCATACCTATGGACAATTTGGAGTCGCCAATTAACCTAGCATGTTTTTGGAATGTGGGAGGAAACCGGAGTACCCGGAGAAAAACCAAACATGCATGGGGAGAACATGCAAACTCCACGCAGAGATGAAGGGTGGAATTGAACTCGGGTCTCCTCGCTGTGAGGTCTGCACGCTAACCACTCGACCGCTGTACAGCCACCAATTTAAGTTAAAAATAAAAAAAACAATATTTTAAAATCTGTATCTGAGCAACGCATTCATTGGGGTGCTGCAGTGACATCAGCCTCCCAGGAAGCATTGCAGAGCCATTCACCATTTTCTATGCTTTCTATGCTCCTCCAATGAAATGTTTTTCTCAAACGAAATGCATCATGGTGAACTTCACAGAGATGACCGAGGGAGGAATTGAACTCAGGTCTCCTAGCAGTGTGGCCTGCGTGCTAAACACTCAACCACCGTGCAGCATGAAACAATACAATACCGGCCATAATCCACTCCAAGCTAAAACTCAACTCTAACATTTCCTGTCATCCGCACATCCGGAACACATTTATTGCAACACACACCAGCATTAAAGTCTGCTATATTGGGTAATACGAATTTAAAGGTGACTATAGGGTTGTTAGTTCATGTTTACAGGGCTCTAATAATGTTAAAACCATATAGTAAAGAGTTAAAGTCGCCAATTAACCTAGCATGTTTTTGGAATGTGGGCGGAAATCGGAGTACCCGGAGAAAACCTACGCACACATGGGGAGAACATGCAGACGGCCAAGGGTGGAATTGAACCTGGGTCTCCTAGCTGTGAGGCCTAACCACTTGAACACCGTGCAGCCTCTAACTCAAATATTTCAAACCAAAATGCCATCTACTGGCTTAGGTTGCTTTCATGTTCTACTATATTTAACAGCTTGAATTTCACACAAAACTAAGAGTGCAGAGTACAGAGCCCTGACACATTCTATTCTATCTATTTGTCATTTCTGCATACATTTTAGTATTGGTATGTGTCTGAGCTTTGTGTAGTGTTCACGTTTGAGTTCTAGTGAACTCTGAACTTTGATAGTTTGGATTTTTTGACATGAAGTTGCCCCATCAGCTATGTATAAATTCAATTTTGGTGATAAATATCACAGTTCCAAGTAGTGGCTTGGTATTTTAACTGTGTATGTGTGTGAATAACGTGACTATAATGATGTAGGTGAAGAATGTACATTTGGAGGTGATATTGCAAAGTGGTCAGTAGGGACCAGCGAGCCTTTTTCTATTTACTATGTGAGGTAGGAAGGTTATTATCATGACTTGAAGCAGCTTTCAGAGTCCCGGTAATGCGTTCTATGGAGAGAGCTTAGTCACTCATTGTTCCACTGCAGTATAGAGGTAAGTGTTTCACTGTAAACTCCCCACAGAGACATATCCATGCCATATATCCCCACAAACACAGATGATAATACTGTACATGTACACACAAGCATATTAATGCTGTGAAACACACACACACACATACACATCCACAGTCACACACCATTTGAATAACATATTCCACAGCTGCTGCCGCTCTCAATGGCCTCCCATGTGGCTTTTGTGTGTTGACACGTGTGAAAAAAAGTGTGGGCATGGTAACAGACCTAGATTCACACACATACACAGAAGCCAAGACATGCTTATGTGTTATGATGTCACCTTGGAGAAAGCACCCCGCTCCACCTTGTCATGTTGTGGTATCTCATGTCTGCAATCAAATGCCCACTGACATGAAATATGGCACAGGAGCTGTGTGTGTGTGTGTGTGTGTGTGTTTGGACCCAGGTGCGTAGCTTTGCCATTAGGGATCTGGAGGCAGGTGGTTCTCGGTCTCGCTCTTCAGCTTCCAAGTGTGTAAACAAACACCCGCATTACATTAGCAGGAGGTGTGTTGGTGAGTGTTAATCTCTGTATTGTGTTTTGCTTGTGTTTGGGAGTTGCACTACTGAGTTGTGGAGCATAGAAAAAAAAATATTTGCTTCAAAGTGAAATGTGTCTTTTTTAGTTGGGAACTGATATTTTCCCAAAACTTACCAATGTCCAAAAGTAGTTAGTTGTGAAGCATAGAAAAAAATATCTGCTTCAAAGTGAAATGTGTCTTTATTAGTTGGGAACTGATATTTTCCAGAAACTTACTAATGCCCGACAGTACTTAGTTGTGAAGCACAGAAAAAAAATTGCTTCAAAGTGAAATGTGTCTTTATTAGTTGGGAACTGATATTTTCCCGAACGTTACCGATGTCCGACAGTACTTAGTTGTGAAGCATAGAAAAAAAATATTTGCTTCAAATTGAAATGTGTCTTTGTTAGTTGGGAACTGATATTTTCCCCAAACTTATCGATGTTGTACAGTATACTTCATGGTGTTATATTTGTAAAATTAATTATTTTGATGTTAATTTTTTTTGGTGTGGTATGGTTGTTTAAATATTTGACCTTCACAAAAGCAAAAAAAAATATTTGCATCAAAGTGAAATGTTTCTTTGTTAGTTGGGAACTGATATTTTCCTGAAACTTACCGATGTTCTACAGTACTTAGTTGTGAAGCATAGAAAATGTTAATGCTGAAACTTGCAACATTCTTTGTCCCCATATCGGGTTATTTAGCAGTCACACTCAATAACCAAAAATGAAAGGAACATATGCACACATACGTGCAAACAAATAGTTCAGTTCCAAATGTGAAAATTGCAAATACTTCATGGTGTTATATTTGTAAAATTATTTTTTTTATGTTAAATTTGTTTTGGTGTGGTATAGTTGTTTAAATATTTGACCTTCACAAAAGCAAAAAAAAAAATATTTGCATCAAAGTGAAAAGTTTCTTTGTTAGTTGGGAACTGATATTTTCCCGAAACTTACCGATGTTCTACTGCTGAAGAACGGAAAAAGGTGAAAACAAATTTTTTTTACCTGATGAAAGACGGGATCTAATCTTTCTTTTGGTAGGTTCCGTGATCATATCGCCATAGCAACAGCAACAGCCAGTGTTGAAGGGGTTGTCTTTTGAAAAATGGCTAAAAAAAAAAATAACTTTATGTAACATAATGTAACTTTAGGCTGTTTTGCCAAATCCACACAGATTTTGGTACATACCTTTAGAGGACTGACAAGCACATGTGGGTGAAATTTGAACAAGATTGGTTGAATAACATGGCCGCCGTGAAGCTAAATTGCTGGGTCACGAATGGAACTTAGCAACTAATTGGCCGTAAGTCATCGACCACTTGTCTAATGATTATAAAACTTTGAGGATATCTGTATTCCATGTATGCTCACATGTCTTCTAAAGCTCTTCCAACCACAACCTATAGGTTGTCATTAGCATAGGCTAACTGCAGCCTACGTGATTATAACACAGCATGTCAATTGCAGGCATTTGTGATGTCGATCATACGAGTGAATGTTTTCCAATGATGTCATAAATTGCCTTTTGTGGTATATTTCATCTCAGTCTCACTTTAGTTTCATCAACTCAAAAACGGCCCCGGCCTTTCAAAGCGAGCGAGCCGGGTGTTATGATTAGCTGCGCACCGCCGCATTTTGACAGGGTGATTCATTTCACTCTCAGACAACGACACACCGTCTACAAGTCATTTATTTGCGTAAAGTTTTACATTTCACACATCAACCTTGATCAAGCAGGGAAAGAAAAGACAAGGCAAAGTCAACCAGATGTGTGTGTGTGTTTTTTTTACTTGTTTTCCCTGCAAAGTGATTCCTTCCTGTATGTATCATCTGGCTACCATTAAATCCTGATCAACCAGATAGTGGTGAGAACCACAATGACACACAAAAGAATCTTTTATTCTAAAGTACTGCTTAACGTGATATTTGATTTAATGATCTCCATTACGCTCAGTTATGAAATGTTGAAATTGATACTGTTATCAATGCTTAGTGTAGCCTCTTGGAAAGTTGACGGTCAATGACGACAAAAAAGGTGCCAACACAAAAATGACAGCATAGTGTGTAACTGATACTAATTCATAAAAACTACATTAACTCTATACAACTTTTACAAGTGCCGCAAGACATGCTGGGTAAGCAGGAAGCATGCCCAACATATTAATAGGGATGCCCAATAATTATCGGTACCGATATTTCTGATCATGAAAACCCATATAAAAAATATACCCCCACATGTGCTGCAGTGCAGATATCATGTTATGCATATCGGTATCGGAAATTGAGAGTCAGACAATATTAGCATATTGGTTTTCGGCAAAAATGCAAATATCGAACTTCCCAACATATAATATATGTAATATTTATGTTTTGTATTTTCTTTAGAATACTTGATGCAGTTCCACAAATACGTTGAGTTTTACTTTAATTTGTTTGGATTTTTAAATATCTTTTCCTACAGGAAATCAAGTATTGTTAAATTTTCTTCAATTTGCGACATAGCGTTATTATTACGTCTTTTAAAAAAATTATTTAATATTTTGACAATTTTCATGGAATTATACTACTATATTTATTAATATTTAAATTTTACTGCTGTTTTTTTTTATTTCTGCTGTTGTTTTCTTAAAAAATTTCCAACTTCTTAATTTCTTATAATTATTTTCATAACCTTTTCCACAACCTAACTATCCAAAAATTACAACTTTATTTGTTTTGTTTGTTTTTCATGTTACATATTTTTTCATATTTGAACCCTATGCTGCTGAATTGTGTTAATGCCTCAAAATGCCCCCTCCCATAATTATTTACATAACCTTTTCCACAACCTATTGAAAAATTGCACAATTTCTTTAAAATTTTCCAACTTTTTATAAATAATATTTTTATAAATAAATAAATATATATATACATATATATGTATATATAATTTATAAATAATATTTGAACCCTATACTGCTAAATTGTGTTAATGCCTCAAAATGCCCTCCCATAATTATTTACATACATTACATACATTATTTACATAATTATTTATTTACATTATTTACACAACCCATCGAAAAATTGCACAATTTCTTTAAAAATTTCCAACTTCTTAATTTCTCATAATTATCTACATAACCTTTTCCACAACCTAACTATCCAAAAATTATAACAAATTATATTTGTTTTGTTTGTTTTTTTGTTACATATTTTTTAATATTTTAACCCTATGCTGCTAAATTGTGTTAATGCCTCAAAATGCCCCCCCATAATTATTTACATAACCTTTTCCACAACCTAACTATCAAAAAAATACAACTTTATTTGTTTTGTTTGTTTTTCTTGTTAAATATTTTTTTAATATTTGAACCCTATGCTGCTAAATTGTGTTAATGCCCCAAAATGCCTCCCCAGGCCACACTTTGGACACCCCTTAGCTGCTTCTGTGCAGTAAAAAGAGTTACCATTTCCTTCCAGCGAGGTCTCCAGCTGACTGACATTTGACCAATGTCGTTTCTCCTTCGCCTTCCCCCCCCACATTAATCCTCCTTCCCTCCGCTCAATTCCATCCCGCCCTTGTTCATTTGTAGTTTCCATCCAGCGTGTGGCGCCGATAGTTCCTAGATTTGAAAAATAACAACAAAACGTCACTCAACTACTCATTCTTTGACATCTTATAATACACGCCTCACCTGGAGAGTGACGGAGCGTGATGGATCGACTTACTGATGCACACACACACACTTGAGGAAAGAATTTGAAGGAAGTCGGAGAAAAGAAGGAATAAAAAAAGGAGTGATTTGAGTGACGGAGGTTTGATATTTCTGTGGTGGTGTTCTTGTAAGCTCAGGCACTTTCTTCCCTCCGAGGGACAGGATCTGTTAAGTAGCTCTCTTGTGCCTATAGTACAGGCAGTACAGGACTAATTTAATCAAAGGTTACAGGCCCAACGTAGAAACAAAATATTATGGCGGGAGAAAAAGCGTTGGACGGATGTGTCATTTCACAGTATAGGCCTGCTACTTTATATCTCAACAGGGTGAAAGCTAAGTCCCCCCCCCCCCAGCAGTCCCAAATGTCTGGTACCGACACATATTTCCATTTTAGCTGCAGGGCCGACTATAGAGGCTGATATTGTATGACGGGGATGAGTGACAGGCTGCTGAAAAAAAGATATTGGAAACTTAACGAGAATGTACGCTCAACTCCCACTACATTAGGTACACCTGCACAATCCAATTGGATCCTACTGAAAAGTACTGCTTTTCTGACTTGACTTGAATTTTTTGACCCTAGAGAGGGTACAAATAGTTACCTCAGAGTCCAACAAGTACCCCCATGGGGTACATTAGTACAGATTGTACCTTGAGGGGCAGAAAAGAGGATTTGAAGGAGGATTTTTCTGTGCTGCACTGTTCTAAAGATACACAAACAGATAAAAACAGAGAGCTCATTACTGTGGCGGGCCAAATGTGGCCCCCGAGCCTTGAGTTTGACACCAATGAATGGATGCTTTGTTTGGACACTCGACTACTTTCTTGGGTCAACTGTTACAGCAACATTCATTCATTCATTTTCTACCGATTATCCTCACGAGGGTCGCAGGGGTGCTGGAGCCTATCCCAGCTGTCTTCCGGCGAGAGGCGGGGTACACCCTGGACTGGTCGCCAGCCAATCACAGGGCACATATAGACAAACAACCATTCACACTCACATTCATACCTATGGACAATTTGGAGTCGCCAATTAACCTAGCATGTTTTTGGAATGTGGGAGGAAACCGGAGTACCCGGAGAAAACCCACGCATGCACGGGGAGAACATGCAAACTCCACACAGAAATTGCAGAGGGTGGGATTGAACTCGGGTCTCCTAGCTGTGAGGTCTGCGCACTAACCACTCGACCACTGTGCAGCCCCCAATTTAAATTAAAAAAAAAAAAACAAAAAAACACAATATTTTAAAATCTGTGTCTGAGCAACACATTCATTGGGGTGCTGCAGTGACATCAGCCTCCCAGGCAGCATTGCAGAGCCAGTCACCATTTTCTATGCTTTCTATGCTCCTCCAATGAAATGGTTTTCTCAAACAAAATGCATCATGGTGAACTTCACAGGATGGAATTGAACTCAGGTCTCAAACTCAACTCTATGGGCACATATAGACAAACAACCATTCACACTCACATTCATACCTATGGACAATTTGGAGTCGCTAATTAACCTAGCATGTTTTTGGAATGTGGGAGGAAACCGGAGTACCTGGAGAAAACCCACACATGCATGGGGAGAACATGCAAACTCCACACAGAGATGGCCGAGGGTGGAATTGAATCCGGGTTTCCTAGCTAACCACTCGACCGCCGTGCCGCCGGATTCAAAGTTATTAAAATATAATTTTATAAATTAGTACTATTTACAGGAAAATTAGCAGAAGTAAGCATTAAAAGTTATGACAATATGAATATATAAATTAGTACACTTTACAGGAGAGTTAGCAGAATTAAGGATGAAAAATTATGACAATTTACAGGAGACTTAGGAGAAGCATTCAAAGTTATTAAACTGTAAATTTATAAGTTGGTACAACTTACAGTAGAGTTAGCACAAGTAAGGATTAAAAGTTATTACAATATGAATTTATAAGTTAATACAATTTACACGAGAGTTAACAGAAGTAAGCATTAAAAATGATTACAATATTATTTTATAAGTTAATACTATTCACAGGAGGATTATCAGAAGGATTAAAAGTTATTAAAATGTAAATTTATAAGTTAGTACAACTTATAGGAGACTTAGCAGAATTAAGGGTTGAAAGTTATGACAATATTAATATATGAAATGATTACAATGTAAATTTACAGTTGAGTTGAGACTCAAAAACAAAACTTAAATAATTGAATTTAATTGCCTAACTTTACATTTTCTCAAATTTTTTGCTTTGAAATTTTTCACCCAACTTTTCTTTTGTTGCCATGCGAGCACACAACCCAGGATGAGATGACGACAGAGCAATTTGATTGGACGCCACTCTAAATTCATCATTACCCATCCAAAACCGTTATTATACGACTAAACTGATTAGTATTCCTAGAAGATGACAACAAGTAGAAGCGTAGCCATCCATGTTGTGATTAATGTTAATGTTAATGCCAATATTGCATCCATACGCCAAATTCATACAAACGCTGTATTATGTACCTCTCAGTATTTGTCACTAATCATGTGAGAATATTAGTTATATTTAGGCTGTGTTGCATCATGTCATACATCTCCGATGTTTCTGGGCAGCTGTGTAAAGAATCAAGGGGGTGAAGGGATTATCTTTTTTTTTTAAGATTGTAAACAAAAGTGGCGTCACCAGAAATAAATATTCATAAATAGCATTAGGTATGCAGTACATAATGCAACATATACCCTGACGAATGCTCTCTTAGTGTGGTTTGACAGTGATGTTGGGGTTTGTGAGGGAGGATGTATGGGGGGGGGGGGCGTGTTCCTATCAAAAAGAAATCAGCTCTCCTGCTCTCTGGGTGCAAAAAGGCGCATCTCGTCGGCTTTCACAGACCAAGATTGCTTTCACCTGCATTCCCCGGGGCAACACGCCAAAAACACAGGCCTCAGCCGGCCTGCCACTCACGCACGCTCATATATTAGCACATATATCTTCTCTCACTAGTGCGGTCGTATTAACTCGCCATGCGTTCCCAAATACATATAATAAAGTGGAAAAAAATCACAATTATGAAACACTTCCAGAAGTCTCGTGCACATTCGTGAGTGAGAAAGTGAAAAAAAATGATGTCAAAAAGGCAAATCTGTATTTACCGGCAGACAGGTATCCTTGACGTGACAGCTATACAGTCATTATCTGCCCGTCATGTGTCGCCCGGGGGGGCGCCACAATGCCTCCTACCAAAGCCCACCGTTCCCATGCATGAGACGTCACCCTATTAGCTTACCTGCTTCCAATTCAAAGGCCATCGCCGTGCAAAAAAAAAAAAAAAAGACGCCAGAAGGACAAAACAAGGTGTCGTATTTATGAATGTGTCAGCACGGGCCCTCCTGAAAGCTGGCGTGTACTTTGAGCAATGAGCCTGACAAGTCGACGGTGCCCCCCGTCATGAGAAATGATACCTTCAAAAAAAAAAAAAAAAAAGCACCAGTAGTAAGAAACTAGAAGACGATGACGGGGACGCTTATAAATCGCCTGGGTGTTATTCAGCCCCCAATTAGAGGAAACTCAAGCTGCATCATGGAGGAGTCGACAGCGCGTATCAAATGCTGGGTAATGACTGGATGAGTTATCAAGGTGTGTTACTTACTCCTCAGGTGTGCTCTCAGGTGCGTGCAAGTGCTGGGAAGAAGTACTTGACATCCTCCGCTTTTCAGTATTATAACCAGGTGCAGGATGTGTGTGCTCCACAATTTCGGTCTCGGCTGCTGAATGGCCGGATAATTGTTGACAGTTAACTTATCCAATTACACATAACAGCACCGCGTGCTCTGCCAAGGAGGCGGAATTGGATAAAGACTAAAGTGTACCATTTTAGCTGCTAAGAGTTTCTTATTAGTTACCATCAGTGAATAAATATTGACATAGTGCACATAATACGTAACATAATACGGAGAAACTGCAGTTTTTGCCTCATCCTGAATGTGTAAGGGCATGCTTGTGGTTGTCGCTGCCGTCCTTCAATAGAGAGGAAATTCTAATTTTAAATTTGGCCTATTATTACTAAAAAAATATGCATATTTTAGCCATTATTTATTATTTATTATTTATTATTTATTATTTATTATTTATTATTTATTATTTATTATTTATTATTTATTATTTATTATTTATTATTTATTATTTATTATTTATTATTTATTATTTATTATTTATTATTTATGTTGTATGTAGATAGTTGTATATTGGATATTACGAGTGCTATTTCATGTCTACAATTCTCTAATAATGTTTCAAAAAGACACCAAAAAGGCTTTTTGCACATAATTGGAGTTTTCACATAATCTGTAACATAATACGGAGAAACTGCAGTTCTCGCCTCATCCTGAATGTATAGGCGCATGCTTGACAGGGGCATGCTTGTCGCTGCCGTCCTTTGACAGAGAGGAAATTGTAATTTCAAATTTGGCCTATTATTACTCAAAAATATGCATATTTTAGCCACTTTTTACTGATTTTTTTAACATTTTCAAGCATAAAAATGGAAAAATGTCTAGTTCTTGTTTTGTTTCTTTTGTATTATTCTTATTTTTATAATGATATTTATACAAATATTTTAATAAATACAAGTATTATTTATCTATTATTTATTATTTAATTTGTTATAATAATATTTATACAAATATTTTAATGAATAAAAGTATTTTTATTTATTATCTATTATTTAATATTTTATAATATTTATAAAAAATATTTTAATGAATAAAAATATTATTTATTCATTATTTATACAATAATATTTACAAAAATATTTTTATAAATAAAAGCATTATTTATATTTTTATTTATTATTTAATATTTTATAATAATATTTATACAAATATTTTAATGAATACTATTATTTATTCATTATTTATACAATAATATTTACAAAAATATTTTAATAAATTAAAGTATTCATTATTTATTATTTGTTATTTTATAATATTTATAAAAATATTTTAATGAATAAAATATTATTTATTTATTTATTATTTATACAATATTATTTATAAAAATAATTTTAATAACCAAAAGTATTTATTATTTATTAAAAAATATTAAATAAAATATTTTTATAATATTTATTATAGCTAAACTAAATAGATGCGTGCACCAAGACCACTTTTTGCTTCGACTCTATCCGCCATCCCAAAAGCCGAGAGCATTGCAGTCGGATCAATACACGCTAGCCGCTCAGAATTTATATCAGCGAGCTGAGCCATTGATCTTTATCAGCCGTTAAAAGTTTCTGGAGCAAAAAATAGGGCAGCTGTCTCTTGTTTTGCTTCTTCAATTTCTCTGAGCGCTGCGATCGATGCGTCGACGTTTAATGACCATGTGGGAGCGTGAAAACTTTCTACCATCTCCATGTGTCATTCGCTAACTAAGACCGCTATTTGATCTTCCCACGTGCTCATTTTTATAAAGCAAAGAGTATTTTTGTTCACAGGGACGTGTGGGAAGGGATGCTTAGCGGCTGGATTTATACAACTTCAGATGATCGTTAGTGGAACTTAACGAAACAAAGGCGGTTTGATGGTTTGATGGTTTGATGATGCTTTTGTCCAGACGTGGGACGGTGGCAGGTGTCCTGGTCCAGTTCTGTGGCCTCTGTGGAAGACCAAGCAGCTGGTAGGGCCCTTGGGGCTGTGTGTGTGTGTGTGTATGTGTGTGTGTGTGTGTGTGACTGTGTTCTTCGTGCGGCACAACTTTTGACATCCCACATTTTATAGTGAGGCCATTTCTGTTTATGGGGACCTTTTGACTACTCCACACAAAACATGCTCAGATTGTCTCACTCTGTTAAACTGTGTGACAATGGTGGTATACCTTACGGTGGTATACTTTATGGTGGTATACCAGTGGTGGTATACCTGATGGTGGTATACCTTATGGTGGTATACCAGTAGTGGTATATCTTATGGTGGTATACCTTATGGTGGTATACTTTATGGTGGTATACCAGTGGTGGTATACCTTATGGTGGTATACCAGTAGTGGTATATCTTATGGTGTATACCTTATGGTGGTATACCAGTGGTGGTATACCTTATGGTGCTATACCAGTGGTGGTATACTAGTGGTGGTATAGTACCTTATGGTGGTATACTTTATGGTGGTATACCTTATGGTGGTATACTTTGTGGTGTTATACCAGTAGTGGTATATCTTATGGTGCTATACCTTTTGGTGCTATACCAGTGGTGGTTTACCTTATGATGGTATACCAGTGGTGGTATAGTACTTTATGGTGGTAAACCAGTGGTGGTATAACGTATGGTGTTATACCAGTGGTGGTATAGTACCTTATGGTGTATACCTTATGGTGCTATGCCAGTGGTGGTATACCTTAAGGTGGTATACCTTATGGTAGTATACCTTATGGTGGTGTAGTACCTTATCATGGTAAACCAGTGGTAGTATACCAGTGGTGGTATACCTTATGGTGCTATACCAGTGGTTGTATACTAGTGGTGGTATGGTACCTTATGGTGCTATACCAGTGGTGGTATACCTTATGGTGGTATAGTACCTTATGGTGGTATACCAATGGTGGTAGTAGCAGATCTTAATCCTACCTGGACACCTGATGACACCATGATATGACACTGCATAAGGAAGCACACTTTCCTTGTGACATCAATCCCTCTTAAGTAACAAATGCAGACTTTCCCAGGCTCGGTTTCATTACACACACACACACACACACACACACACACACCTTTGCCTCAATGGGGAGAGCCGCTCAACTGTTCTGGAACACAACACTCTCTCTCTCTCTCTCTCTATCTCTCTCTCTTGCTGTCATTTCACTAACAGCAGTTCCTCCCTGACTTGTCAACCAGCCAACCAGCCAGTCAAGGATCAGCTACCTCCCACTACCCACTAAGGGAAAGTGGGCACCTGAGATTGGGGTCGTTGCTAAAGCGTCCAATACTAACTTGTAGGGGAAATATCATGTGTGAGTATACCTCAGTGAACCACAGCTCCCAAGAGCCGGCAGCACTCGTGCAGCCCCAGACCATGACGCCACCACTACCATGCTTGGCTGTCCTAACTACAGTAATCCCTTCAAATGTTAGGGCTTTACCTTATCCCTGTATGTGATAGTATTCTACATTGGTCGCTGTGAGTGTTACTGTCATGTTCAGTGGGACACACAAGCACCAGACTTACTTGCCGCAACAACAGGGTTTTATTGCAGTTATCTCACAACAGTCTTCATTCATTCATTCATTTTCTACCGCTTGTCCTCACGAGGGTCGCGGGAGGTGCTGGAGCCTATCCCAGCTGTCTTTGGGCGAGAGGCGGGGTACACCCTGGACTGGTGGCCAGCCAATCACAGGGCACATATAGACAAACAACCATTCACACTCACATTCATACCTATGGACAATTTGAAGTCGCTAATTAACCTAGCATGTTTTGGAATGTGTGAGGAAACCAGAGTACCCGGAGAAAACCCACACATGTACGTGGAGAACATGCAAACTCCACACAGAGATGGCCGAGGATGGAATTGAACCCGCGTCTCCTAGCTGTGAGGTCTGCACGGTAACCACACGACCGCCGTGCAGCCTTATCCATGTCTTATTTTCTCTTATTATGCCCACTATATTGGATATTACGAGTGGAAAGGTGAGTATAGGGGTGCTATTTTGTGTCTAGACTTCTCTAATAATGTTACATAGGAATACATAGGAATGAATCAGGGATTACTGTACTGTCAAGTACAGTGGTAACTTGGCTTTTGTGATTAATTAATTAAAGGTCAGATGAAAACCAAAGCGTTTTTGTTTCATTGTCGAACTGGGATTGATTTCTATGCAATTTGGTGATGAACTTCAGATGCAACGCTACTTTTAGTTGACTAATTATGAGTAAGTGATGGTGTTTTTAATAAGATGCAGTGTATGATAATACATTGCAATGCCTTCCAATATTTGTGTGGCTTTATTGTCTCTGCGACCGTGTTTGTGTTGTCTGCCGAGCTGGGCACCTGTTAATGACGGCAAATAATGCGCTCTGTTGAAATTTTAATCACCTGCAAGTGCAAAACAAGAGCAATGCAATCAGGACCTAATTAGCGCAGCAATTAACACCTCTCGCACTCGCACTGTCGAGCGTGCCAGAAGCTCACATGTTCTGCTTGTGTGATTGCAGTTTCTCTTCTCAGCGGGCATTTTACACTTCGAGAGAATACGCTTTGTTTATCAGTAAACATTTGTCGTGGTGGCGTTGGCGGCGATTCTTGCTACACGGATTTGACCCCCCAAATTAAACATGTAATTTATACACTAGCTGTTTTGCTGTTCATGCAAATCAAAAAATCAGTACCTTTTGATTGATAGTTGTGGAAATGGGCCGTTAGCTTAAATTGTTGTTTCGGAGTTTTGGTTTAAGTGACGGCCAAGTGGACGAGGTCACTGATGACTATTGATCAGGCTGCTGCTCAGCCAGCTCGCCTTCTCCGTCATGTAGGGTACAGGGATAGATTTGTATGTCACTGTCTGTCTGACTGCAGGCCTCCAGGGGTGTGTGTTATTATGTGTGTGTGTGTTATTGTGTGTGTGTGTGTTGGCCTCGCTGGACTATCCATTACAGCCACAAAAAAAAAAAAACAATACACTTCACTTCTACTTGAGAAATATTAACAGTACTCCCTGGGTAGCCAGCTAATTATGGCTGTGCCCTGCCCAACACTGACAGTGTCAGCTCAGTCAGTCACAATGTCAACATTTTATCAATACTGTAAAGATGACGGAGGGAGAGATTTGACTCCTTTGTCTAAAGTCAGCACCTTGTAGGTTAATTAGGTATTTGTTACAGCAGTAGATATCTGTCTAGTTAGAATAAAGAATAAAATCTCTTTTTTAATTGGTTGACATGTTTATGAGGGGAAAACACAATCAGTATCAAGTATAGATTCTTGTATTTTTTTTTTTAGCGGCTGACCAATCAAATGACAGTTCCTACATGTTGCCATGTGAGTGTAATCTGCCCAAGGCCTTCAGAATCAGAAGTGCTGGCTCATGTCACGTAAACACTATTAGCAATCGGATTTTTCTTCAACTCATCAGAATTCAGATTCGGGGCTGCACAGCGGACGAGTGTTTAGCTCGCAGACCTCACAGCTAGGAGACCCGAGTTCAATCCCACTCAACTCTCTGTGTGGAGTTTGCATGTTCTCCCCGTGCATGCGTGGGTTTTCTCCGGGCACTCCGGTTTCCTCCCACATTCCAAAAACATGCTAGGTTAATTGGTGACTCCAAATTGTCCATAGGTATGAATGTGAGTGTAAATGTTTGTTTGTCTATATGTGCCCTCTGATTGGCTGGCAACCAATCCAGGTTGTACCCCGCCTCTCGCCCAAAGACAGCTGAGATAGGCTCCAGCACCACCGCGACCCTCGTGAATGAATGAATTAATGAATTCCGATTCGCCTCACAGGGACAATAGCATCAGCATTTTTCCGTCCTCTGATTGGTTGATCAGAGGATTTGTTCACCAAGCCCACAATAGCTGAGGAGGACATACTGTATTTGCATCTCTGGTAAGTAGTGTTTTTCGATGAATTATCGACTCTGAACTGCTCCAGCTGATATTGTAGTGTAGAGGTTAGGCGTTGTCAAATTTGTTACAAACAGAAATGAAAATCAGATTTCGGCTAACTCCCAAAGACTTACAGTATTTAAACGTTTGTACAAGAGGTACAAAGAGGTGATGATGCAACTGCACAGTAAAAGAGATCATGTTTGGTGCAGTTAATTAAGAGAATTGCCTTCCGGCTCAGATCTCTTTTCACCACGACGGTCCGGTACACCGGGGCTGCACCGATCCGTCTGTCAACCTCACGCTCCCACCTTCCCTTACTCCCCCGTGGTACTTGAACTCTTCCACCTGGGGCAGGACCTCATTCCCAACCCAGTGGGAGCACTCCACCCTTTTCCGACTGAGAACCACAGCCTCTGATTTGGAGGTACTGAGTCTCATCCCAGACGCTTCACACTCAGATGCAAACCGTCCCAGTAAACGCTGAAGGTCACAGCCCGAAGAGGCCATAAGAACCACATCATCTGCAAATAACAGAGATGAGATTCTAAGGCCCCCGGACCGGACTCCCTCAACACCTTGGCTGAGCCTAGAAATTCTGTCCATGAAAATTGTGAACAGAATCGGTGACAAAGGGCAGCCTTGGTGGAGGCCAACGTTTACCGGAAACAGGCTCGA
Organism: Doryrhamphus excisus; assembly: GCF_030265055.1. NCBI lineage: Eukaryota > Metazoa > Chordata > Actinopteri > Syngnathiformes > Syngnathidae > Doryrhamphus > Doryrhamphus excisus. The sequence goes on along the minus strand of NC_080486.1, from coordinate 7,928,755 downwards.
CTTACTACTGGCAATGTGAACCAGACTCCTGCCCCGTTTGTACAAGGACCGGATAGCACATAGTAGCGCGCCACCAATCCCGTATTCCCGGAGCACCCCCCAAAGGATGCCACGAGCGACACAGTCTTTTCCAGGTCTACAAAGCAAATGTAGACTGGTTGGGCAAACTCCCATGCACCCTCAAGCACCTTCGTGAGGGTGTAGAGCTGGTCCAGTGTTCCACGACCAGGACGAAAACCGCATTGGACCTCCTGTAGCAAACGGTCGTACCCTTCTCTCCAGCACCCTGGAATAGACTTTCCCAGGGAGGCTGAGAAGTGTGATCCCCCTGTAGTTGGAACACACCCTCCGGTCACCCTTATTGAAAAGGGGGACCACCACCCCGGTCTGCCAATCCAGAGGTACTGTTCCCGACTTCCACGCAATGTTGAAGATACGTGCCAGCCAAGACAGTCCCTCAACGGGTGAAGGCCCGACTCTTGGTTTTAGTCATAAGGGTCTTCTGAATCACTCTTAGTCTGTCCCGTCACCTCGGACCTGTTTGCCTTGGGAGACCCTACCAGGTGCATATAGCCCCAGACAACACCCCTCCACCATGATAAGGTGGTGATTCACGACGAAGAGGTGGTTACTCAATGAAGGCAAATAATGGCTAAATTTGTGTCAAAGTGAAGTTATGCTAGCTCTTTTTTTTTTGTCGAGAACTGATATGTTCAACTACTGAAGACTATAGAACAGAAAAAACGAAAAAAACATTTTTTTCATGGTATATACCATTTCTATATAAGCCAAAGACCACAATCAGGTCGTAGGTCCCATTCATTAATGATGTCGTCCACAAAAAAAACATCTTATGTACTTTAAGCCTTGATGTAAAGACGTTCAGTCTTAGCTACATTCTTTGTGATATTTCTAGTGTGTGTGTGCGTATGTGGGGGAGGAATATTTCAGATGGCTGAATGTGCCAAGGCGCCGTAGATCTGCTCCGAATCAAACAAATCCAGTTTTAGTAAGCCGCAATGACATCACTTCCCTTTTTTCGAGTTGTTGGCATCTGTGTCATCAGCCTCGTTCTGGTGCTCCACAGAAGACTTATTGTGGACAGATTGTCTTCAGTTGAGGGCACGTGTCTGGGTGTTAATCATCAGAACAGACGCAGATCCAGGTCTAAAGTATAGACGTGTCAAGACACCATGTACAAAAAAATCTGAACTCAATTGATCTCGTATTATTACTCAAGGGCCACACTTATTTTTGTGAAAAGACGTACAAAAGGCGTGCATAAGTCATGGAAATCGCCTCGGGCTTCGCTATGTCTTTCTGCTTTTTTGAGTCACATGACGATATAAGACTTCAGACGACCGAAGTTGTTTTGACAGGGTTTCTCTTCAGTTGTAATGCGGGAACCTACAAAAAAAACCTTTTCATTAGTGTTCAACATGAACCTCACGAAGCGTTCGATGTGTGTTTAACATAACTTTGACTACTAAGAGTGACAAACCCATTACATCCAGAACTCAGACGCAGGGACCTTATTTTGGTTTTTAATTTGGAGCATACTTGCACTGGGGAAATCATACTTCTTTATCTTGTTCTCACCAGAGAGTTTGCAGCGTTTACTAACAGCGACCAGGCCTGCGAAAGAATGTAGACCACATTTAATAGATGGTATCCTTTAGTATGACGGTGCATAATAAAGATAGGGGATCTTTTCAAGGGAACATACCACTTTGATACATCAAAACAACATGACTGCAAAGTGACTGCAATTATTTTTGGGGGGCAGAACAAACTTTTCCGACAATTTTTATGATGTATAATTTGTAACTGTGCACCCTCAGTTTGCATCATTAATAAACTCAAACCAAAACATTCATTCATTCATTTTCTACTGCTTATTCTCACAAGGGTAACGGGGGGTGTTGGAGCCTATCCCAGCTGTCTTTGGGTACAAGGCGGGTACACCCTGGACTGGTTCTAACTACTTTCATATTTATCAACTTTTCCATAGTTAAAATTCACATCTCATCATGCTAGGTGTTAGCATGCTAATGTTAAACTATTAGCATTACAAGCATTTTTAGCTATTTTCATGGCTAGACACATAATGTATAAACACTTGGCCCTATCATGATATGTTTTAGCATATTAGTATTGCTAGCATGTTAACATTAGCATAATAGCATTTTACCCACTTTCATAGGCAGCCACTTATATAAAGACTGAGCATGCTTGGTATTAACATGCTAACCTTAGCATTTTTGCTAGCATACTAACATTAGCATAGTAGCATTTTTAGCCATTTTCATAACTAAACACTCTTAACACAAACATTATAAACACAAACATTATAAAGCTAGGTGCTAGCATGTTAGCATTGCTAGCATTACATCTAAATTCATTCAATAGGCGGGGTACACCCTGGACTGGTGGCCAGCCAATCACAGGGCACATATAGACAAACAACCATTCACACTCACATTCATACCTATGGACAATTTGGAGTCAGCAATTAACCTAGCATGTTTTTGGAATGTGGGAGGAAACCGGAGTACCCGGAGAAAACCCACGCATGCACGGGGAGAACATGCAAACTCCACACAGAGATGGCCAAGGGTGGAATTGAACCCTGGTCTCCTAGCTGTGAGGTCTGCGCGCTAACTACTCTACCGCCGTGCAGCGAAACCAAAACATACTCTATCCAAATAAATTTTTCCCTTAAATAATGTAAATCTAACTAATGCGTTTTTACAGTTTTACAATTATAGTTTTACATGCAAAAAACATTTTTTTTAACTTTTTGAACCGTAGAGCTTATAAAGTACAGCTGTGTGGCTAATTGATGGCTACATTGTAATTTTTTTTTTTTTTTCAAATTTTCATGCCGCTCCTGAGTCAGGAAACGGTACCTCTTTCTTTGGTAGGAACCAATCACTTAAATCACAGGTCATCTGACACAGAAAACTAAGTTCGTCACACAACAACTTAAAACGCTTTTAAAGTTTTCCCATAATGCATTGCATATGAGTAACTCATTAACTGGGGCACTGCGATGACATCAGCCTCCCTATGTTTCGCTATGGTGGACAGAGGCAGCATTGCAGTGCCATCCGTTTGTCCCCTAATGAAATGTTTTGCTCAGACACAATGCATTATGGGAAAACTTAGACATGTTGGGTTTTATTCATTTTATCTTTTTTTTTCACTCGTATTGGTAAATGTTTATATATTTATAAGGTATCTCTTTTGACCATTGACAATGACAATTATGGAATTTCCAATGGGTTGATAAGCTTGTCATGATTTTTCTCATAGCTCATGATTAGCTACTGCCAAATAAAGACACACATACACAGCTGTGGTCACCACATCTCTATCACCTAATTGACCAATTAAAAACTATTATTAGAGTATTTGTTTGGACCTGAATTTACTTACGTATGTTTTGAGATACATGAGAAACAAATTGTCCAATAAATTATTTTTTGTGCAAAATAACAAATTAGCAGCCCCAAATTAGCAGCCCACTGCCTCAAAAGGCAGCAGCTGTACCATTACACCATGTATTCTCTTATTCTGCTGCGGGTTGATTTTTCTCATTCTAAACTCTATGTCTCACGGCAGTGATGTGCATCCTTTGCACATTTGCTGAGAATGCGCCCCCTTGTGCAAAATGGGACTGTCTTTCTTTTTCAGATTTTTTTTTGGGGGGGGGGGGGGGGGGTCAATACAGTAACATTTTTTCCTGTCCCAGCAAAACGCTGCATCAGCTATTATCCAAGCTGGATGAATTTAGATTTAAAAACAGTAGTACTGCCCAGAGACAAATGTCTCCGATGAAGGCAAAAAATGTGGCAAAGAAACTTGGTCGCCTGAGCAGCCTCTAATTTCCATAAACACACTTGTCATTAGAATATTCATGACAAAAACAAAACAGAAAATGAAAGAAAAGCTTGTGTACAATTAGTTTACACAGGGGAAAGGAATGTGTGACGTTTATTTAAGATGCCCCCCCCCCCCTTCTCTCTTCGCTACATCTTCCTCTCTCACCATTGGAGGTAAGTAATTAGGAGCGAGTGCAAGGAGGTCGGAATTTGGGTAGTGGGGGTGGTGGTGGTGGTGGGGGGTTGGATGGGAGGTCTTACAATCTTTTGCTGAGGAGGCACCTTGTCCGCTCCCCTGTTTATAACATCATCAAAGTTGTGCCTCCGGGGGGCCCCCAGCTTCGTTAATAATTTAGGTGTGTTGCTGGCCTGCCAGGCTGCGGCTGCAGGGAGGAAGCTCGTACTTATTGAGTTGGTAAACCATGATGATGATTTACATGAGCACCTCGCTCGTCACACTCGTCATGCATTAAAACGCTCTCTGTTGTCTTCCTCGCTGTGTTAATCAGGTAAAGAGAGCGGCAGAACAAAATGAATTCCGTCAGGTCAAATAGAAAACTAATGGACTAACAAGGTGTAATAATAATAATAATGGAAGTTATTGTTGATGCAGTCTTCCTGGCAACATCAAATTCAATAGTGTTTCCCACATTCTTTATCAAATTGCTAGCATGTGCAATTTTCTTTGCCCCATGGAGGGTTATTTACTCAATAAAAAAATGCATAGACAGTGAGTCAGGGTGATTTGTTTTGGGCATTCGATTTCTACAGAACAGTACAGTCAGGAAACAGTACCTCTTTCTTTGGAAGGAACCAATCACCCATTGGAAATCACAGGACATCTGACACAGAAAACTAAACTCATCACACAATAACCGAACACTCAAAAGGTACAAACATGTTTAAAACTCAAAAACGCTTTTAAAGTTTTCCCATAATGCACTGCATATTAGCAACGCATTCACTGGGGCACTGCGATGACATCAGCCTCCCTATGTTTCGCTATGGTGGACAGAGGCAGCATTGCAGTGTCATCCGTTCATCCCCTAATTAAATGTTTTGCTCAGACACAATGCATTATGGGAAAACTTAGACATGAGTCAGGGTGCATTGTTTGGGCATTCGATTTCTCCAGAACGATACAGCACAGAGCCACTCCTGAGTCAGGAAACGGTACCTCTTTCTTTGGTAGGAACCAATCACCCATTGGAAATCACAGGTCATCTGACACAGAAAACTAAACTCATCACACAATAACTCAACACTTAAAAGGTACAAACAAGTTTAAAATTCAAAAACGCTTTTAAAGTTTTCCCATAATGCATTGCATATTAGCAACGCATTCACTGGGGCACTGCGATGACATCAGCCTCCCTATGTTTCCCTATGATGGACAGAGGCAGCATTGTAGTGCCATCCGTTCGTCCCCTAATTAAATGTTTTGCTCAGACACAATGCATTATGGGTGCTTTGTTTGGGCATTCGATTTCTACAGAACAATATAGCACAGACCAAACTGAGTTTGTTCTGTGCAATATTGTATGGAATGTTCCCACAAATGATTGCTTTGTTTTGGATTGAAAGCCTGTGTCAGTATTTCATCATGGGGAGAATTAGGGATACAGTATGAGTCCCATTTTTAGACCTTCAGGTTGAATCTCCACTAATGTAACCAAAGCCATTTCTAGGTTGTGAAACCCATAAAATAAAATATTTCACTTCTGAGCGTATGCTTTCACTGACATTCTCAATACTATATGGAGTTACACTTGGACGTTTGAATATTGAGCTTCCACTTGTGGACAGCGAGCACGCATATTTCACGGTTTCACGGTGGCTCATCCGACACTCACACACACACTCACTTAAAGGGGAACTGCACTTTTTTCACACCAGAAAATACCAGAAAATGACTTAATATGAGAAGGCTAACAATGCATATCATTGGGATACACCTATTTCGACTACAAAGTCCTTAAAAACCTAAAACCAACATTTTATCGTTTGATATATATGCTGTGAAACAACGACATTGATTATAACATGTAATACTTGCCGTAATATGATAATTTAAAACATTGATTCCACATCATAGCCCAGGAGCTAACGCTACTTCCATCAATGAGAGCAGCGTAGATACAGCAACAACATTGAGATGGCTGTATCTTCCAGCACATGACGTATGCCACGAACCCTAGAAAGGCATCGTGTTAGTCCACCAAATAAAAATATTTTTTTGTGTTAGCTGCCACAATTACAATATCGCTGTAGCTTGGTTAACATGTTGGCGTTTTTTTTTTTTTTTTTTTGTGAGGGCTATTGTGTCAAAATAGGTATTTCCCATGACGTCAGTCACATTAGAATTGCGAAAAATGGGCAAAATTCCCAAAAAGTGTAGTTCCCCTTTAAATGGAACTTATCACTCAGTATAATGTAGTGTAAAAACCAACATAATAAACTGTATAGGAATATATATACACTTGCTAATTTGCTATTTGACCCTTGTTAGGGTTGTAGGGCGGTGGGTCCAAATGTGCTAACTGGTGATGTATTTGACCTGTGACCCAACATTTAATCAAAGGTAAATGTGTATTTATTTTGAAGTGCACTCGCAATTCGATTTGTTTGTTTTACTCCCGTGGTTTTTGTTTAAAACCCAATTTCACCTCTTCTTTAAACACACATTGTTTGCCCTGTAAGACAATTATTGTAAATATATCCCCGGAAATTGTGAGAGTAAACAAAAGCCGTCTTTCCTTTTTTTTTTTTTTTTTGTTGATGGGCTTCTGTCACCAGCATTTTCTCCCCTTCACTGTGTGTGGATTTAGATGGTGTCACTCTAATGGGTTTTACAGTTTTTAAAGAGATTATACTTTGGGATTACTACCTGAGCAGGAGGGGCTTGGAAAAGTTCAGCAATGCCTTTGATGTGCCGGAGCGTAAACACAACCTGAGGCTACCTAGCGAGGAGGGGCTACCGCTTTGTTATTCACAGCCACGGCCCTTAATTGTGGCGCTCGGGACAAAAGAAGAGAAAAAAAAGGTAACATTTTTAAAAGGGGAGGGTATTTTGCAAGAGGTTTGCATAATTGTCTATAAACATAGACGTCAATGATGCCAATGAATCGCGTCACATGTTATAGTCGTGTATGTTGGCGTCAAAGAACAACAGGAATACGGAATCACAAAGAGAGCTCATTCCCACTGTTAGTATAGTGTTTTAAATCATCTACAACAAGCTATTGTGGGGGGAGCCATTAACTTGTTCCGTAAAAGAGTCACTGCTCTGCTTCCCTGCAACAGAAAATATTTAAACCAACGGCTCCACTGAGCTCTGTTAGTATTATAGCCCATGCAAATAGGCCTTAATGTGTCCACAAGGCCCTCTAAAGGCAAATACCTCCACTCTCAGTCAAAGAGATGAGCTTCCGGCTGCTGCAGGCTGCAAGCTCTTAGTGCCGCGTTCATGTGCCTTAGAATTAAGTCTGTGCACTTCAGGTTTGGCTACATTTACAGATTAGACGGCAAAATCTTGAAATTAGACCAAACTGTCAAGTCATTGTGAAGCTATGACTCTTGAAAACGTCTGTTTTGATTTTTCTTTGGCTTTTTGTGGTGTTTTTTGTGTCTTTTCATTTTTCTTTTGTTTTGCAACATTCAAAGCCAGAAGATGACAAAGCTAACATAGACTATTATGTTGTTTTTGAGCTTAAGAAAATGACAAGGATTTAAAAAGGACCTATTATGCTCATTTTTAGACCCTTTGAATTGAGTTGTGGACTTCTATAAAGCAGCTACACACAATAACACGCACAAAAAAACTTGTAGATCTTCCAGAATTGGCACCTATTCCAGCTGTATTTCCTTTCCCGTTCTTTTTTTTTTATTTATTCCACCCATGCCCCGCCTTTGAGCACGCCTACTCCATTGTGATTGGTCACACGCCCAAAGTACTTCCTAATTACACACTTTGTCAGACGGAAAAAAAACATAATGGGTCGCCTTTAATCTTGACGTCAAGAATGACAACCCCTTCAGTATGGGCCATTTTGGATTATATTGACTGACATTTTAAGGCATATAGAATATTGTGTTCTATGACAATATAAACATGGAACCTACCAAAAGAAAGATTAGACCCCCATCTGTCATCCGGAAAAAAAAGTTTCTTTCCACCTTTTTCCGTTCTTTAGTAATCAGCAGTAGAACATAGGTAAGTTTCAGGAAAATATCAGCTCCCGACTAAAAAAGGAGAAAATTATTTTGTTTGTGAAAAAATACATTTCAAGCATAACTTCCACTTTGATAAAAAAATATCTTTTGCTTTTGCTCATGTATGTAAATAACTTTGTTCACACCACGTTCACACGTTCACAAAAGAGGGCCACCAGTATAAGCATAGCAGGCTACCAAGCTAACTAGTGAGCCTCCAATTCATTTATTCTAAACTTAAGTAATTGAATGTGGAAGGTGGACAAATTAAAAAGCAAAACAAACTACCACTTCCACACGGAATGGGAGGAAAATCTTTTCACTGGATGGATCCCACATCCATGACTGACCACATATGTGCAGTGCAAGTTAAGGTAAAGTAATGTAAGGTAATGTCTCATCAATGTAATATTACTTAGGTTTAATGACCAGAATGCTACATATGACTTATCTTTCAATGTTTTTGGACTGAAAATAGGCCACAAATTCAACCATAAAACAGCCATGATTCTTTTATTTTTTGCAAAAATTGAGTGACGACTGTACAAATAGAGATTTTTCTTTGCTAGGTAACAAAGTGTTCTTATGATTTCTGGTTGACAAAAATGTCATCTTCAGGTTGTGAAAATTGCCTATTTCATTATGTTGTCCTACAATTTAGGTAAATAGATTGAATTTGGGCCGCCTTGGCACTAGCTCTAAGATATTTCTCCCAAGTTTATAAATGATGCAGCAATAGACATAGATGAGAGAGAAAGGCGGAGAAGAAAAACAGCCTGTCGTGATGGTTATAGTCCCCATTACCTTGTACTGGGAGTTGCTATCCTTCCCTGTCAAAAAGGAAAAGGCAAATCAATATTGTCATTCACAACTTCAGATTAAACTCCTCTTGCTTTTACGGCCTCCATGTTCTTTTTTTGGGGCCATTCAATCTGCCGTAACAGTGACAAATGCATCGCAATCGATTGTTGGTGGGATCAGCAAATTAACAAGTGGAATGTTTTTTTTTTCTCTTCCTCGCTCTATCCCTTTGTGATTTTTTTTCCTCTAAAAACAAAGCAAGGAGGGAAGCAATGGAGCAAAACACATAAAAAGACGGCAGTCATCAACAAACACAATAAAATCCTGATCTAGAAACTGTTTTTTTTTGTTTTGTTTTTTTTGTGAGGCGAGGAAGTATCGCAAATGTTTTTGCAATTTAGACTCAGTTGCCACAAACCACTAAATGCCCTTAAATAGTATTGTGCGCTTAAGGATTTCAACTGAAAAGTAGCTGAAATCAGTGCTTTATGTACAGCCAGACATGCTGGCGATTTTTAAAAAATAAAAGAGGATTAAAAACATCCTCCTGCCAGACGTTGACACATAATAGAGCCTTATTGTTCCCGAGATGTAAGCAAAAGTGTGTTTTGTATTTCTACCATATGGACTATCCACATCTTAGTTAAAAGTACCCTGAACACCCATATGTAGTAGTAGTAATATGTAGTAGACGATCCGAGCAATCTCAATATCAATCGAAAACCAGTGTTGTTTAATTAGATGCTAACTGACTGCTAATTAACTGACGAATTCAACACTGAGGTATGATTTTCAGGGTTTCAGTTTGAGGTCACCAACAGATGAACGGACATTCTCCTTCAGGATTTTTTGGTAGACATCAGAATTCATGGTTTTATTTACCACAAAAAAGTCTTCCAGGTCCTGAAACAGCAAAACAGCCTCAGACCATCACACTACCTCCACCATATTTTTCTTTTTCTGAAATGTAGTGTTATTTGCACACACCTTCCAAAAAACGTTTGTCTCGTCAGACCACAGAGTATTTTCCCCAAAGGTCTTGGCAATCATCAAGATTTTTTTTCAGGCAAAATTGAGACTTATTGAGCCTTAATGTTCTTTTTGTTCAGTAGTGGCTTTCGTTTTTGTTGGTGGTGGTGGAATAGAAAGAACTGCATTTGTCAATGACTAATATTGTACATTGTAACAGACCATCACACTACCACCACCATATTTTACTATTGGTATGATGTTCTTTTTTTGAAATGTTGTGTTATTTACACACACTTTCCAAAAAACATTTGTCTCGTCAGACCACAGAGTATTTTCCCCAAAGGTCTTGACAATCATCAAGATTTTTTTGGGCAAAATTGAGACTTATTGAGCCTTAATGTTCTTTTTGTTCAGTAGTGGTTTTCGTCTTCGTCTGCCATGCAGGCCGCTTTTGCTTAGTGTCTTTGGTGGTGGTGGAGTCATGAGCACTGACCTTATTTCACATAATAGAAAGAACTGCATTTGTCAGTGACTAATATTGTATAGTGTAATAGACCATCACACTACCACCACCATATTTTACTGTTGGTATGATGTTCTTTTTCTGAAATGTAGTGTTATTTACACACACCTTACAAAAAACATTTGTCTCGTCAGACCACAGAGTATTTTCCCCAAAGGTCTTGGCAATTGTATAATAGACCATCACACTACCACCACCATATTTTACTGTTGGTATGATGTTCTTTTCTGAAATGTGGTGTACATTTACGCCAGATGCCAAATGTTCCAAAATTATTAGATTATTTTCCCAGAGGTCTTAGGGATTGTAAAAATTTGTTCTGGCAAAATTGAGACAAGCCTTAATTTTTGTATTCGGACGTTTTTGCCCAGTGTCTTTAGTGGCTCTGTAGTCATGAACAGTGACCTTATTATAATGAATTTAAAAAACGCAATTGTCATTGACTAATATTAAAATTTGTTTCATCGTACATACAAGCGACATGATCAAGTTGCTCACCTGGAAATAAGTTGATGACTAGCAGTGGAAGGCAGCACCAGGGTAGATTAGCCATTGGATCATCTCCACAGCAAGGATGCTGCATTTTAGGTGTAAAAAGGGGAGCCTGCTTTGGGGGGGTCATGGGTTCACATTCTCAGCGGATCAGCATCATCGCACGCTCAAGTGCTGCGGTAATGCTCCAGTCCCATCTGCTTTAGTCAGGTAGAGACGACGGAGACACACGCAAATCCTCCTCCTCAGCACCGTCTTAATGTCCGCAAACCCAATCGGCATCTGCTTGTCTTAAGAGAAGAATAGAAGTGTTTTGCTGATGGATACAAGTTGATGACTGCAGCTTTGAGGGAGTCTTGCGTGAGATTTAGGAGGATCATTCTTTTTTTTTTTCCATGCAACCATCTTTTGACTTTTTGACCTGAGATAGGTCAGAGTACCAGGTAGTACTGGAATGCAAAGTGAGCCATTAAGACCCGAACAAAATGCAGCCAAAGTGGACAAGCAACAAGGAGTCAAAAGTGCAAATGCAGCACATTTTAGTGGCGCTATGACTCAACAAAAAAAATGTTATAGAGTAAAATACAATAACAAGTACAATATAATTCTCGGATTCAATGCACTGTAGTTAAGGTTTATTATTCATTCTTAATTATGTAGCACATTTTGCAGTATAAGTCAACAGATGAAACAAAAGAACATCATACCAACAGTAAAATATGGTGGTGGTAGTGTGACGGTTTGAGGCTGTTTTGCTGATTCAGGACCTGGAAGACTTGCAGTGATAAATGGAACCTTGAATTCTACTGTCTATCAAAAACAGAAACAGAATATAAGAAGTCAACAGATGGAAAAAAAAAGAACATCATACCAACAGTAAAATTTGGTGGTGGTAGTGTGACGGTCTGGGGCTGTTTTGCCCCTAGAAGTCAACAAATTTAAAAAAAAGCCAAAGTGGACAAGCAACAAGGAGCCAAAGGTGCAAATGCAGCACATTTTAGTGGAGCTATGACTCAACAAAGAAAATGTATAGAATAAAATTCAATAACAAGTACAATATAATTCTAGGATTCAACACACTGTAGTTAAGGTTTATTATTCATCCTTAATTATGTAGCAAATTTTGCAGTAAATATTGTCTTTTCAGTGCAGCAAGGTCACCGTGATGCTACTTTTGCTGGAAAATTGGTCAAATTTGAAGCTAATCCATTGCTTTTGGTATAATTTCACACTGAATTCTTGCACTAGAAGCATGCATGAGTGGACATATATGGTGATTTTTTTTCTATGTGTCACAATTTCTCCTCTTTCCCCTCCGGAGCAGAGGTCACACTTCAAAGCCATCAATGATGATTGAATAAGAAAGGGTTGCGTCTTAAGTGCCTGCCTGAGCCTGCTCCTCTGGATTTGGACACTTAGCAGGGGATAAACAAAATGGGGGCACAACTGCAACTACTAAAACAAAGACTGCATACGGCAAAGTCGAAATGCAAATCTGACTAAGATTTGTGTGTGTTGACTGTGTGTTTTATTCTTCATTCACAGCAATAGCCTGTGGAAAGATTGCACTCCCACTAGAGAGCTGCCCAGTATAACCAGTCATGCCCCGCTCAACACAACCGCTCAGCTGGAGCACTTTGGAGGTGAAGAGTCTTGGCAAAGGCAGAAACTTGTTAAGAAAGAATAATGAGCATGTTTCATTGACTCCACTGTTCTGGTTTGACGTTAGTAACAATCTGGCAAGCATCGTGATTGATTATTGGCTCACACGATTGACTTTATCAACTAAAATTGGAAAGAAAATGAAGAAACAATGTTGGGACCGTTATGTCACAACATAAACCTATGGCCTTGTAAATGCCAGTCTACAGTCATTTTGTATTTGAAACAGAATATAAGTCAACAGATGAAAAAAGAACAGCATATCGAGGGTAAAATATGGTGGTGGTAGTGTGACGGTCTGGGGCTGTTTTGCTGATTCAGGACCTGGAAGACTTGCTGTGGTAAATAAAACCATGAATTCTGCTGTCTGCCAAGAACAGAAACAGAATATAAGTCAACAAATGAAAAAAAGAACATCATACCAACAGTAAAATATGGTGGTGGTAGTGTGATGGTCTGGGGTTGTTTTGCTGATTCAGGACCTGGAAGACTTGCTATGATAAATGGAACCTTGAATTCTACTGACTACCAAAAACAGAAACAGAATATAAGTCAACAAATGAAAAAAAGAACATCATCCCAACAGTAAAATATGGTGGTGGTAGTGTGATGGTCTGGGGTTGTTTTGCTGATTCAGGACCTGGAAGACTTGCTGTGATAAATGGAACCTTGAATTCTACTGACTACCAAAAACAGAAACAGAATATAAGTCAACATATAAGTCAACAGATGAAAAAAAGAACATCATACCAACAGTAAAATACGGTGGTGGTAGTGTGACAGTCTGAGGCTGTTTTGCTGATTCAAGACCTGGAAGACTTGCTGTGATAAATGAAACCTTGAATTCTACTGTCTACCAAAAACAGAAACAGAATATAAGTCAACAGATGAAAAAAAAAGAACATCATACCAACAGTAAAATATGGTGGTGGTAGTCTGACGGTCTGGGGTTGTTTTTCTGATTCAGGACCTGGAAGACTTGCTGTGATAAATGAAACCTTGAATTCTACTGTCTACCAAAAACTCCTGAAGACTTTGAGATGCTGCAGAGCTTCATGCTGGAAAAGCCTCCAATGTGGCTGAATGACAACAATTCTGCAAAGATGAGTGGGTCAAAATTCCTATTATGAAAGTGGTAGCTGGTTCATGAGATGCACCGGACTCTACTATTTTTACAATTTGAATTTGTTCTTATCTGACACCTGTGCCACCCGTCCCTTAAGTTTAGTCGGTTTATTGTAATTATTATATTTGAAACAGACACATAAATAAACATATGAAAAAAGAACATCATAGCAAGGGTAAAAATATGGTGGTGGTAGTGTGATGGTACAGGGCTGTTTTGCTGATTCAGGACCTGGAAGACTTGTTGTGATAAATGGAACCTTGAATTCTACTGTCTCCCAAAAACTCCTGAAGACTTTGGACCTGAATTCTATTGCGCTGAAAGACAACAATTCTGCAAAGATGAGTAGGCCAAAATTCCTATTACGAAAGTGCTAGCTGGTTCATAAGATGCTCGACTATTTTTACAATTTAAATTTGTTCTTACCTGACACCTGTGCCACCCGCCCCGTAAGTTTAGTCGCTCGTGTCATAATGTGAAGAACCGAGACGACGATCAAAACAAAACCTGAACTTATTGGTATGAGTGTATAACACACGGTGACAGGTGTGCTGTTTGATGGCGCTGATGAAGAAGAACAAAGGAAGTCAGTTATAGGATCAAGTCAAGTCTCCTATGCGCTGTCTTCAAACACACACACACACACACACACACACACACACACAACAAGGTGTGTCCCTTTTTGCAGTCATGTTAAAACAGTCAGGTATTTACGCTCCTGCTCGGCTTATCAGATTTCAGGAGTTGCCCTGAGGCGCTGTAACACAAAAAGATAGATAGTCATCCAGGCATGACCTCAGACATTGACACAACACACACTCACAGACAAACACACACACACACGGTACAGCGACGACAACTCATCTGATCTGCCTTTGTTATTATTATGATGATTATGGATTATTAAACAGCATCTCCCAGTGTATTCTCAAGTAATGAGAGTGGTTTGTTGTCATTAGGGAGTGGTTTTGTTAATTGTACACTTTTACTGTCATTTTGGCTCTTTCACACAACATGGGAACTTCAAAGATGTCATGTATGAACGCTACATATGTTCTGTGAGTATTACTACCTCTGCAAAGTTGTACAATGCCTTTGAACTAAAGAGTTCTAACTACTTCCATATTTATCAACTTTTCCATAGTTAAAATTCACATCTCATCATGCTAGGTGTTAGCATGCTAATGTTAGCATATTAGCATTACAAGCATTTCTATCTATTTTCATGGCTAGACACATCGTATATAAACACTTGGCCCTATCATGCTATGTTTTAGCATACTACCATTGCTACCACGTTAACATTAGCATAGTAGCATTTTACCCACTTTCATAGGCCAACACTGATATGAAGACTGAGCACTATCATTCTAGGTGTTAACATGCTAACTTTAGCATATTAGCATGACAAGCATTTCTATCTATTTTCATGGCTAGACACATCGTATATAAACACTTGGCCCTATCATGCTATGTTTTAGCATACTAGCATTGCTAGCACGTTAACATTAGCATCGTAGCATTTTACCCACTTTCATAGGCATCCACTTATATAAAGACTGAGCACTATCATGCTAGGTGTTCACATGCTAACTGTAGCATTTTCTGCTAGTATACTAACATTAGCATAGTAGCATTTTTAGCCTTTTTCATAGCTAAACATTCTTAACTATTATAAAGCTAGGTGTTAGCATGTTAGCATTGCTAGCATTAGCATCTAATTTCATTCATTCCTTTTCTACTGCTTATCCTCAGACTATCCCAGCTGTTTTCGGGCAATAGGCGGGGTACACCCTAGACTGGTCGCCAGCCAATCACAGGGCACATATAGACAAACAACCATTCACACTCACATTCATACCTATGGACAATTTGGAGTCGCTAATTAACCTAGCATGTTTTTGGAATGCGGGAGGAAGCCGGAGTACCCGGAGAAAACCCACGCATGCATGGGGAGAACATGCAAACTCCACACAGAGATGGCCGAGGGTGGAATTGAACTCAGGTCCTAGCTGTGTGGCCTGTGCAGTAACCACTCATCCGCTGTACAGCCAGCAATCTAAATATGTAGATAAAATAAATGGACTAATATTTATTGTGTACATCCAAATATGGGTGGCTGTGGCCTTGCTAGCTTGCTAACATTAGCATAGTAGCATTTTATCCATTTTCATAGCCAGACGCTTCTATAAACACTATTATGATAGATGTAAGCATTGCTGTTATGCTAACATTAGCAATCTAAATATGTAGAGAAAATAAATGGACTAATATTTATTGTGTACATCCCAATATGGGGGGGCTGTGGCCTTGCTAGCTTGCTAACATTAGCATAGTAGCATTTTATCCATTTTCATAGCCAGACACTTCTATAAACACTATTATGATAGATGTTATCATTGCTGTTATGCTAACATTAGCAATCTAAATATGTTGATAAAATGTAGGACAAATATTTATGGTGTAAATCACAATATGGGGGGGACTGTGGCGTTTGGCGGAGGACCCTGCTCTCCGAGTACTTTTCTAGTTTTAATTTAATAGCAAAGTCAGGTGACTTTGCATCAAGCTAACGCCTGCAGGCCCCGGAGGCCATTTATTTACCTGTAATCATTTTAAGGCATCTTCTCTTTACCATCGCGACTAGAAGATAGATAGACAAGGAGAGAATAGAAGCTGAGTGAGTTAGAAAAGAATTTGAAGGATGTGCTAAATCTACTTTACCTGTCGGATTTCTTCAAGCAGAAAGTGGCTGTGACTTTCAACAGACTGGGACAATAATATGATGATTGGCTTGGCGAGGGGTCAAAGTTCAAATAATGTAGGTGACAGCTTGCACTTTGAAGTTTCGTATCCAGCAAAACCCCCCCACCACCACCACACCACCACCGCCCCCGCCTTCCTCATCATCCCCGAGGCGGTCTGTTGTCCTCCTCCTCGCTCCCACCCTTTCTCTTTCACTGTCTCCCTCAACACACAACACTCATTCCACTTATTCTCGCAAGAAATTAGCGTAAAAACATATTTTTTTCACGTGATTGTGTGTATTTGTTTGTGTCAGTGAACTGCTGCACACAAAACGCCAAAAATTCACTCAAAGACGTTGTGTCACTTCTATACATTTCGTATATTATTCCAGTTTTTGAAAGGAAAATGCTTTTATTACTAAATGAATCGAATCAATAAATAAATAAACAAACAAAAATCAATACACAAAGACACTAATTCTGACTTTAAACTCTCTGAAATGAAAATATGGTACAAAAACAATTTCCAACCTTCTAAATGTGTTGTTTTAACATTATTAGAGCCCTCTGCACATGAAATAACAGTACAATAAATGATAATAATAATTATTATTAATAATAATTATTAATGTTTATAATAATAAATAACCCTATAGTCACGTTTACACTTGCGTTGTAGTGTTAAGGAAAAAAATCAATAAACAAAGACACTAATTCCGATTTTAAACTCTCTAAAATGAAAATATGGTACAAAAAAGCAATTTACAACCTTTTAAATGCATTTTTAACATCATTACAGCCCTCTGCACATAAAATAACACTATAATAAATGATAATAATAATAATTATGATTATTGATATGATTATTATTTATAATAATAAATAACCCTGTAGTCACGTTTACTACTTGTTGTAGTGTTAGGGGTTCAGCGTTGAGTTTTAGCTCGGCGTGGGTTATGGCCGCAACAGTAGCTCATGTTCCGACTGACTGTGTCTGGTGCTTGTGTGTCTCCCTGTACATTGCAGTGCACCTAGTGACCATTTCATCACGCCTTATGAATGCCTTACATTTTTATTTTAGTTCATTTAGCCATTATGATTGAATATAATGCTTCATTTAGGCAACAAATACAAATACAGTTCTTCAGGACCTGGGAGACATGCTGTGATAAATGGAAGCTTGAATTCTACTGTCTACCTAAAAACAGAAACAGAATATAAGTCAACAGATGAAAAAAAGAACATTATACCAACAACAGTAAAATATGGTGGTGGTAGTGTGACGGTCTGAGGCTTTTTTGCTGATTTTCTACTGTCTAACAAAAACAGAAACAGAATATAAGTCAAAAGATGAAAAAAAAAAGAACATCATACCAACAACAGTAAAATATGATAGTGGTAGTGTGACGGTCTGGGGCTTTTTTGCTGATTCAGGACCTGGAAGACTTGCTGTGATAAATGAAACCTTGAATTCTACTGTCTAACAAAAACAGAAACAGAATATAAGTCAACAAATGAAAAAAAAACATTATACCAAGAGTAAAATATGGTGGTGGTAGTGTGGTGGCCTGGGGCTTTTTTGCTGATTCAGGACCTGGATGACTTGCTGTGATAAATGAAACTTTGAATTCTACTGTCTACCAAAAACAGAAACAGAATATAAGTCAACAGATGAAAAAAAGAACATCATACCAAGAGTAAAATATGGTGGTGGTAGTGGAGCTGTTTTGCTTATTCAGGACCGGGAAGACTTTCTGTGATAAATGGAACCATGAATTCTACTGTCAACCAAAAACTCCCGAAGACTTTGAGATGCTGTGGAGCTTCATGTTGGAAAAGCCCTTGTGTTGTATTGTTAGGGGTTCAGCATTGAGTTTTAGCTCAGCGTGGGTTACAGTCCGAGTGACTGTGTCTGGTGCTTGTGTGTCTTCCCGAACATTGCAGTGCACATCTTCTGAATGCCTTCCATTTTTATTTTTGTTCATTTAGCCATTATGATAGAACATGCTTCATTTAGGCAACAAATACAAATACAGTTCTTGTTAAAAAAAAAAAAGGCTCCAAGACAGGATCTAGTCTGGTGGTCCTCACCACACCTGGCCCTCTGCAGCTCCACGGTGCATGAAGTTTTCCACCTTGTCAACACGTGTGATGATTCAAACAAGCACTTACACCCTGTCACATTTTACCTGCTGCAAACAAGACTTTATTGGAGAGTTACAACGCCAGTGAGAAATAGATTGTTTTGTAAAAACAATTTCTTAGCCTAAGGGATGGAAGCGAGGTGTGTTGCTCCCCCGTCCCCCCACCACCACCACCACCATAGTCACTTCAAGGCATACTCCACCACACACACCAATGTACATACACACGTCACTATACCTGCCTCACACTCATGTGACTGCTTTTAGATCACGTCCTATGCAGCGTCCCCAGAGTGTCAGGACGAGTGTGGCGTCTTAAACAGCAGACATTTGTAGCCTCTGAAGAAGAGCTGCAAAACGCCACCACTTCCAGTAGAGCTCCCCGGGGTGGGAGATGAGCGAGGAGACACAAAGGGAACCACACAGAATGCAGACAGAGGGAGACAGAGGAAGGGGAAAGGAAACCAGTGACTAAAAACTGCCATCACCTTTGGTTAACACTGCATGTTTTATCAATAAATATTACTAATATTCCATAGCAGGTTGATGCCTTGCATTAACTTCACCTATAAAATAATGACCACAAAATCATATGACTTATCATATGAGTCTTGTTTTTTATATATAGTGGTGTGATTTTTCATGATTTTTGTTGTTTGTCACACTTGAATGTTTCAGATCATCAAACACATTTAAATATTAGTCAATGTCAACAAAGCGGAACAGGAAATGCATTTTTTAAATCAAACATTTTATTATTAAGAGAGATGGATGGATAGATGGATAGATAGATAGACTTCCTTTATGTCATTGCACAATAACACAGCAGTGAAATTGGCAACGAAATGTCATTGCCTGGCTCTGGTATAATAATAATAATAATAATAATAATAATAATAATAATAATAATAATAATAATAATAATAATAATAATAATAATAATAATAATAATAATAACAACAATAATAATAATAATAATAACAATAACAATAACAATAACAATAACAATAACAATAATAATAATAATAATAATAATAATGTGGAGTAAAACATAACTGAGATTAAGTCTGAAATTTTCTAAAAATTTGGGACTCCAGCAAACCACAGTGAGAGCCATTACCCACAAATGGCCAAAATATGGAACAGTGGCAAACATTCCCAGGAGTGTTCGGCAAACTAAAATGACCCCAACTCATCCAAAAGGTCACAAAAGACTCCACAACATCCAAAGAACTGCAGAATGGATGTTCATGTTTCCACCATAAGAAAGACACTGGACAAAAACGGCCTGCATGGCAGAGCTCCAAGACCAAAACCACTGCTGAACATTAATAAAACAATAAATTTTGCCAGTGACACCACATTCAGAAAAAGTGCATAATCCAACAGTAAACTATGGTGGTGGTAGTGTGATGGTCTGGGGCTGTTTTGCTGTTTAAAGGACCTGGAAGGCTACTGTCCACTACCATGAATTCAACCAAAAAACTGAAACCAACTTGGGTTCTGCCGCAAACCACAGTGAAAAAAATGGAAGCTCAGTTTTTGTTATTAATTTGTTCCATTAGGTTCAACAAAAATTAAGAATTTTGGAGGCATACTTTCCTACAAAAAAATGTCTTAATTGCATTTGCGCTATTTCTTATGGGAAAAATTTTCTTGTTTTTTTTCTTGTACATTTCGGTTCACGTTGAAAATTCGGAAAGGATTCATTAAAACCAAGGTACTACTGTACAATATTGAATATATATTTTTTATTTTTTTATTATTTTTTTGAATATTGAATTTTTAAATGAATATTGAATTGTTTAATGAATATTGAATTGTTTTTGAATTTTTAATTGGTTCTCAAAATTTTTTCAGCCATGCCCCACCAAGGAGAAAAAAATGTTCAAACCCCCAATTTTTAATACAATTGAAATATGTAATATTTATTTATGAATGTGTCCGTACAAACCACTGTATGAGCTGCTGGTACCAGCATTGTTCAAGTATAGTACTATAATGTATGGTGCTCCCTACTTCTGGCATTTTCGGGTAAAATATTACTGATCATGTTCTGAACTCCTGTTTCCATCCCAGTGTTGCCTGGAGGAGTGTAGAGTGTAATTATTTTATTGTAGTATTTTTGGAACGGGTGATGTATGGCTTTCGGTATCATCATAGCGTTTGTCCTCTGGGGGTTATTATGGTCGGGAGTCAGAGGGGGCTTTTGGGGGTCATAGCCGGGGGGAGGCATGTGTCGCCCCCAGGCATTCTGTGTGTTCACCTCTTAGCTAGAATCAATGAGCTCTTATATAAGTTAAATTTGGATGCAGCGATCCAGGGACAAAAAGTCCCTGGATTGTACCGTCAAGGACAGAAATGGACCGTCTCCCTGTTTCTCACCCCCCCCCAACCCCCCCACCGCTATACTCGTGTCACACCAACTTGTGTGACCTCTCGCTCTCATTCATGTGTTTCAAGTTGCCCACACATTGGAGCACTAATGGCTGCTCTCCCTCTCTTTCCTCATGCTGTGCTCTCACTAATGGACAGATGGCATCCCATTGTTTACTGAGCCAAGGTACAATGCCTTATCGGCCATAGCAGCGGAAACTGGGCTAGCGTTTCTGCTTGACCCAGCTTAAATCTGCCACCAAAAAAAAGGAGGAGTGAGGGGGGCGGGAGGAAAGAATAGCCAATGGAGATTGCTTTAAAAGAAATCCCCTGCAAGATGATTTTTGGCTGTGTGTTTTCACCTCTTTGACCCTGGATAGTGTGTGTTGCGACGGTCAGCCGCCCCCCTACACCCCCCCACCCACCCCCCATCCCCATCGCCCTCTGTTCCCTTCCTCGCCCAGCGCCCAATAATCGAGTGAACTGTGACAGCCCCCATCATATATAGCCACACAAGCACACAGAAGCCCGGAGGCTACAACTTGATTTCTTGGCGATGGGATGCAATCAGCTCAGAGCCAATCAGTAATGAGGGTTAATCAGCTGATCGATCGGAGAAGAGGTGCTCTCGTTTTCTCGATGTGGCCACAGCCTTCGCTGTTTAATGTCTTTTTCCTCAAAGAGACACTGATAAATAACAAGCTCCTAAAAAACGGCACTCAAAATGAATCTCATTTCACCCATTTTTAAGAGAATATAAAAAAGTAAATAAATAAATTACATAAATTATAAAAATAAAAGACATTTTTTTTAATGCCTTGGCGCTAACAAACTTATTTTTGTTAGTTTCAGTATTTTTTTTACGTAACATATTTGAAAACATCTTCAAGCTAGAAGGCATCATAAAATAATCGCCGATTTTTAACTCAGTACAATCCCGTTTTTGCTAGCAAATTAATAAAAATGTTATTCTTACATCTGCAGCCACATTAAAATGAAATAATATATTTATGTGGTAGTATATTATGTAGTCTATTAATAGAGTAATTCCCTCTTTATTGCAGTTAATTGGTTCCGTATCTAACTGTGATAAGTGAATTGCCGACAAGTAGGATTCCTTAGTTCTAAATGAAATATTTTTGTCGTTAAAGCACAGAAGATATTTTTTAAAAACATAAAAAAAAAGAAATATCACCATTATAGCCACCTTTACGAAGAAAATAAGCCATTTAAGACCAAAATATGTTGTAGTAAATGTGATGCGGTACTAGGGGAACTGGGTGGGAAAAGGTGGTGATGCTGTGGGGTTCAGATTTGAGTTTTAGCTTGACGTGAGAGATTTTAAACCTCCCACATTAAAATGAAATAACATATTTATGTGGTAGTATATTATGTAGTTTATTAATAGAGTAATTCACTGTTTATTGCAGTTAATTGCTTCCGTACCTGACTGTGATAAGTGAATTTCCAGCAAGTAGGATTCCTTAGTTCTAAATGGAATATTTTTGAAGTCAAAGCATAGAATACATTTTTTAAAAACATTAAAAAAAACAGGAAATATCATCATTATAGTCACCTGTATGCTTCTTTGCAAGAAGAGAAAATAAGCCATTTAAGACAAAAATGTGCTGTAGTAAATGTGATGCGGTACTAGGGAAACTGGGTGGGAAAAGGAGGCGATGCTGTGGGGTTCAGATTTGAGTTTTGGCTTAAAGTGAGATATTTTAACCCTGCAATAATAGCTTGTGTGTGTCCAAGTACATGCATATCATCACAGAATCATATAATAAAATAAAAATAATATGAGATATTTACAAATTGTGTGTAAAAATATAATTAAACAGGAAAATTTACAATTTAAACAAAGTGAAAAACTGTATTGTAAATAGTAATAAAGCCACTACTTCATTAATTAATTAACTTTTTAACCCCTATTTTTATATAAATTTTGCATCATGCCCAACAAAAAACTGAACTGTACTTAATTAACTACAGTTAATTAACTGTAATTTGTCACCAATTGGCACTTCTGATTTGGTGACTTCACTCTATCATGTTTTTTTTTTTTTTAATGTATGAATTCATAAGCCATGCTGTTTCTCCAACAGACTCCTCCAGTTCCGTTCCCACAGTGAAGGATACAGGACTTCATTTTCTGTCTGTAAAAGATAATTAACAACATTATTGTACTGTACTCTGGGTGTTATTTGTTTAGTAAATTTAAAAAAAGAATGAAAATCTAAATAAGAAACAATAGTATGATAAAGTTTTAGTTTGAAGTATTCAATGATGTCAATATGCTACTATTTCCCCGTGAGAGATGTTCCTAACTAAAAATGACTTGGCTTTTTTGGGGGTCTGTCGTGCCGCTTTGACACACTCAAAGGGCAGTACATCACCACTACTGAGCATCCCTGTGTCAGACCTTCCAACCCTCAACTCCTCCCCTCCTTTTAACCCCCGGGGGCCCTGAGACGTGGAGAACTTTTAATTATCCGCAGCCCTGGCTCTCTTCTTTAGCCACCACCCCGACGCTCAACAGGCTTTACTACTTACCAAGTGTCTGAATGATAATAGGAAACAATGTCAGCGTGCAAGGAGGAGTGTCCAAGGGGGGGCACACACACACACACACACACACATGCACACACTGAGAGAGAGATAGGGGTATCATTGGGTAAGCCTGTTGGTTAATTAGCCCCGCATCACCCCCTTCTGATGCCAAGAATGGCCATCAGGCGTTATCTGTGGCCGCCTATTTTTTATGGTCCTTTGCAGACTACACTGATGAGGTTGTTAAGCAGCATGGAGGGCATATGGTGCCATGACGGAAACATGCTGTGGTCCCTCGGTTGCACATTGACAGAGAGGACAAGAAAAGTTGAAATGTCCGTGTAAAAAGGTGGAGGCCAGTCGCTTGTTAGCACTCAAATGCAACTGGTGCATTTTAGTATCATTATTATTCCAACAATATGAAGCGTGATGCACTTTTTTTAACATCTAAAATAGTAAACTACAGATCCCTGAGATCACTATTTACTTCAACCAGGAAGTTAAGGCACCCTGGGAGAGCAAACATGAATATTTTTGCTTATTTATGAGGCGAACATGTATGAAACTTTGCCAGGATTTGTTTTTTATGATTACTTTTACAATTTCAAAAACCTCTCTATTGTGTCTGGAGGGATGAATATCAAGTGGCAGCCTCTTTTGAGAAAAATTAATGCTTCCAAATCAGTGATGCTATCAATTATAGACATGGTCAAGGCTAAATATTACAGATAAAACTTATTTAAAATAATTATTTCAATATTATGTAATATGTAAATATTTTGTTAAAAATACTAATACTAATTAGACATTTTTAAAATAATTAGTAATAATAATAATTTTAATAATTATTTAATAATAGTTTTAAATAATTATTTTTAAATACTAATAATAATTATACATTTTTAAAAATAATTAGTAATAATAATTATTTTATTTATTTTATTTTATTTATTTCAATATTATGTAATATGTAAATATTTTGTTTAAAATACTAATAATAATTAGACATTTTAAATCAGTGATGCTATCAATTATAGACATGGTCAAAGCTAAATATTACAGATAAAACTTATTTAAAATAATTATTTCAAAATCATGTAATATGTAAATATTTACTTAAAAATACTAATAATAATTAGACATTTTTTAAATAATTACTAATAATAATTTTAATAATTATTTAATAATAATTTTAAATAATTCGTATTATTTTAAAAATACTAATAATAATCAGACATTTTTTAAATAATTAGTAATAATAATAATTTTAATAATAATTTTAAATAATTAGTATTTTTTCCAAATACTAATAATAATTACACTTTTTTAATATATGTATTTCACAATTTTATTGCACTTTTGTATTACCATTTTGGGACCATGGAACACAAGGGTAACTTCAAGGCGAATGGGACAAAAGACATTTGGCAAAGCATTCCATTTGTTTTTGGACATAACTATACGACTAATTTTAATATATTTTAGTGTTTTTAACTCATTTTGTCCAACATATTTTATTATTAAGGTATGCTTGTATGTCCTGCTGTTGCCATATTAGGTAATAGAGATGTCATTAGCGCTCCGAACACCTTCTTCCCTTCCATTCCTCTCATACCATATCTAGTACATCATCCAGACTCATCCTCAAAGCCTGCCCCCCACCCCCCACCCCCCCAAACGCCCTCCATCACGTTGGTGGCTGAGCAGGCCGGAGGCGAAGGAGGCAGCTCCCCATTCTGTCGTGTGTGTCCTGTGACTTAGTTATTTTTATCAAAAGTCACCCAAACAGCTCCATGCTCTCTGCAGTTGTGGTTAATCATAAAACAGTACATCATCTCAGGAGTACAACTTCTCCGCTGTATTGCAACATCGTAATTAACACAAAATAACTCCCAGGAGACCAGCAGTCCTGGAGAGGTTAAGAGAAAATGTGTTGTCAGGAAAGAATATAGACACGCACACGTACACAAGCGGGTGCGCGGCGAGGAGATCGATGGAGGGGTCAGGCCGTGTCACAGGAGGTAGACCAGAAACAAGTCAAAGATTGTTTTCTGCAGCGCTCTTTCCTCCACTGTCTGGAGACCTCGCTGGCCGCTTGCTTGATGCCAGGGTGCAACCTTTCAGCTCAGGGAGAAGACGCTGTTCTCTCGGCAAAGCAATGCTGTGAATATATCAAACTAGCAGGAAACTACGGGGAAAGAATGCCTACGTTTGGATTAGCATTTGCTCACTTCACTTCTTCAATGACACCATCGGCTCCGATACACAAACTGCACAATCCTCTTTTCCCATGTTAAACGATCTGTGTACGTATTCAATGTAAAATGAATAATAATAATAATAATAATTACTTGCAATATTTCCCTGACCTTTATTTTTGCAATAGTTAAAAAAATACAGGTTAAATCAAATTAAAAACATTCATATTATTATTAAATTTACTATTATTTATTACCGCTATTATGAAATTGCTAGTTATTAATTATTGATATCATTATATTATATATTATTAATTTGAATGAACGGTATTGTGACAATAACAATTTATAATTAATTATCAATCATTCATAATTAATAATAGGCAGCATAGAACATGGATGGGTGGATGATAATTACCATTATTATTAATAAAATTAATTAAATTAATTAATAAAATAATAATTTAGAACTCAACTTCAACTTCTTAATATTCTTAAGTTATTATTATTATTATTATTATTTATTACCACTGTATATATAGAATTGCTAGTTATTAATTATTGATGTCATTATATTATGTTTTATTATAAATTTGAATCATACTGTATTGTGACAATCACAATGTATAATCAATTATCAATCATTCATAATTAATAGAAAATAGATGGGTGGATGACAACAATTACCATTATTATTAATAATAAATTAATGATAAAATAAATAATAAAATAATAATTTAGATCTCACATCTCAGAACTCATCTTTAAACTTCTTAAAATCCATGTTATTATGATTATTTATTACCACTGTTACAGAATTGTTAGTTATTAATCATCAATGTCATTATATTATGTTTTATTATACATTTTAATCATACTGTATTGTGACAATAACAATTTATAATCAATTATCAGTCATTTATAATTAATAATAGGATAAGCAGCGTAGAAAATGGATGGGTGGATGATAATAATTATACATTAATAATAATTATTAATTATAAATTAATAATAAAATAATAATTTAGATCTCAGATCTCAGAACTCAATTTAGAACTTCTTAAAATTCATAAGTTATTATTATTATTATTATTTATTACCACTATTATAGAATTGCTAGTTATTCATTATTGATGTCATTATATTGTGTTTTATTATTATATGTTTTGTTATTACTGTATTGTGACAATAACAATTTATAAATAATTATTAATATCTAATAATACTGTATTATAATAATGGTAATTTATCTTAATTGTATAATAATTATTATTATTAGCAATTTTATTGAAAAGATTGAATATGAAGTACCAGTGAAAATAAATGTATTATTTAAATTATTTTTGGATAGCATACATTTTTCATTGATCTAGTAACAATAGTAAGTAAGACCAGCCTCCTAGAAAATGTTTGCCTGGTTACAGTCCATAAAGACTATGATCTATGATAATGAATGATCTGTGCTGGGCTGCACATAAACGTACAAATGAAAGAATTCAAGGCACCAAAATAGGAGCATACGTCATTTATCCAAACTGCTAATTCCTTACAATTGCTCCTATTAGCCATCCCATGTTATTTTCAGACACTTGGCCCCGGCTTATAAGTGTGGGAAAGGACCATGTGGTCGTCCACCCCGACCTCACCCACAATGATTGGCTTTGTCGGGCCTCACCTCCCTCCTGCATGGTGTCGGGCGAACACATAGTGTTGGCATTGTGCTTAATAAAGTTACAGTGGCCCTAGGACGTCTCCACTTCCCTGGGTAGCCAAAGCTTGGCACCATGGAGGCGTGACACGTTTGGACAAAAGGTCCTACTTGCCGCTTTTGCCACAGTCAAATATGCATAGTGAGCTTACATCGAGTCTTGAAAATAAATAAGAGGTGACACACACTGGATCGGGTGATAGATTGATTGACTGACTGATTGATGGACGTAGTACGGACAGAGATGCTAATACCTCAAATGAAATTATCCACGCTGGATGTTCCCAACATGGGAGGAAAGGGCAGTGAGGTGTGGAGCGCTGATGAAGACGGATTACCTCAACTCAACAAAAGGTTCTTTGTTATTAATACTAGCTTATACTTACATACGGCGTTATTCGTTTTCAATTTAGGGCAATTCAGTGCAATTAAATGAATAGTAAATATACCAGATTGCTGTGAAAGTGTTATTGAAATACGATTTTTGCGAAAAAATCAGAGTCGAGAGCGCTACCCATCGAGTAAAAAAAAAAGCCATCAACTTGATGTTCAAAAAGCTTCAGTTTACCGACGTACTTTCGCACAGCTGGCGTTCATTACGCTTATACAGTGATTTAAATCGAAAAAATCCAACTGTCTCGTTGTATTGGTAATATTACCACCGATATGAGATTTTTTGGGGTCCGAAAAAGCCGATCGATATCCACTAACAATAACAATTCGCATTTCATTTTTCATGTTTTTGGCAGGGCTGCATGGCGCTCGAGTGGTTAGCGTGCAGACCTCACAGCAAGGAAACCAGGGTTCAATTCCACCCTCGATTTTGCATGTTCTCCCCGTGCATGCGTGGGTTTTCTCCGGGTACTCCGGTTTCCTCCCACATTCCAAAAACATGCTAGGTTAATTGGCGACTCCAAATTGTCCATAGGTATGAATGTGAGTGTGAATGGTTGTTTGTCTATATGTGCCCTGTGATTGGCTGGCTGGCGACCAGTCCAGGGTGTACCCCGCCTCTCGCCCGTAGAAAATGAATGAATGAATGAATGAATGTTTTTGGCAGGTTTTTCCAAAACTAGATTTGTTATCAGAACTCGAAAAAAAATCTATGGAATTTGTTATAACAGAAATTGACCATTTTTGAAGGCACACTAGAAAAAGTCCAGTTATAACTTATAAAAATATCCTAACATTTACTAAAACTAACATGTAAATAGCTAGTTGTACAAAGTAGTTAGTATTGTGTACTACGGCCCATCCCGCCATGGCCATCACTTGACTGATGGTATGCTCTTCTCCCCCCCTCAAAGCTGTAGAACCTCTGGGAGTTTTATTCCGCCCCCCCGCTCCCCTGCGTCGTAACCCTCCCCGAGGGTCTCGACAACAGGCGGTGCGACTGACTGTACGGTATGAATGAGTGTGTATGCAGTATTTCCCTGGAGTGAAGTGTATAATATTCAGGTGGCTAAAAGCAGATGTCCCTTGGGAGGTTCTCCATGTAGATCTTTCTAATGGAGACACTGAGAAGGGTTAAGTGCTGTGGGTGTCATATGGAGCAGCGGTCCACCAACGCATCGATCGGTCAATCTTTGGGACTCTGATGGCTAAGAGAGCCGAACTATTGGCCATATCCTGTCAAACATCCGCAAAAGTAAAGGTGCCCAAGGTGGACTCCTGAGGCCTCCCATAGCCTGTGGCTCATTTGTCATTGCACCACTTCAGAAGCAAAATAAGATCACTAGCCATGTTTACATGAGAAGTTTTTCTCTTTCCGAATGGAATCTTTTCGAATGACCTTTCAAGTTTTTCTTTCACTTGTTGGAATAACTCCGTATTGCGAGTTTTTCGTTGGTCCAGTCTTGAAATTTAGTTTGAATCAAAAACAAACTTTCCACAGCAGTCCATTGATTTCCCTTGTTTTCATTACACCCAAAGATGGCTGATGTAAAAGGTTAAATACGTTACGTTTGGTATAGGATAAGCGCTTGTTTCATGTGGCTTTACAAATGAATTTGTCTCTCCTCATCAGCGGAAGGCCAATTAATAGTCATAGGAAGCTTTAGCATAAACAATTTGATAGCAATTATATGCATTGTTTCATTTAATTGAATTAAGCTAAAAAGCATTCTTATGATTAATGGTAGCAATAATAACAATTAATTTGCTATTTAAAATTAATTTGTAAGCGTTCTTATACTTTAACTCAATCATCCTTTCACTCTGCTTCTTCCTACTGCTTTTCGGACATGCTGAATAGTGGAAGTGCTTCAATAGCCACGTTTACATGAGGAGTTTTTCACTTTCCGAATGACCTTTCTGAAAGCAATGGTATACATGGAAAGGAATATTCCAATCGCGTGTCTACATGTGCCGCTATTGTAACATTATAACTTTATTGTTGTAAAATTACAACTTTATACTTTTTAATATAATAATAATATAATATATATAATATATAATAAACAATATAATAACATTACATATTACAAAAATTTCAATATTACAACTTTATATTAATAATTACATTTAACATTACACAAACATTTTATATTATTATATATAGCATACACATTTTATATTTATATATATTTTAGAATTAATCATGCAAAAATGTGTTGCATTCTAACTTAATTCTTGTAGTATTACAATTTCATATGGATTTTTTTATAATTGGAAAAAATCTCATAACTTGGAAAATTACAGCTTTAAAATTATTACAAAAATGATCATGACACTGTAACTTTATTCTTGTATTATTCATTTTATTTTTTATTTTTTTGATTTTAGTTTTTCTATCCTGTTATATGGAGTATTATTTGGCTTTATTTGATGTTTTTGTTATGCAATTTTGGAGCGACGAGATTGGAGCAGGAGGGGATAGAAAATAAGAAAAAAGAAAACGGCCTGCATGGCAGAGTTCCAAGACCAAAACCACTGCTGAACATTAATAAAACATGCTGAACATCATACATTTTGCCAGAAATAATCCCATTACATCTGGGGTAAAAGTAACACCACATGTCAGAAAAAGTGCATAATCTTACATTAAAATATGGTGGTGGTAGTGTGATGGTCCGGGGCTGTTTTACTGTTTTGCCATTTGAGCAAATAACCCGAATACTGGATACTAGATATGGCTTCCTTAAAATACTTAGCGTACGCAGTGTAAATCCAATCCTTTTTCCCAGGAGTATTCGGCAAACTAAAATGACCCCAACTCATCCAAAAGGTCACAAAAGACTCCACAACATCCAAAGAACTGCAGGTAAGTGTTCATGTTTCCACCATAAGAAAGACACTGAACAAAAACGGCCTGCATGACAGAGTTCCAAGATCAAAAACCACTGCTGAACATTAATAAAACATGCTGAACATCATACATTTTGCCAGAAATAATCCCATTACACCCCGCCTCTCGCCCGAAGAGAGCTGGGATAGGCTCCAGCACCCCTGTGACCCTTGTGAGGAAAAAGCGGTAGAAAATGAATGAATGAATCCCATTACATCTGGGGTAAAAGTAACATCACATGTCAGAAAAAGTGCATAATCTTACAGTAAAATATGGTGGTGGTAGTGTGATGGTCCGGGGTTGTTTTGCTGTTTTGCCGTTTGAGCAAATAATCCAAATGGAATTGGAATATTTAGGTCCATGTATACGTGGCTACTGATAAAGAGGGTCTTTGACTGTCCTGATACTGGATATGGGTTCCTTAAAATACTTAGCGTACGCAGTGTAAATCCAATCCTGTTTCCCAGGAATTTTCGGCAAACTAAAATGACCCCAACTCATCCAAAAGGTCACAAAAGACTCCACAACAGCCAAAAAACTGCAGGTAAGTGTTCATGTTTCCACCATACGATATACCATAATCTAACAGTAAAATATGGTGGTGGTAGTGTGATGGTCCGGGGCTGTTTTGCTGTTTTGCCATTTGAGCAAATAACCCAAATGGAATTGGAATATTTGGGTCCATGTATACGTGGCTACTGATACTGGATATGGGTTCCTTAAAATACTTAGCGTACGCAGTGTAAATCCAATCTAAAGAGTAACGCAGGTTGTCATGTTGCTGACAAGATGTTTAAAAAAGAAGCACACTTCAGCTTGAACATCAATGACAGAAGGTTTTATCAACACTAATACCGTACCGCCGCATAGACAGG
The DNA here is from genome assembly GCF_030265055.1 of Doryrhamphus excisus. Lineage (NCBI taxonomy): Eukaryota > Metazoa > Chordata > Actinopteri > Syngnathiformes > Syngnathidae > Doryrhamphus > Doryrhamphus excisus. The sequence goes on along the minus strand of NC_080486.1, from coordinate 7,897,196 downwards.
CGGTGATATGATACTCGTACTCCGCTCTCAATTCGCCGCCATGTGCCTCAACATGCCCGAGTGTACACTGTAGCGGTAAGTGTGCATTCACAGAACGGCTCAAGGTGGATTTGCGAGCACGCTCTTGAGGACCGTCTTATCATTCCACACGAACGATACGCCTCGTTGACGGAAATGAGAGGTGAAGAAACGATTGTCTGTTTCCTAAAACCGACCCCACAATGTGAGTCAGTGCGGTTATGGAAACATTCCTTCTCGGATGTCACGAGATGGTAAAGCCTCCCGAAACTTGCGTCACGTTGGCCACTAAAGCCCATTAAGAAAACTCTCAAACGAAGCAACACAAATAAGATTCTTTAGCGACTGATGTATCTTCTTATCGGTATTTTTTTTTATGAAGGGATGGCTGTCTTTGCACAATCATTTGACATCATTTACACATTCTTTCTACCAGATGCTGCCTTGTGATATGCTGTGTGTGTTCTCACCCTTATGGGGCTCAATGGGTTGCTTTCTTCCTCGGTTTGTAGCCTACCCCCCCCTTGTCACCCACATACAAACATATAGACCATGTCAGCCACAAAGTCCATTCAGCTGATGGAGACCGCTGGCTGAGGGGTAAAAAGAGCCACCACATGATAGCGGGTCCAGCCCCTCATAGAAAACCACCTTTTCAAATCCAAGGGGGGGGGAACAGACAATGCTTTGTGGACCATATAGAGGGAGTCTAGCCCTTCTATTAAAGGCGCTGACGCCCAGCTGCTTAAGCACGTCCGCCAAACTATGAAGCATTGTTCCGTGCATGCCTGCTTTAGTCACATCCCTTCCTTGATAGATCCCTACTGATGATCAATGGCCCGACACTGCTGGATGGACCCGGGATCTGCGGCACCCCACAGGTCTCAATACCAAGCCCACTCATCTTGTGACTGATTGCCTGTCACTCTGCACCTTCTCCACACCCCTGGACTGGAAGAGGCACTCGTCTGGTGCCCTCAATTAAAGCCACACAGCGGGTCGCTGACTCCTTGTTGTCAAACAATAACCTATATTAATTTCTTTGCATTTCTAATCGAACTAATGTGTTGTATCGTTTGTTTGGAAAAGCCAACATGTCCGTGCTGACTTGGTCATAAAAGTTACAGTACGGGTTTATGTACTGTTAATAGCAAACGGCATTTACTAGGACGAAGCGTTCAATCCGCTGTATGCTTTATCTATCACGTCAAGCGCATCATAAAAAGCTCTCGCTAATATCAAAGGAGACTCAACACAAAGGTTCCATCTCGCCTCAGGACAGATTTAAACCCTCTCTTGTCTCGCGTGCCGCTAAAATGAATAGTTTATATTTTCCAAAATCCGTCTGCAATTAATCAAATTTAATTTTCTCTTTGCCCCGTGCCTAAGTACTTACATATGGAGGCACACGGGACAAACACACAACAAAAGACATCAGTGCATAGTGAAACAAACCCTATTAGAATCATTTCAAGGGTTTATTTACCAAATCTCTGTGAAATAGTACCCCCCCCCCCTCCCGAGACCCACCACCACCCCGAAATAAAGACCGGATTTACATGTGCCTATTAGAATGTCCTGCAATCTTTGATTTGGGTTGATTCTGATACCAGCAGGTATAATGAGTGGAGCTGTTATATTTACTCAAAGTTCTTATCATGCAGTTTTGCAGTACAGCAATTCCTTATTATATTCTTTTCATAGTTAGAGCTAAAAAAAAAAAAACTGTTTACAACCTTCTAAGTACATTTTTTAACAATACTGGAGCCCTGTAGAAAATAAATAACACCCCTATATCCCATTTTTATGCTGATATCGGGCCTCATAACTTAACTTTATTGTAATAATACAACTCTATATTATTTTTTATCATTAATAGGACAAAAGTTCTGTATTATTGCATCTTTTTTAATGTATTGCAAAAATATCTTGTAACATTATAACTTTATTGTTGTAAAATTACAATATACTTTTATAGAACTTTATGGTTTGGTAATATAATATAATATATATAATAAACAATATAATAATATTACATATTACAAAAATGTCAATATTACAACTTTTATTATTATTCATTCATTCATTCATTTTCTACCGCTTTTTCCTCACGAGGGTCGCGGGGGGTGCTGGAGCCTATCCCAGCTGTCTTCGGGCGAGAGGCGGGGTACACCCTGGACTGGTCGCCAGCCAATCACAGGGCACATATAGACAAACAACCATTCACACTCACATTCATACCTATGGACAATTTGGAGTGGCCAATTAACCTAGCATGTTTTTGGAATGTGGGAGGAAACCGGAGTACCCGGAGAAAACCCACGCATGCACGGGGAGAACATGCAAACTCCACACAGAGATGGCCGAGGGCGGGGACCGAACCCTGGTCTCCTAGCTGTGAGGTCTGCGCACTAACCACCAGACCGCCGTGCCGCCACTTTTATTATTAATGTTTTATAATTAATAACATTTAAAAAAGTAATATTATAACTTCATTCATGTAATATTAAAACTTAATGTAAAAAAATGTATATTGCAAAAACTCAGATTATAACTTATCATTACATTCTAACTTAATTCTTGTAGTATTACAATTTCATATGGATTTTTTATGTTGGAAAAAAATCTCATAACTTTAAAAATTACCGCTTTAAAATTATTACAAAAATTTATCATGACACTGTAACTTTATTCTTGTAATATTATATATTTTTTTATTTATTTAATTTATTTTTTTGTCCTGTTATATGGAGTATTATTTGGCTTTATTTGATGTTTTTGTTATGCAAATTTGGAGCGACCAGATTGGAGCAGGAGGGGATAGAAAATAAGAAAAAAGAAAGTTTTTTTATTCCTGAAATTTTACCACTTCTTATTTTTTATCATTAATAATAACATCGAGGCCTATTATATGGAAACCACAGGAAACGGTTGAACGGTTGTATTGTGGTCAAGCAGTTTGGTGTGGGTAACGTGTTCGATGGCAAAGGTTATCAAGCAGTAACTAGTAAAGAAGTAAAACAACCAAGCAGAAGATTAAAAGGGGGACACGGAGGGGTGGCGTGTGTGTGTGGGGGGGGGGGGGGGGGGGGATCACAAAATGTTGACGCTTGATTGAAGTGCGTAAGGTTGTGAGCTAATTACATCCAGAACCACAGCCTAAGAACAGATGCCACACTTGTGCATCAATAAATGCTTATAAGTAACTTATTTAGTGCTGCCTGCCATGCAAGGAAATGGCATGACTTAAAGCACAAGCGCCCGGGGGGCTCTTCCTCGCCTCTTTGTCTTGTCATCCTGCATCTTTTAAATCTATTCACCGCTTCAACAACAACACAGGCAGACAGCAGCAGCATGCCGAGAGAGAGAGAGAGAGAGGGGGGGGGAGAGAAATGATAGAAATATTCACACTTTTATACAAACGGTATTATGTTTGCCATCATCCTCTCCTCCATTTGTGAGAAGATTGTTTTAAAGGCCAAGCTCCTGTTTGATGAGTCTTCTCGCAAGTTTGAAGACAAATACGTCGTGACTGGAGCGGTGAAAGATAAATTAGCTTGACAAGTCGCTGTTGTGTTTTGTTTAGCATATACAAGTAAGGCCTTGATGCCTGAACGTTGTCAAAGAATTCAAAAGGTAGCATCCTCGCTGTGGTGTTGACATGCTCTTATTTTTTACCTTTATCAATCACACAATGGCGCACCAATAGATGAGCGTAATCAAAGCCGGCTTTCTGAAGCGATGGCATGGAAGTGAATACGTGTTGGTGATGGATGTGATTCGTTTTGACTGAATGAGCTGTTTTGCATGGGATAGTGTGGGAATTTGCCGTGGAAAAACACACAAAAAACATAAAATATAAGACAGCTGGTCGTTAGAGCTCCAACTGTAGAAGTTGGACTTTATCCCAAAGATTTTGGAAAGGGTTGGGAGCCTCTTGCTTTGTGTAAACTAACTATACATTCATTTAAAGCAATTGATATGACCTGGTTCCGGACCCAACTTTGTTTGTTTCTTTCGGCTTTTACTTGTGTGTGATTGGGGATGGTAAAAAAATTAATAAACCTCTTACTCTTACAAACGTATTCAGTCACAGCTCAAAAAAACGGTAGTGTTGGTTCTACAAAGTCATACAATTACTATATTCCATTACATTTTGCCATAACGCAGTGAATTTTCAGTGAAATCTAAATCTAAATACGATGATTAGAGCTCTGGAGACATGAACTAACACCCCTATAGTCAAATCTACACTTACACTGCCCAATTTAGTAGACAGAATAAGAGTAAGTAAGTCATTCAAGACAGAAGTGAGACTGGTGCTTGTGTGTGTTGCTATAAATGTGGTCCCTGGGGAGCTGAGTGGTAGGCGGACAGGAAGTGACATCCAGGTTCAGAGCATGTTTAGCATGTAGTATTTTAATTCATTCATTTATTTATTTTCTATACTGCTTATCCTCACGAGGGTCGCGGAAGATGCTGGAGCCTATCCCAGAGGCGGGGTACACCCTGGACTGGTGGCCAGCCAATCACAGGGCACATATAGACAAACAACCATTCACACTCATATTCATACCTATGGACAATTTGGAGTCGCTAATTAACCTAGCATGTTTTTGGAATGTGGGAGGAAACATTCCTTAACATTCATTAAACTTCCAGACCGTTTTAGTGTAGTAAATACATCTGCATCTTATACTTTTGATGATGTGTGTCTTTATTTGAGGAGCCCAGAGAGGGGCTAACGTCATTGCAGCACCCCAATGAATGCGTTGCTCAGATGCAATACAGTATGGGATAACTTTTAAGGAGTTGGTTTTTTTTAATATTCATATTGGTACATGTTTGTATATTTGAGTGTGAAGTTGCTGTATGATGACTTTAGTGACTGTTATATTGTTATATACAATATTTTTATACACTATACTGTTATATACAATCACAGGGCACATATAGACAAACAACCATTCACACTCACATTCATACCTATGGACAATTTGGAGTGGCTAATTAACCTAGCATGTTTTTGGAATGTGGGAGGAAACCGGAGTACCCGGAGAAAACCCACGCATGCACGGGGAGAACGTGCAAACTCCACAAAGAGAGCTGTGAGGTTTGTACGCTAACCACTACACCACTGTGCAGCCAAGAATATATATATAGTTCTCCAAATGGTTGTTTTACATGAAAATAAGACCTTGAACTATGTACAATTTTCACATTTTCAACTGAACTTTGTTGTGCATGCACTCGTGCACGCATGTGTGAACTTCTATGGGAAAGATGAATGTCAAGTTCTTATAAAACGCACTTCTATTACCTTCACTGAATCAGGCTTTGGTAGCGAATGTCATTATGTCAACATGGGTTGGTTTAGGTATTTACGCTCTTGCATTCAAATTTCCCTTCAACGCATAACCTCCTTCATGCAAAAATGAGATAACCAAGTACGTCTGTGCAAAAAACAATCTTTGTTTTGACACACTTTGTGTCCAGCCATTCTGAAGTAGAAGCGTTAGCTTCCACAAACAAAGAAACATACAGTCGCGTGAAAAGATGAGGACACCCAAATGAAGAATTGAATGCATCACATGTAGTCCATAATGTAATGGTAAAGCACGCAATGTTTGCATGCATGCACATAAGCAAACCGGAAAGTCAACTGTTAGCGCCATTAAAAGGCTTTGGCACAGTCCCAAGAATTTACATACATGCACAAGAACAAGCGTCTTCCCTTGTTACCGTCTTTGAGAAAACAAAGTCTCTGGCAATTCCAGTTCGATCAGCCCGCATGACTGACCAGAAGTGCGAAACATTCTACGATGCAAATGACGTGAGACGCTGTTTGTAAACGCGAGAAGCTGTTTCGCAATTGATGATTGTCCCAAGGAATAATTAAACCAGGTTGCATATTTCATGAGATGAATTCTACGCGTTTCCTCGCATCGCTTCTGCGCCTGATTAACATAATTGAAATATGTATGATCTTTTAGAAAAAAATCTGTTCGCGACAGGACCCCCCCATCCTATGCTGATCATCATGTAAAACGTGTGCACATACACACAAACACAACAAAGTGGCACACATGGCCACTGTCTGCATGGCCAAAACAAGGTGGAGGATGGAAGGAAGAAGCAACTTTCCATGACATCACTCAGCTGGTATTAACACGTCGTCCCGCTTTCCTCTCCACTGCCACCCAAATCACACGGCTACAGCGCGGAGAGCGTGCATGTTGCTCTTTTATAGCTTCTCCAAGTGGCGCGCTGCCAGAACCTCTGCTTTGCATTTCCTTCCAGGGCTAATTTATCACATCCTTTTCTCACTCCTTCTCCAGGGATGTTGGCCACTCCTGGGACAGGCCCGTGTTGTCTGGTGCGCCGCGGGACGCCACGCTGAGCTTCATCCTGTCGTCATGTCTGGGATCATTTGTGAAAGGTACGTGGGAGTATGGTTCCACTCGACAACGGAGATTAATAAACTATTGACGAAACACATTCAAAAGTGTGGGAAAAGACAGGTCGTGGAGATTTATACACTTCTGTCTTCTCTCCAAGCAGGTCAGAGCTTTTCTTCTGGTCACTCAGAGGGGGTCCTGTTGCGATTTATTCATTCATTCATTCATTTTGTACCGCGACCCTGGAGCCTAACCCAGCTGTCTTTTGGCGAGAGGCGGGGTACACCCTGGACTGGTGGCCAGCCAATGCATCACAGGGCACATATAGACAAACAACCATTCACACTCACATTCATACCTATGGACAATTTGGAGTCGCTAATTAACCTAGCATGTTTTTGGAATGTGGGAGGAAACATTCCTTAACATTCATTAAACTTTCAGACCGTTTTAGTGTAGTAAATACATCTGCATCTTATACTTTTGATGATGTGTGTCTACAGTATGGGAAAACTTTTAAGGAGGTTTTTTTTTATATTCATATTGATACTTGTTTGTATATTTGAGTGTGAAGTTGTATGATGACTTTAGGGACTGATATATTGTTATATACAATATTTTATACACTATACTGTTATATACAATCACATGGCACATATAGACAAACAACCATTCACACTCACATTCATACCTCGGGGATGGTCATACGATCGGGGATGGTAAAAAAAATTAATAAAACTCAAAAGCTCAAAAAACGGTAGTGTTGGTACTACAAAGTCATACAATTACTATATTCCATTACATTTTGCCATAACACAGTGAATTTCCAGTGAAATCTAAATCAAAATATGATTATTAGAGCTCTGGAGACATGAACTAACACCCCTATAATCACATTTACACTTACATTGCCCAATTTAGTCGACATAATAAGAGTAAATAAGCCATTCAAGACTCTGTTGCTATAAATGTGGTCCCATCGACTTTTGCATCAGAGTTTCTTGGAAACTACAAAGCAGATCCTTATAAGCAGCTGGTGGAAAACTTCCTGAAGTCTTATAAACTGAAGTAAACTGAACTTAACTGTTTTTAGTGATACTCTAGCTTGTTTTTCACGAGATATTCAATCAACTGTCGTCTTAACATATTTCTCGTTTATGTCTTGACATATAAAGAAGTGCAAGTCCAATATTTTCAAAATACAAATATTATTTTTAAGCAAAAATGTCTAAATCTATTGCATAAACAGATGTGATTTTGATGTATAGGTTACCAGCTTATCAACTGATTTTTTACTTCATTGTATCAAAACAAATTGATTTAGCTACTTTTATCTCAGAAGCAGTCCAAAAATTTGTACACCAGTGTAATTTAAATTTAGATAAATTTATAAAATTTAAATAAATGATTTATATATAAATTACATTTGTTATTACTACTGATTTAATTAAAATAGTCATTTTAGTTTACATAATACACATAAAAAAATAAATTGTGACATGTCAACATTGATTTTTAAAACATTTTAAATATATATATTTAGGCATTTTAAATTCCAGTATTTTTTATACAGTAATTTAATTTTTTTTGTAATTTTTTTTTTATTGTAATGACAATGATACATCCATATGTAATTTGGATTTGTTATTACTACCGATTTAATTAAAATAGTCATTTTAGTTTACATAATACACCTAAAAATAAATTGTGACATGTCAATCTAAAGACTAGTAATTTAGTACAAATGTAGTTTATTACTATTTTTTGTTATGGTTTAAATATTTGTTTATTTGCACCTAAGGAGACTGTACGCATCATTTGTCTATATTTATTTATATATTTATACACACGTACATGTATTTAAAAAAAAAAAGTCAAATATATATATTTATGCATTTTAAATTCCAGTATTTTTTTATACAGTAATTTATTTTTTTTTTGTAAAAAAAAAAAACATTTTTTTATTATAATGACAATGATACATCCATATGTAATTTGGATTTGTTATTACTACTGATTTAATTAAAATAATTTTGTTTATTTGCACCTAGAGACACTGTACACATCATTTCTTTATATTTATTTATATATTTATACACACGTACATTTATTTAAAAAAATGTTAAATATATATATTTAGACATTTTAAATTCCAGTATTTTTTATACAGTAATTTAATATTTTTTGTAAAAAAAAAAAAAAATTATTGTAATGACAATGATACATCCATATGTAATTTGTTTTCCATCATCAAACATCTTCAAATTGTTAAGGCATTCTCATGGTGCATAGTAGAGTTCTCAAACGGCCTGTAAGTGATGAATATAATAAATAAAAAAAAGCATATCAGGTGTCCGATTTCCCCTGCAGGGTGAGCTGTGCGGCAAGATGCCTCCACTATTTGCGGACTTGTTTGGGCGGTGAACACACTCCCGTGGACACACAAGCTCCACCCCCCCCTCCCCATTTCTCCTTCAATCCTCCAGCTGCAACCAACACCCCACATCGTTTTGATCTAATTTCCTCTCCTTTTTCCCTTTCTTCCTTTACCTTTCCTGCTGAAATTGATTTCTGCTTGTTTGCTTTGGCAGTAATAAGATCAACAGAAGGATCGTGTTTCAATGGCATACTAGGTTGAACCCCAGGCAAATGATTTGTCCAAACTTAATAATGGAAATACTTGGGATGTATTTGGAGATGTAAACAGTAGTTGCAATAAAACGCCGCCTGAAGGTAAGGGCTCCTTTAAGTTGCAAAGCCTTTCCACTTATGTCGGCTGTACACACCTCGGGCTTTCCCTGAACGCTGAGAATAAAATGTATCCCTACTTAGGCTGGCCAAAAGTCACCCAATAAAAGGTGCTTTAAGTGAAGTGCGGTCTGAGGCATAGCGTGTGTAAAGATGCAATTACAGAAAGGGAAACATCCAACTTCCCTTTTGGGACATTTCGCATATAAACTAATTGTTACAAACACACTTGCCAACAGGAATTAGCTTCATACGGCAGCATGGCTTTGCTGTTTGTGTTGTGTTCGTACTCTAAAATACTTATTCTTGTACAATTGTGATAAAACGGCAAGCTAAAACTTCAGCATGGATCACTCCATCTGCAAAACAGGTGCATTGTATTATAGCATTAGCATGACCATGCAGCATCAACCATACAAAGCTACTTTATAATGAAACGTGTACTCATTTGCAACCAAAGACGTAGAGTATGTATACTTTTTTTTGCGCTAAAAACAAAAAGAGGTGATGACGCAACTCCACAATAGAAGAGCTCATGTTCGGTGCAGTTTTAAGTGCATTTTATAAGAAATCGGCATGCATCTTTCCCGTAGAAATACACACTATACAGCAACCAGGAAGTGAAAAAGGCATCACGTCTTGTAGCATTCACGCAAATGCGTAAGTTGCAAATGGGAAAATATATATAAAATAAGCAGTTATAGTTGTAAAAACAACAATTTTTGTGTTGTTTAGCCGTAGCACACAATATTCCGTGCCCTGTGAAAACTCGGTTAAAATCATCAAAAATGGACGGCCTTTGAAAAATGGCTGGGATTAAATGAGACTAAGTATTTTGTTATTAGTTACTGAACTTTTTTTTTGCACATTTTTCCTGTTTCTAGTCACACATTTTTTTTCTCAATTTTATGTTTTTATTCTCATTGGATTTTGACTCCATTACTGTAATATTATAACTCTGACGCAAAACCTAAATGTCCTAAAAATTTAACTTCTTTTTTTTGTTTGTTTGCTAGTAGAAGAAAATATTTTAATATTTTTTTTCATTTTTTTCTATATTTATTTTCATAAATATCCTCTTTATTACTATTTTTGCTGTTTTTTTCTTATATTTTAATCATATTGATACAAAATGCCTGGTGTTCTGCACATTTAGGGGTGGCCTTTTAATGTAGCCAACCCAACATTTTTTTTTGTTTGCTAGTAGAAGAAAATATTTTACATTTTTTTCATTTTTTTTCATAAATATCTTCTGTATTACTATTTTTGCTGTTGTTTTTCTTATGTTTTAATCGTATTGATACAAAATGCCTGGTGTTCTGCACATTTAGGGGTGGCCTTTTATTGTAGCCAACCTAACAATTTTTGTTTTGTTTGCTAGTAGAAGAAAATATTTTCATTTTTTTTCTTTTTTTCTATGTTTATTTTCATAAATATCCTCTTTATTACTATTTTTGCTGTTTTTTTCTTATATTTTAATCATATTGATACAAAATGTCTGGTGTTCTGCACATTTAGGGTTGGCTTTTTATTGTAGCCAAACTACCATTTTTTTTTGTTTGCTAGTGGAAGAAATTTTTTTTAATCATTTTTTTCTATATTTATTTTCATAAATAGCCAACCTAACATTTTTTGTTTTGTTTGCTAGTAGAAAAAAATTAAATTGTTTTTAATATTTTTCTAATTTTTTTTTCATAAATATCTTCTCTATTACTATTTTGGGGGGTGGCCTTTTATTGTGGCCAACCCAAGGCCCAGTAATTATACTTTTTATCAGATTTGTGAACAATGTTTGCACATTTTTACATCTCTGGTTCAGCTAATGAAAAATGGTAGTGGAGTAAAGTGTAGTTTCCCCTTTTTTGTTTGCCAAGTTCTTATTATTTTGGCTTCCATCTGCATCATTCATTATTATTCGTAGTAGTTCCACCTGTTTTGTTCCTGTCAGCCCCCACCCCTTGCTCTTTTATTAGCCAATCAATGAAGAGACTTCTGTCATTAGTCAATTCCCCTCTTTGTGTTCAGTGTGTTAGTGCATTGTTGTGGGTTTGTAACTTCCTCGTACCTGCAGCTGTAGATTATTATTCCATTATTTGTTGATTTCATTTTGTTTGCTAGCTTTCATGTGTACTTAATGACCCATTTAGTTTCCACAACGTGACTCATTCACCCCAATATTTGCCTCAATTAGTTATCTGTGTAAAACTATTTCCAAGCACAAAGAAAGTCATTTTCCTCCGTATTTTAATGTCAGTACAAACCATGCAAGCTGGAATGAATTAAGGAGCATCCACGGCTCTGAAAGTTTCTGCAGCTGCACTTTGTAACCCCCCCAACCCCAAAATAGTCGTATTCATGGTGTGTTTAGTTCTCTAACATGCCCACTGTCGCATGGAGTCCTTGTGACCAGGCCACAGAATTAAGATAAAAGCTTTACGCCTGCTAACAGTTTAAAATAAATGTTTTAAAAAAAAAAAAGTCTTACAAACGGAGCCACTGTGAAATGCACCAATCGGGATGTGCAGATGCATTGAAAATGTGCATGGAGACACATCGACACACATCGAAGCACATGTTGCACAACGCAAATCCATGCTTGAACCCACAGTACAAGTCTTAAGGCTAAAATATTCTTCCATCACATGCTGGATTTATTTCCTCTGTAGGTTTTTTTTCTTCATAAACAAAGATTCTATTCAGCGTATATATGTTTTTTTTTTTCTCGGAAAGTGTAAAAACATGAAACAAACTGAGGTCGGCCATGTTTGTACTTTCTTATTGCTCTCTTTATAATTTCGGCATAGTCAATGATTAGCTAAGTGGAGCTCTTTTGTGGAGATACATTTGGTAAATTCAAATAAAAAAAACGCCTCACTATCATTTTTTATATTATTGTTACATTTAATTAATACTAAAATTTTACATATTATACCCATTGAAATATTTGGTAATTTTTTTATTTTTTTTACTTAAATTTTTGTTAATTTAATTTTAAAAAATTAGATTATTTTTGTTGACTAAATAATACATGGTTAATATTTTTAGATGAGCCATAAATTATATATCCAATATTGGGATATATTTTTATATATATTATTTATTTATTTTTTTTTTAATTATTATTATTATTATTTTATTTTATTTTTTTTTTTTTTTACCAAAAACTGATATGTCGATATTGTCCAATTCTCAATTTCCGATATCCATACCTCCTATGGTGGAATGAACACATCATATTTTTTAAATATATTGTTTTTATCGGGCCGATAATTATCGGACATCCTTAATTGTATACAATAATATTTTACAATAATATTACAAAAAATTCTAATGTAATATTTAAATTTTATATTTAAAAATGAATAAAATATGACAAAAATACATATAGAATATTTTAAAAATTCTCACTTCTAAAATATACTGCAATTGTGTTTTTTTAATAAATATTTCTATTAGCATAGTTGGAATTAAACAACAGGACGTGTGTCAGGGTGGGGGTGTGGGGGGGCGGAGTCATAAAACACCTGTTTTCAGCAGAGAGTTGTTAATAGGCCGCCGTAAATGTCTCACTCCATTGTTTTGTCCCCCGGTCGCCTTCCTCATCAAGTCCAACACGCTGTTTGAAAATATCAAACATTCCCAAGCATCGATTGCGTCCACCTTTATGAAACTTTGCAAGAACATGCAAAACACCTTTTGAATTCACCTCATTTGGTTCCCTTCCATAATCTACACAAAACACTTGAACCAATTTGAATTTTTCTCATATTAAAAAAGTGGCGCTGTCCTCTTTTGTGGCTCACAATTTGACTGTGATGTAAATTAGTCACGGCCTTTTAACAGTCGCTTTATGGCCCAACGCTGATACCGAGATGAATGATGATGAAAAAAATAAAAAATGAGGAACTTATCAGGATTTGGCTGCTGTTGACCTTTTTTGAAGTGAGTGGAGCCAGCGGAGAAGGCTCCTTTTACTAATCAGTCTCTTTTGACAACAAACACAAGCTGTTTTGGTGCCAAAGAAATCTTTGTGACGGGTGCACTCACTCACCTGGACACATTAGACCACTTTTCTTTGACTTATTTAAAGTGGAATGACAAAAAGGACGAGGAAAAGCTGTCATTCGGTGATATCCATCCCATGGAATTATGTGATACACCTGAATGCACCATTTTAGAAAAAGCTTGCTAGTTTTGATATATGCTTGTTGAGTACGAAGTGTCCACTGGAATCTTTCCATGGTGTCCCAACTCTAAAAAAAAACGTGTGAGGATGAATTGGAACCCCAATAGAAATAAAATCAAGATAAAATGCTCTTAATGCACAAAGTACTCGTTCAAAATGACTTATTCGTTGATATGATGCACACAGCGCAAGGAACAATTCTCCTTCCTGTTTCAGGCATACTCGTAATTTTGACTGTTAGGCGCTAATTGTTTTTCATTTGTATTCACGTACCCCTTACGAAATCATCAGTATATATTGTTTCTACCTTTTTCCATATTTTTGTAATCAGCAGCAGAACATTGGTAAGTTTCAGGAAAATATCAGATCCCAATTTTAAAAAATTAAGGATTGTTTTACATAAAAATAATTTATTTACAAATATAACACCCTGAACTATTTACACATTTGTGTACAAGTGTGTGCACGTGTGCATGCGTTAAAATTTCCCTAACATGCGTATGTTTTTTTTGGGTGTGTAGTAACAGCTTCTACTCTCCTTCCTGTTTCAGGCGTACTCGTAATTTTGACTGTTAGGCGCTAATTGTTTTTCATTTGTATTCATGTACCCCTTACAGAACCACCGGTATATATTGTTTCTACCTTTTTCTGTATTTTAGTAATTAGAAGTAAAACATTGGTAAGTTTCATGAAAATATCAGTTCCCAACTAAAAAAAAATAAAGTGTTGTTTTACATCAAAATAATTTATTTACAAATATGACACCCTGAACTATGTACATGTTTGTTTACAACTGTGTAAGTTTCAGGAAAATATCAGTTCCCAACTAAAAAAAATAAAGGGTTGTTTTACATCAAAATAATTTATTTACAAATATGACACACTGAACTATTTACACGTTTGTTTACAAGTGTGTAAGTTTCAGGAAAATATCAGTTCCCAACTAAAAAAATATAAAGGGTTGTTTTACATCAAAATAATTTATTTACAAATATAACACCCTGAACTATTTACACGTTTGTTTACAAGTGTGTAAGTTTCAGGAAAATATCAGTTCCCAACTAAAAAAAATATAAAGGGTTGTTTTACATCAAAATGATTTATTTACAAATATAACACCCTGAACTATTTACACGTTTGTTTACAAGTGTGTAAGTTTCAGGAAAATATCAGTTCCAACCTTAATTCAAAAAGCAAGGTGAAACCATAGCAGACAAAACCACAAAAACTTTATGAACAAAAAGGCAAGAACACAAACTAACAGCAACGAAGGTACAACTGAAAACATCACATGACACGGGCACTAGAAAGACCTACCAGAAGACCTGCCTCAGTCCAGAATGCAGTCCAGGCCTAATTGTAAATTGCAAACAGGTGTGCAGCAGGCTGCAGTGTGTGGCTCCGCCCAGGAACTTCCATAAAAGGAACTGTGCAACCAAAACAAAGAAAGCAGCAGGATCATTACAAAGCATGGTAGTATTCACCACTGGCACTAACAACTGTTTTGTGGTTGAATATCACCTATTATTAGTCAGAAATTAAACTAATTATATGTGTTTTTTGCCTAAATGAAGCATTTTAAGCATAAAAATGGCAAAATGAACACAAAATTGATACTGTATATCATAAGATGCATTCAAATGCACTGTGAATGATATGTAGTTCACTACACTGGTCACTGGTCAGATGTCTCCAAATTGTCCATAGGTATGAATGTGAGTGTGAATGGTTGTTTGTCTATATGTGCCCTGTGATTGGCTGGCGACCAGTCCAGGGTGTACCCCACCTCTCGCCCGAAAACAGCTGGGATAAGCTCCAGCATCCCCCGCGACCCTCATGAAGATAAGCGGTATAGAAAATGAATGAATGAATAAAAATGCTACATGCTAAACTCAATTCTGAGCCTGGATGTCACTTCCTGTCCGCCCACCACTCAGGTCCCCCGGGGACCACATTTATAGCAACACTGTCTTGAATGGCTTACTTATTCTTATTATGTCTACTAAATTGGGCAGTGTAAGTGTAAATGTGACTATAGGGGTGTTAGTTCATGTCTCCAGAGCTCTACTAATTGTATTTAGATTTAGATTTCACTCGAAATTCACTGGGTTATGATAAAATGTAATGGAATATAGTAATTGTATGACTTTGTAGTACCAACACTACCGTTTTTTTTTAGCTGTGAATGTATACGTTTGTAAAAGTAAGAGTTTTATTAATATTTTTACCATCCCCGATCGCACAGTTTTTTTTACTTCCCAACGTTTTTACAAAAACCAGTCCTCCCATTGATACAAACAAGAGAGGGAGGCAAATAAAAAAAAAAAAACAAGCCCGGACGGGATAGAAGGGAGACCTTCTGGCTCTCCTTTGGGTGGTGAGAGGAGTGGAGCAGCTGTAACAAGGAGTGTAACAAACACTGTAACAAACACGGCACAAAGACAACAACAGGAGAAGAACGAGGAGGAGGATCAGGCTGCAGTAAAGAGTCAACTACGCTCCCATAAAGGGGCTGCACCTCCATTGTGAGGATGCAGCTTGAAATTTGTGGCTTTTTTTTTTTTTTTTTTTGCTGAGGAATGACGAGTATGGAAGAGTAACACCAGCTTTGCTACATTCTCTGTCTAGTTAATGCGGGGAGGCTCTAATAAAAAGCCACCATGTGCCAATTGAGCGGCTACAATTAACAGATTAGAGTGATAAAGAGGTTGCATGGCTGCGAGGCACCGGGGGCGCCTCCCCAGGCCCTCGGGGGGGGGGCTCCTCGATGGGCAGGAGGAGGGTGGAGGCTTGAACCTCTGATGAAGGGCCCAGATAATCTCTCTCTCTCCTCCTTCTCTGTCTCTGTCGCTCGCTCTCCGTGCCCTGAAGCACCTTTTGGCAAATACCTGCTCAATATTCTAAAAGAATGGGGGGGGGGGGGGTGCGTCTGCACGGTGGAGATACAACACAGCAAAAAAAATACATTAAAAAAAAGCCGCTTGAAACAAAAAAAAAAGCGGAACATCTGCTACTAAAGCGATTGCGGAGTAAATAATGTTTGACAATGATTGTTTACAGTGACAGTGGAAAAGAGTCGGAGAAAGCTTGCTATTTTCTCCCATTTTGCAGCGAAACAGATGGGCCCAAAGCGATCTATTAGCAAGCTGTCAAAAGCTTCACTCTCAACTTACTTTTATGTCTTTGCTGCAGTGGGCTCACTATTTGGCAGCCATGATGATGATCTCCCTGGCCCGCTATAACTCACATACCTACTCTTCTTACTGTCTGTGTTTGCTTTGCACCCCCCCCCCCCCCCTCCTCGTCTGTGTTTACTATTTGTTTCTCCCTCTTCACATATTATTATTATTCTATTATTGATGGCTCTATGCTAGACGGTGCACTCCGAGGAAAGATAATGATTCTTCTCTCTTCTCCTTCTTGTGTTTGTTTGTGTACTACACCATGTGATAGCCAATACGTTTGGGGAACGGTGTTGGTTTGGGGTTAGTCAACAGCACAAATTATTGAAAATTTGAACATTTGTTTGTCGACAGCAGCGTTTCAAGTTCTTTGCCCTGATTTAAAGTCAATGAATCAATGAAACCAGGGTCAAACTAGTACTATTATGTGTTGTTATTATGAAATACAAGCAATAGTTCAGTCACATTTTAACATTATTAAATGTCATGTCAAGTATAAACAAAATAAAGCAAAGTAATTCATCCCAGGTTAGGTGGAGGGGGCGGCAGACTTCCCTCTCCTTGGTCACTCCATCCCAACAGAAGCCATCCAGTGTGTAATAAGGTTAGATAAAAGTAAAATAAGGCAAAATTACTCACATTTTTAGAGGTAAATAAAAGTAAAATAAAGCAAAATTATTAAATGTTTTTAAACTTTTTTATTATTCAGAAGAATGTGACATTATTGTTATTGTCTGTCTAGTATTAACAAAACTTCTAAAGCTAAAAAAAGTCAAGTAAAGCAAAGTTACTCAAGTTACTTGAGGAATGAAAGTATTAACCAAATAAAGCAAAATGATCCATCCCAGTTTAGGTGGAGGGGACGGCAGACTTTCCCAACAGAAGCCATCCACTGTGTAATAAGGTAAAATAAAAGTAAAATAAGGCCAAATTACTCACATTTTTTAAGTTGTAGTGGTCAATTGCAATATTTTTCTTCCATAGTTTGCTTAAATTGCAAAGTTAAATTGCAGCCATCATTTATTTTTAATGGTACAGTCCAGAGGTAAATAAAAGTCAAATAAAGCAAAATTATCAAATGTTTTTAATTTTATATGACTTTTTTATTATTCCGAAGAATGTGACATTATTATTATTGACTGTTTTAAAAGTATAAACAAAACTTATAGAGCTGAAAAAAAAAAAGTCAAATAAAGCAAAGTTATTCAAGTTACTCGAGGAATGGAAATATTAACCACATAAAGCAAAATAATCCATCCCAGTTTAGGTGGAGGGGACGGCAGACTTCCCTCTCCTCGGCCACTCCATCCCAACAGAAGCCATCCACTGTGTAATAAGGTTTAATAAAAGTAAAATACGCAAAATTACTTACATTTTCTTAAATTGTAGTGGTCATTTGCAATATTTTTCTTCAATAGTTTGCTTTTTCTTTGGCTTTTTCTGAAGGGTACAAGTGATGATAACGATACACGCCTCAATAAATGGTTAAATTTTGTTTTTTGTTGTTATTTTTTGTGATGATAACCATAGAAGCATACGTGGACTTTGTTGTGACACGCATAGGATGGGGTCTGGCTACTCAGCACAATGAATTAATATGAATTTCATATATAAGTTAAAGTGATAATAGTTTGTAGCCTAGCATCTTCCAGTTTCCAATTGTATTCATAATTGCATGGTGGTTAAAAATACTACGTAAAACATTTCCTGTGTTTCATTTAGCCACTGTTATAGCCTGGACCGATAAAGAGTTAAATTGCTGCCATTGTTTATTTTTAACAGTACAATCTAGAGGTAAATAAAAGTCAAATAAAGCAAAATTATAAAAAATTTTGAATGCTATATTACTTTTTTTTATCATTCCGAAGAATGTGGCATTATTATTTTTATTATTATTGACTGTCTTAAAAGTATAAACAAAACTTCTCAAGCTAAAAAAAAAAGTCAAATAAAGCAAAGTTACTCATTACACACCATTTTAACAGTACCTATAGTGGCATTTTTTTGGTATTGCTGGCATTCGGAAATGAACTATAGAGCAGTGTCACCCCAAGACCCCTAGTAAGCTCCATTTCTGGTTCTGTGGTTATCATCACATTGCAAAAATGTTGCAAATTCCTCCTTAAGATGCTCACTGAGCTGAAGTTAGAACTAATTGATGCAGTTTGTCTTGGTTAAACACCTTTCAAGTACAGTATACGTGTATATGTGTGTGTGTGTATGTGTGTGTGTGTGTATGTGTGTGTGTGAACAAAGACCAAGGCGTTATCTACCACTGTAGCTCCCATCACCACTTTTCCTCACCCCTGCACTGCTGTGAATCCACCCAATCAAATAATGTGTTGGGAACAATTAACCCCAGAGCCCCCATTGGTTCTAATTGGCACCTATTAAGGAGGGGGGGCTGCATGATTCCTTGGTAAACAATGTGTGGAGGGGAGCAGCGGAGTGACAGCAGTGTGTGGTGGGTGGAGGTTTGATGGGTAAGCAAAGTGCGGGAGCGACGCATAACCAACATTTAATTATCAATGAGGTTTTTGCAACACTTTAGAGGAGGGCCCCGGGCGTTGTTTCCTTCACTTCGCTAGTAATGGGCTCTTTTTAATGGGACTTGTGTTAAACACGGTGCTGCCACTGCAAAGCTTTGGCGTTCAGCCCTTAGTTGGGGCTCCTTTTTTTTATTATTTCCAATGAGGATGGAGCTCATTGGAGTGGAAGAGTGTGCACAGTCAGAAAATGATTCATTCAGCATAGATTCTTACTTTCATTATTATATATATATATATATATATATATATATATATATATATATATATATATATATACATATAATCGTATTTATTATATTATAATAAATATTTATAATATTTAATACAATAAATATATAATAATATATATTATATATATATATCATTATTATTGTATTATTATAATTTTATTTTTATTATTATTATTTTATAATTCCATTTCATATATACTTCATTATATTTTTCATTATTATATATACATATAAAATAATCGTATTTATTTTATTCTAATATTTTGTTGTAAAATAAATAAAAATTTTGTTAGAATTAATATTTATATTATATATATCATTATTCTTATATTATTATAATTTTATTTTCATTATTATTATTTTTATAATTCCATTTCATATATATTTTTCATTATATATATATATATATATATATATATATATATATATATATATATATATATATATATATATATATATATATATATATATAATCGTATTTATTTTATTATAATAAATATTTATAATATTTTATATAATATATATATATTATATATCATTATTATTATTATATTATTTTATTTTCATTATTATTATTTTTATTATTCAATTTCATATATATTTTTGCCTTTTATATACAGTATTTTATTTTTTAAAAATTAGTCACAAAAATTATTAAAAATAGCTGTGCAATTTGTATTTTTTTTCTATTTCTAATCATATTTATTTTATAATAATACATATTTATATTTAATATAATAAATATATAATCATATATATTTTATGCGTATATCATTATTATTATCTTTATTATTATTATTATTATTTATTTTCATTATTATTATTTTATTATTCCATTTCATATATATTTTTGCCTTTTATATACAAATAGCTGTGCAATTTGTATTTTTTCTATTTTTATTTAATCCGATTTCATTCAAATAAATATTGTTACCATTCATTAGCTTTATGTGGCTTTTTATACATACAAGTGTAAAAAGAAGTTCACCACATTGATGGTAAACTATTTACTGTCTTTACTGTGAAAAGAGCCCGAAAAATACAGCAATTGATTATTTTCAAGCAATAATTTTATGACTTTTTGATTTTGTCAACGTAAGACAAGCAAAAAAAGGGGCTGCCACGGGCACATATGACCCACTTTTTTGATGGGGGTGGGTCTTCAAACCCCCCTCCATCAACACCAGCTCCTGTAATATGTCCTAGCATATGCCAATCAAGGCCCGGCGCCATGACAAGCTCATGATGACACGACCGTGTTCCTCTCGCCACTTCTTGGCCGCGTGCACGTCTCAACACGCCAGCGATTATGGCATTTCAGTGTCAACTGGCATGTTGGCTTGAACCACAAAGGAGAGACAAACACGGCTGATTATTTGGAGAGCTTTTAGCCGAACACGTGTTCAACGGGGTTACGTGCAACTTATATGTCCGATCATATTTGCATCCGGGAAGAATACAAAAACAAAAAAATATGAGGAAATATGTATGCCAACAATGATTTCTTTGTGTGTCCAAAAAGTACTAAAAGGGGTAAGTGAGGCCTGCAGCTCAATGGAGGTTGTTGTGGGGTCTTTTGTGACCTCTTGTATGGGGTCATTTTGGTTGGCCCGCCACTTCTGGGACGGTTCACCACTGTTATGTTTGTGAATTGGGGATAATGACTCTCACTGTGGTTTGCTGGAGGCCCAAAGCTTCAGAAATTGCATTTTTTGAGATTGATAGAGTCACTTAATCCCAGTATTTTGGGGGGGGGCACAATCACTTTCTCATACTGGGCCATGTTGGTTTGGATTTTTTCTCTCCCTTAATAATAAAATTTTGTAATTAAAAAAAAAAAAATCATTAAAAAAACGACATTTTGTGTTGAGTTGTGTTGTCATGGACTAATATTTAAATTTGATGATCGGAAACATTAAAAGTGACTAACATGCAAAGCACTTTTTCACACCACTGTGTTTTCATAATTAAATATCAACTATAAGCAGAATGTAGTCGTTAAAATAATTTTACTTTATTTTAGTTGTATTATACAGTGATTAAAATCTATGATTGACAGCTGTTACATCAAATTTCTCTGCGTCATAAAGATAATTTTTATGAAGGTTGCAGTTTAGGGTCAGGGGTTAGGGTTCGTGAATAATGACTCTCACTGTGGTTTGCTGGAGGCCCAAAGCTTCAGAAATTGCATTTTTTTAGATTGATAGAGTCACTTAATCTCAATTTTTTTCTTTTTGTGTTGGGGGGGCACGATCTCTTTCTCACACTGGGCCATGTTAGTTTGGATTTTTTTTTCTCCCTTAATAATAAAAACTTTAGTTAAAAAAATGCCATTTTGTGTTGAGTTGTGTTGTCATTGACTAATATTTATATGTGTTTGATGATCGGAAACATTAAGAGTGACTAACACTTTTTCACACCACTGTGTTTTCATAATTAAATATCAACTGTATGCAGAACTGTAGTCGTTAAAATAATTTTACTTTATTTTACTTGTATTATACAGTGATTAAAATCTGTAATTGACAGCTGTTACATCAAATTTCTCTGCGGCATAAAGATCATTTTTATGAAGGCCACAGTTTGACCCTGGAACAGATGAATGAATACACTTTACATTGAGGAATGGACAAGGTTGTAAAATGCTTTTTGAAAAAGGAGTAAATTATTAATCTGCTATTTAATCCAGATTTTTTTACATATTAGTGGTGTATTCCTTGGCAAGGCCTTTCATCAATTCTTGTATTGTTTTATTTTATTTATTTGTATTTATTAGTATTTACATTTACTTAAATACACATCACTGTGCTATTATTTGTGTATTTATGGTAGATTTTTTGCACTGTGAGAGCTTAGATGTTATTATGTGCAACACTGCATCCAAAAATGCAGGTATTTACATGAGTTTGGGTGTGAGAATAAATGAAATAAATGTTGTAGCAAAGGTGCAGTCATCCAGAAGGAGGCAGAAGAAGATGGGTGGGTGTCTAGCAATGGCGAACAGGCCAAGCAGTGAGTTGATTAGGTTGTGGAAAGAGAGAGAGAGAGAGAGAGAGAGAAGCTGCATAGACAGAGTATAAGTCCTTTATCATGGGGAGGCACTGCGTGGCCTGCAGCGATGGTTGGCCTCAAGCAAAGTACCACGGAGGAGAGAAAAAGGAGGGAGGGAAGGAGGGATGGGGGGGGTGATGTTGGCGTTGATGATGGTGGTGGGGGTCTATCATCAAACTTCATAATAGCTGCTTGGGCTTTGCCACAGCTGCGCGGTGACCCTTTTATTTTTTGCTGTGATGGAACAGATAGCTCACGATGAAATAGTGTGAAATGATCATGTCTATTAATTCAGTCAGACATCCATGCATCACCACCATCACCACCATCACCACCATCACCATCACCATCATCATCACCAGCACCCCAATTCTGCTCTGTCTGTCTTCTGACATTTCTTAGGCGTGGAAATATGTGATTTCCTGACAAATGCTGCATTTACTGCAGGGATTTTTCATCATTGATTCACAGACAATAAAGCCACCATGAGTGTGTGTGTGTGTGTGTGTGCTTGGAGGGGGTGAGGGGGGGTGTTAGGCCCCCGACGTGAATTTCAATCAACTTTAGCACACTTAGCATATACAGTATGTCAAGTCATTTCAACTAGAAAGACATTTGTTTGTCCATAATTTGTATCTAATAATAAATTAATTAAATAAATTAATTAAATAAATTAATTAAATTAATTAATTAAATTAAATTAAATTAAATTAAATTAAATTATTACATGAATAATAATAATAATAACATTTAATTATTTAATTTAAAAATTACTAATAAAATTAAAAATACATAAAAATAAATTTATAAAAACATACAAAATAAAAACACTGCACAGCCAAAACACTCAATTTACATGTTTATAATCATTATTCGATTTTTACTTTACTTTACTTTATTTTTTTACTTCTACTATTACCAATTTTGCATTAGTGATGTGGAAGGCCCTGAAAAATAACATGTACAATAATAAATACACATTATCATTTTAGCATATTTTTCACATATATATTCGATTTTATTCGAATTCATAACCCAGCGCATAAATAATAATAGTATTATTATTATTATTATTATTATTATAAATCAAGTTCAGTCCATGTGTTTGAACTTTCTATGCAACTTTTTGAGTTTTCAATATGATCAATATTAATGATGAGTGTTTGTAGTCCATATTAGTCTATTAGATGATTATAGATGTGGAAAAATATACTGTCATTTTAAAAAGCGGAGGGGGTAAAGAAGGGGTGGGGGGGGGCGTGATTGAAATGGCGTGTGCCTGGCTGACGGGAGCCAGTGAGGGACAAAGACCCAGTGAAGCCACGGCCACTGGAGCAATTATTCCTCCACGCTGCATTTGGATTAGTGCAATGGAAAGAAGCATATGTTTGGCCCGGGGCGACACTCTCCCCCCTGGCTGACTGCAGAGGATGCTGGGAGAGGGAGAAGGAGAGATGGAGGGAGAATGAGTCAAAATGAACACCGTTTTAATCTGCTTTTTGTGTCTCTTATGTATATTTTTTTCCCACTTTGGACTACAAGCAGTGAAAAAAAATAATAACATAAGAGATACAATCCATTCTTGTGATGATGACTCAGCTAGTCTGCTGTCAAGTTTGTGTTTATTCAAAGCCAATTCGTGTTTTCTAATCGATTACCTAACGTCTCAAGTAATCCGGGCCGATTTGGTGGAGTCATTGACCTCTCTTGGCTTCTGAGGGGCCCTCAAAAGGGGGTCACAGGGCAGGAGGGGTGGTGGGCACGCAGCACAAAGACCCCCGGATGACTGCCGATGTCAGAGTTGAAGACAATTAGCCACTTTGCGCTTCATGGCGAACTTTCAAGTGCCATAATTCGATTGTACCAAATGACCGTATCAAATGTCCATTTAGGAGCAAAAAAAAAAAAAGTCTGTATGAGTCCGTAAATAGTTCTTCTAATATTTTGCCAACAATCAAGTCATTTCGATGATACAAGCTAATTGTATTCATTTTGTGTCACGCTAATGCTAAAATTGTCGGCGGAAAATTGTGATTTTAGTTTTACACACCCCTCCCTCCCTCCCAGTTAAGGACACCTGCAGCTTGGATCATACCATTATGCCGGAAAGTGCTGCCCTAGTCAGTGCCTGTCTAAAAGTCTACACTGTATCAAACACTGTACAAGCTAATCAGGCCACGTGCACGAAAAAAGGAAACCTCTAGAAAATAATTGGATTGTTTTTTTTTTTATTCTCCCTTCCCAGACTTAATCAAGTCTTAAAATAATTTGACAGCTTCCAAATTACTTTAGGTTATTTATTTATTTTCAAAAAATATTTATATACATATATATAAAACGACGTGCGTGGATATTTTGTATTTATCATAGATTATTCCATGTTAAATACCGTAATCCGATGTCATTAGAATACAAATGTTTTCAATTTTAGTAACTAAATTATTATTTTTTGTATTTAAAAAAAATCATTGTGTTTATTCGTTTTATTTCTCTGTTATTTATGAATGTTAAATAATTAGCCGTTGTTATTTTAGTTCAGAGAGTTCAGTGAGATGAGGAGATCGTGAATTGAATTACCTCTCATGATTTTTTATGACTTAATTTTTTATATAATTAATATATATCTAATACATTATATTTTATAATATTTGTATGATTGTAGGTGGGGATAAGCGGATTAGAATTTAATTACCTAAAAAGAAAATATATTATTTTTAATTGTCGTATAGGAAATATAATTTTGTTTATTTTTGAGAGCACTAATTAATTGAATTAACTGATATTTTTGTTATTATTACATATTTATTTGCATTTCTGGAGTGAATAATAATGCATATAATAATGTTGTTGTGTATTTTAGCGATTAATAAATAACTACACAGTATTTTTTTTCAGCCAATCAATTATGGGTTGACTTAAAAGAAATATTAGTATTAAAATAAACATATATAGTTGCACCTTATTGTCACAGATAGCATTATTTCTAATGCGTTCGTACTCCAGCTCTGATAAATGAATGAAACAACCTTAATGACGAACGCATCAGCTTTTAATACCCTTTTTTTTAGCTCTTGTTGTTGTTTAAAGAGACTACATAAAGCAAAGAGCAGCCGGCTAGTCTCTCTCTCCTTTTTCTTTATGAGTGAGCGAGCTATTGTATTGCCTGAGGACAGGATCCCACACGCACACACACACACACACAACACACACACACACAACAATGTGAGGCAGCCAACAAAAACACAAACCCTGACTGACAACAATGCCTCGATGCTTCACCTGCTCCGATGCAGCATGCATGCACACTTTTCATTCACACCCTCGTGCAAAAATCACGCAAAAAGTATATCACAGAAACCCGTGGAAGATCCAGCATGCATCACTGCAGGCCCAATCAACTCTTAAAGCAAAAAAAAAAAAAAGATGACACTGATTACACTAAGGGGCAACATAACAAATATTTCATGCATGTCTTCTGGATACACCCAAAAGGGAGGGGTTGCACACTTCAAATGCTTATTCTTTGTCGTTAATAATCAGGGGTGAAATAAAAAAATATTTTTAAACCCCAAAAAAAAGCAAATGAAGCGTATCAAATATTTATTTTTTTCTGGGCAACAAAGGAATATAATACATTGACAGGCATGGGAACTATTGCCAGCACGTGTCTATACAATACAGCTAAAATCGCCTCCAATTTTTTGGACATTATCGGACAGAACAAGATATTCATGATTAAGGTGGTCCCCAAAAATGTTCAAATGGGGGGTAAAAAAAAAAAAAAAGACCATAATCCATTTATTGCTTCCATGGCGCTTGAAGGAAAGAAGAGGTGATTTTTGATTGGCACAACACGAAGAAAGCTTGTATAAAAAAATAGTAACACCAAAAAAAAAAAAAACAGTTGTCCTCAGGGTGAAATGAAAAATAAACGGAGTAAGGATGATTTATATCGAGAAAGAGAGAGAGAGAGAGAATGGAAGTTTATTTCTATTCGATTTGTTCACTTGCTTCAACGTCGCCTCGACATGCTACAAGAGGGCTCCATTGAAATATCCCAGAGAAAGAAAATCCAAAATACCCCAAACTTCTGTTTTTTTTTTTCCTAAGAACCATAAAATCACATGAACTAACCGAATATTTAAACCCACTAAAACAGGAGGCACCAGATAAATAAAAAAAAAGGTTTCAACAGACGCACCATATTTACAATTCCCATTAAATTACACATAAATAAATATATACATACATGAACACTGATTCCCTTATATAACCGCGAATCGTGTTGAAATTCAAACAAAACCAAAAACAAAAAGTTCAAGTTGGTGGCTTGGAGAAAGAGAGAATTGATGACATTGTGGAATTTCAAGTTTATTATTCACAATACTGATAGAAGAATTCATCCTCCTTTTTTTGTCACAAAATTGAGATGATGGGGTCCAAAAACAAAAAACAAAAAAAAATGGGAGCGTTAAAAGTCTTCTTTGTGAGAGCTTCCACATCCTGGAGATGTTTTTGTGTGTTTTTTTTTTGTTTGTTTTCAGGATAATAATAATAATAATAATAATAGTCATCATCATCATTGTCAGAGGGGGCTGGAAGGTTCTTTGTGTGGTTTTCACCCCCCCAGTGTATCCAGAAAATGTAGAAAAAACAAAAATAACATGGCGCAAGATCAGGAAGTGGCACAACTTTATCAATAGTATTTATATATTTATATTGGATGAGCCCTGCGGGAGGCAGGAAAAAAGGGGGTGGGTGGGTGCAGGGTGCTGCAGAAAGGGCCCCCAGGGTTTGGCCCCCTTAATGCTGTGGAGGTTGGGTTTTTTTTTATGTGGAAATGAAGGAGCGGTGGTTGATGGGGAGGGTATCACTTTCTGTGCTTCTCGTCTTTGTCGCCTTTAGTGCCGTTATCTGAGTGACTGTTGGGGTTGTTGTTGAGGTACATTTTGTCCATGGCTTTGATGGCCTCCGTCAGATAGTTCTGCAGGGCCGTGACGGCCGCGCACAGGGCCGGGGTCCCGAAGCCGTGCGAGATGAGACTGAAGTGGGTCAAACAGCTCTGGATTCCCGGTTCGAGGATGGGCTGCGGTCGAGAGTTCCCCAACGGTGAACGGTCCTGGGACAGCAGGTCCGTGAACTCTTTGCACACTTGCCTTGGGGGAGGGACAAAAATAAAGCGCACACGTTGGCGTGCTGATATGCGAAAATATACATCGTATTGGAGCATATTTTGTATTTTTACACTTCATAAAACACATTTTTTTATAATTTCACATTAACCACGTGGACTTGCATATTATTTAAAATTAATTTATGGTACATTTTCTTTGAATTTTTGTCTTTTAAAAAAATATGTATTAATGCAGTGAACAGAAAACACCTTCTACATTTTTGCTTGACTTTTTATACATTTTTTTAAATATGATTTTATAATTTTCCATGCATTTGCACAATAAGAACACATTTTTAAAGATGTCACCTTACGGAAATACACCTGTTCAGTTTTTAATCAATTTATTTTTAATATTATTATTTTTTTTGCACAGTGGGGGCAATGTCACCTTACAATAAATACACCTGCTGCACTTTTGAACATAAATCATTTATTTGTGCGTGTTTATTTCTATGAATGTGAATGCATTTGCACATTAGTTATATTATTTTATTGTATTTTTGTCATTTAGTGGTTTAATGCGTGCACTTTTTTTTAGCAGTTGCCACACTTTGAAACAGATAAACAAAACATTACCAAATGATCTTGCTTCATATGCACCTGCTCCACTTGTGCGTGTATTTCATTTTAAATGTCTTTTTAGTGCTTGTATTTTTTAAATGCACATTGAAATTATTTTTTATTAAAATTGTATGCATTTCTAAACAAGTTGTGCCTTTTTTGTATGCAGTTTATATGCACCCCAAGGGTTTTTGCACCCTCGTTATTTTTTTTTCCGTTTACAATCATTCAGCTGCACCTGCTCCGTTTTTGTATTAATGTTGATTTTATGTTTATACACGTTTGGAAAGCATGCACTGCAAAAAAATAACATATCTAATAGCATATGTAGCAGCACTTACTTGGTTGCCAATAGCATGTTTTTTCTTTGGACTTGTTCGTTTGGGTCGGAGTGCTGGCGGTTGACATATTCAGCTACTGCCTTGGCGGGAAACTCGGTCTCACACACGTAACCAAAATCCCTGGCAAGATGCACTGCTTCGCCTGAGAGGAGGGAGAGAATTTTTTTAATGACGTTCGATCTGTTTGTTTGTTGAAAATAACCCGCCAGTATCGTTTTTGATCAAAACACAATCAAAGCCGAATAAAAGCACCGTGAGAACGTCTCAACATGGAGGCGAAACCTTGAAAACCTTCAAATATGGACGGAGTGTCATGCTTAGCACCGTGTCATCGATTTAAAATGAAAAATCCACAGCACATTATCATAAAGGAGTAGAAAATATTTAAACATATTTAAACACTTTGAGTGTCTTCCGTGTTATAATTTCTAACAGCACTTCCTGTTTTTATGATCTTCCAGGGCGCATGCGCCAATTAGATCCCGCTCAAAACAAGTGCTAAAAAATGCCTTACATTAGCTTAACAGGATAGTATCACAACAAAAATGCGTTTATTTCAACACAAAAAAGTCTCAGAGGCGGCAGGGGTGGTAATAATCAAAAACAAATCTGGAGCATCGATCGATTTTTCACCCAATAATTAACACAACACCCCTCCGCGCATGAAAGTAGGCCATGGACCTGAGTGGGTCTGGCCACAAAAAAGCCACTAGAATTACCAGCACCGTTCACTCGATGTGTGTCTTCCTACACACACACACACACACACACACACACACACACACACACACACACACCCTTCATGCTTTATTACTTGCGAGGCAAAGTCGCTCCGCATTACACGCCTGAGTGCATATGCTGATTTCCAACACACAGAGAACAGCAATGGCGGGGGGTGGTTGGGGTGGTGGAGGTACTTAATATCGCGTTACAAAACGTGATTTCCTGCTTACCTTCTACTAGTGACGTCAGCAAGGTGACGTTAGCTGCCTTGCGTCTGCCTGCAGGTAGATTCAAGCCGATTTTATCCAGTTTCTCCCTCAAGGATCTCCCACCGTTCTTCGACTTGGCCCTATGTGGGACAAACAGAGGAATATAATGGTGGAATGTTATCAAATATATAAAAAATATGCCCAATAAGTCAGTTTCAAAGCGCACGTGACGACTTTGGAAGCCATTTTCCCCTGCACGTGAGGGCAAACGCACCATGTCATTTTAACATTTTAAAATTAGACTTATTTATTATGTTTTTTGGTCAAAAATAACTATAAAAATGAATAAATAAAGGCAGCTGTATTACTGAGTTAATACGGAATTGAACACACAGGTGTCATGCATGGTTGATTTTAATTATTCTGCTTTTTAATGTGTATGTGTGTGTGTGTGGATTGCCTCTCTCACCTCCTGAGCACGCCGCCCAACAGTGAGGCGTTCAGGCACTCCGGCGGGGAGAGACGTCTCTGCACCTCCGCCACCGTCACCTTGTACTTGGATGTGGAGCTGAGCAAGGACAGGCGACCCGGAACCGAACAGAACACCTCGTTGGGGTTGACCACCCCTCCGAAAAGACCGTCTTTATTAATAGGGATGCCGGAAACGCTGTTGTTCTTGGATAAAGACACTGGACCTTTGTAGGAAGGGAGAAAAAAAGCGCAAAATGAGACATGACTTAGAATGACGCACGGGTTTTTCGTCCATATTTGTAATAAAAGTGCGGGTTTCCGTTGCCTTGCATGGAGGCGTGCATGCAACCGGAGACAAAAGAGGGGCCTGTGCGCCTTTGGATGGATGAGTTGTGACATTAATGGCTCAGGGGAGCCTAATAGAGACAATGGCAGTCAAACCAACTTGAGATTACGCCTTTAAAGAGGCCAATTATCATGTTAGGGATAAAGAGAGTGGAATAATAATATTAAAACACATAATGCGTGAATACAATAATTTAAAAAAAACACCTTTTCTGTATTGTATTTACAGATATTCAAACATCCCTGAGGTCCATTTGTGTATTATTGTGATTATTATGAGCATTATTAGCTATATTGGCTCCCACCAGTGGCCATTACAAAGCCCACCAGCCCCACTCATCCCTGCATGATGTGAAACGCTGACAGTAAATTCCATCAGCGAGGAAGACACGGTTAGAAGGAAGGGGGGTATATATATATATATATATATATATATATATATATATATATATATATATATATATATATATATATATATATATATATATATATATATATATATATATATATATATATATATATATATATATATATATATATATATAAAGAGGTGCAGCCCAGTTTGATGCACTTGGAAAGCATGTAATGAAAAATAGGCTATAACGCGTATTAGGATCAGTCAGGCATTGAGTTCTCTGGAGCAGAATGGTGTGTGTGTGTGTGTGTGTGTGTGTGTGTGTGTGCAAACTTGCAGAAACATGCATGATATACCTCAGAGGAAATTGCTTACCTTTTTTAATTACAGTCTGGTCGGGAATGTGAATTCCTTGATCCTCAACAGGCTGTGACAGAAATGCAAAAAAAAAAAATCAATATATTACACAACCATGATCCTTCTATGGAATATGTATTCTTATTACAATCATCATTGTTATTATTAATAGTATTATTTCCACTTATGCAGTCAATATATTATTTTTAATGTGCAAAACAATGTCAGACTTAAATAAGGAAGGTAATGTCGCCCCATAATCCTGACCCAATTTCACCCTCCATTCTTATAACTTCATGTCTAGATTGGATAGTAATTACGGTAGCAGCCTATTAAAGGCCGATATGAACTAATTAGTAGATTATTGGGTTGTTTGTTGCTGATTAAAGACAATGTCCTTTTTATTATTATTGATATAAGTCATTTCAATGCAAAAAATATATATAATTGGAAATTGTCTGTAATGGGGTTTAATTTAAAAAATGACAATATATATGGATTTGCGCAAAATTTTGACGCAAAAAAAGAGGGCAGCTTTACCTGGACATCTTCTAAAGAGTGAGGTATTCCATGGATTGGGATAGAGTCCGACAGTCCCGTTTCAATGCCGTGGCCGGACGGTAGGAGCACCTCCCTGCGGTAGTCCCGACACAGCTGGTGGGGAAGGCTGCGGTGCTGGTGCAGCAGGCCGCTCTCCTGGCCCTGCCTCTGGCCAGGCCAGCCCGGGTGCTGCGGCTGCGGTTGGGCGTGCAGGGAGTTGAGGGAGTACGGGTCGTTGACGTGCGAGTAAGGGTCCTGAGACTGCGGGTAGATGGGCTGGTAGGGCGGGGGGAAGTACGGGGGCTGGAAGTCTGAGTTGGGCGTGTGGGAGAGCGGAGGGGCGCTCGTGTAGGGACTCTGGCCCACGCCGCCCAGCTGAGGTAGCCTGGCTGTCCCGTTGCTGGTGCCGTCGTGGCGGTCCTGGAAGAGGCAAGATGGGGGGCATTAAAAATGTTAAAAATGCATTTTACAAAGAAAACTCTTTTGGAAGGTGACGTAGGGGGGTACTTTTTCACCAAAAAAGCAACATTTTTCAAATTAAATATCCACCTCCTATTAAATACACTATATATAATTTTTTTGTTGTTTTGCTTTTTTGGTCCAAAAAATGCCATTTAATAATAAAATCAAATTATGACACATTTTGCATGCAAAAAAATTAAAATAAAAACACGCACAAAAAAACAATTATTCCTCCAGGGGACTTACCATAGCGGAAAAACTGTGCACTAACATCTGAAAGAATTAAAAGATGCAATTCAAGAGAAGAATTTTTCAAAATCTTTCGGATTTTTGTGATTTAAAAAAAAAACAAAAAAACAAAGACTCCTGCAAAAAAAATAAAAAATCAGATATGTGCCACAGCAAGAGAGCGATAATCCATTAGAAATAAACAGGTTAGATCCCCATGCTATAGCCACAATAAAAAAAAGTATTCGGGTGCTTTTTAAAAAAAAATAAAAAATAAAAAAAACTTGTCTTTTCTTCACAGTGCTGCAGTCCCTTCTTCGCTTGAGCTCATATCTTCTCCTCCTTCTCTTGGACTCCTCTAACACAGCGCGGACATGGCGCGCCAACAGTGGAGGAACACTTCAATAGAACTAATTATAATAATAATAATAATAACAATAATAATAAAATACAGGGTGGGAAAAAGCCAGAAAGAATGGAAGTGGTGCGTTCAGCGGAGGACGCAAGTCAGGGCCACAAAGTCTGCGCTTAAATGACGTCCATTGAAAGGAGGAATGGGAATATCTCATCAGAGATGGGAGAGAGAGAGTGGAGGGAGTGGAGACAGAAAGAGAGAGAGACAAAAAGGGGGACATTCAGTCTCCTCTGACGAATCAGAGCAGAGGAAGGGAGGGGAGTTTTTTTTTAAAAGGGTCCCATGGTTAAAGCGCATTAAAAAAAAAAGAAAAAAAAAAGACAGAAAGTGTGTGTGCACCTCTGAGGACGACGCTCGGACCAGATCATTTCTACCTCCTTTGTTTGACACCTCATCCCGATCGTCCTCCATGGGAGCTCGGATTTAATCCACAAGGTACTTCCACCACCCCCCTCTTCCTTTTTAAAAAATGTCAAAAACACCGGGTGCAACTTTGACGCACCGTTCCTGCGTAATTACGCATTTTAACAGCAAGAAAGTCGGGGAAAAAAAGCATGTACATACATGGACACGCACACGCACACTCAACGTGGAAGTCAAGGTGTGCTGTCAGAAACACGTCCAACTGGCTTCTCCACTCCCACACAAGTCCCTGATATCACTGCTTAACTTTGTGTATACCCATAATAATTACACATATATATAATATATCATTCACATTAAAAATCAGTAAAAAAAAAATCAGTATAAAAATAAAAATAATATTGATTTACACATGTAATATTTCCATAAAAATACAACAAAAAATATTTAAAAACTTGAAAATAATAATAATAATAATAATAGCAAAAATGAATAAAAAAAGAGGAGCCCCTTACCTCACAGTCTTCATATTTAATATTATCAGTTAGTTTCCACAGCATTTTCATGAGACGTTCAGGTGCCTTATTGGTGTAAAGGTATCGTCCCTTCAGTTTTCACTATATGTATGCTCCCCGCTCAGCTCCAAAACTACTTTTTATTGAAGCTTGCTGCCTTTTGCTATTGCGCTCTGAGGTCTCCCTCTAATGGTGAAAGTGGAGCTGCTGTGTATAATAACGACTGGCACAGGGCCTCATTAGCATATCAACACACACACACACACACACAGTGGTGTGTTCACGCAACATATTAATACAAGTTTAAAAAAAAACGTTATGTTAAAGCAGCACGTCTATGCAAAATGTTATTTTAATCCCATTGAGAGTGTGGACTTTGTTATGTTAAAAAGGTGAGGCGGTTCTACAGGTCCATTGAGTACCTGTAAGGTTTTGTTTTTTTTTTTGCATTTTTGAGAGGGGGAGGGGGGTGTCAATAATTAACACAACAACATGGCCTTGTTTCATGTGAATGGGGAGCTAAAGGGAGCCTGGCTCGGCCCTGTCGCCGTAGCCCCCTTCACCTCAGACAGGTACTCCCTACAAGGCGTTGGCCCCTCTCGTTTTTTTTGTGAAGCCCCCCCACACTTTTTGTTTTACTTGTTAGCAATGAAACTGTTTGACAATGACAGCATGAGAAAGGAACTCGTTTGTCCACCCCCCCAAAAAAACAACAACAAAGAAACACGACGTTAATATAAAGTATTACGCGCATCTCCACTGTTTCCTATAACAGCTTTGACGCATTTTGGATTCTCTTGTGCGTAAAGCAGCTGCAGCACATACCTGCCATTCCCCCATCTTGCCCATAATTGACATTCTTCTCCTTCTTCGTCGTCTTTTTCTTCTTCTTTCTTCTGTTTTTCACCTGCTTTCCTTGCGCCCGAGTGTGATCGTGTTATCTCATGGAGCCTCAGGTCCCGAAGTACTTTTTTTTGTACCGGGACTAGATCGTCTCACCTGGCCTAGGAGGGGGAGAGAGGGGGAAAAAAAACGAACGGGTATACCTGGCGACGCATGCGTACTAGGGGCGGGTGTGGACGAGGAGTTTAAAAGTGACTTTTGCATTGTATTACTTGCTATAATATTCTCTTGTATTTAATATATATTCATATTAATACCAATTCCAGAACAAAACTGCGTTGCATCACATATAAATATTATTTGTGCTCCAAAAAGTAATTTTTTTAGTCTTTTAATTTGAATATCCAGCCTGTTTGTCTGCTGCAGCTTGTTATTCAGCAGGCCTGAGGCATCTTATGTCTTTCTAAACCTGCAAGCTGTCTTTAATAAGTGACAAAAAGCGGACCTCCAGCGCTCTGTGCACGCTGACATTCATATTCAAATGATTATTAATAGAACTGTTTTAATTCGTGTGTTTTTTTGCTGTGTATTTACTCAAGTGTGTTATTGTTTTTGTTTTTCTGCTATTGCTATGAAATTATAAACAAGCTTCTTTATTTGTCAAAATCGTTGCAAAAATGTAAATAATTCATTAACGGGGGTGTTATAGTCATACAGTACTATCTTTACACCCACTTGTAGTACCTACAATGTATTTTTTCCGAGTATGTGATATTGAGCGTAGGCATTATTAGGCTTGATAAAATATAGTATTCGGGCGCCCTCTTTCGGCAGAAAAGTGTAATGATACACAGGCGGGAAAAGGAAGACCGGAAAAGCGGCTTAATTTGATCCTTTACCGCCATCTTGTGGTTAAATTGAAAATATTTCTAACTAACTGTGTGTGTTTTAATGTTGTTTACAACCATAAAATGCATATAACATAAGGCTTAATGTTTAAAGGCTTGAAAACGATACAAAATTAAGTTTTTACATTTTGGAACGATGTAAAATGGATAAGAATTACTTTTATTTAAGAAACTGAGATATTTTTGCCTTTTATAACTAATAAAACATATTAATTTGTATATATTTTGGCATATTTTAGGCTACTTGTATATGTATTCTTATTATAATCACAGAAGAGTTAATACTATTTAAAGAGAGACTTTTATCATAGTTACGTTTTTATAACGTGTATTTAAAGTCATTTACAGTGAAATCCATTCCTACTTTAAAAAATAACATTTTTAAGTTTACGTTTTTTTAAATTTGACAGTTAATTCACAACGTTAGCGTCGTTAAAGACAAAACGGGGAAAAAAACTCAATTTCCCGTCATGCACTTCGCCGTAGGCTCTGCTCTGTAACAGTTTTTAGCATCCGGCGGGGAACACTGCACTAGCGACAGAGGACAAACCAGACGAGCAAGGTTGTGTTGATATTTGTTTTACGATTTTTCATTATTTCGTAAATGTTTTTCGGAGTGAAAGACGAGTAATTTTAATGTTAAAACGCGCGTAGGTGTGAATTTATATCATGTTCGTGTCATACGTTGTTGTTGTTGTTTTTCACATGCTAAAAGCAGATGGGCTTATCTGTCTAGCTACGCAAGTCTCACAATTAAACTAGCATTTTGGTTCCTTCTGTTTTTGAATTCTTTGTGAGGCAATTGTATATCAAAAATAATATTATAATATTGTTATTAGCTAAACTAGTCGGGAATGTTTTGTATTTTGTAATTGAATGAATGCCGTTTTGCTGTGACAGCTGTGAAACATGTCTGTGGACTGGGTGGGATACGGATATGCAGCCCTGGTGGCGTCAGGGGGAGTCATCGGCTATGTGAAAGCAGGTAACTGTGACAACATACTCTACTTGACCCATGTTTGATGTCCAAGAAACTGGTTGTGATGTGTTGTTTCTTCCAGGCAGTGTTCCCTCTCTTGCTGCTGGACTTCTTTTTGGTGGTCTTGCAGGTGTTGGCGCCTATCAGATCTCCAATGACCCCAGTAATGTTTGGCTGTCTCTTGGTAAGGGATTTGTTTTTCAACATGTATTATTGTATAGCTAATCAGTCCTGTTACATGGGGTCATTCAGGTACTGCAGGTGCGCTGACAGGCGTCATGGGAAAAAGGTTCTATGGATCCAGGAAGTTCATGCCAGCTGGCCTCTTGGCGGGTGCAAGGTAGTTTTTGTTTTTGGATGACTTTGACAAGTTTCTGAAGCATTCCTGTCGAAAACTGTACGTTTCTTCTTCTTCTTCTTCCAAGTCTTCTGATGGTGGGGAAGCTAAGCATGGCGCTGCTAAACAAACCTCAGCAGTCCGGATGATGATAATGGTGATCCATGCCAGATTTCTGTTGTATGTGAAGCTAATTTTGTATGAAGAATGTGAAATAAAGCACCAAAGTTTATAAAGAAACGTATTATAAACCTTTATTTGTATAAAACATTTACAAAAACATAGCATAAGGTGTATAAATTGTATTATAAACTATGCTGGTTGCTGCAATGTAATTCAAGCTAAATTATCTAAATTATAGCAGAATTGGCTCTCATTTTGGGGGCCTTCAAAAATACTCAGCAGCTGGCCTTTTACTGGTTCCTACCTGAAGCGTATTGGATCTTATCTGTCAAGCGTAATTCTACCGATTTCCACCATACTTGGAAGTCCAGTCCACTCTACCATGGACCGGCTGGACGGCGGGAGCTCTGGAAATGAGATTCCCGGAGGTTTTTCCCAGAGCTGAGTAGCTACTCCCTTTCACCACTTGACTTCTGACATCTGTCCTCCTCTTCCATCCCTCGTAATCTACAAGAAAATGTCAGTGCTTTATATGGAAAACAACTACTATCGTGCTATTTGCATTATGGGAAATCAAAACAAATGACTACTCTCTACAACTAGGGCCCACTTCAATCAATGTAACAGCTATTTTAAAAAAAGCCAATACCTTCATTCGTTTCACTCAAAGATGAGATGGACTTGGGCTTTGCGTGTTTTGTTTTGTCTTTTTTAATTTCAGGAGAAGCGGAAGGATTGACTGAAAAAAGGAGGGACGAGTGAAAGAAAGTTTGAAAAGTCAAAGGAAGAAGTAAAACCATACATCCATTTTCTATACTGCTTATTCTCACAAGGGTGATGCTGGAGCCTATCCCAGCTGTCTTCAGCCGAGAGGCGGAGTACACCTTGGATTGGTCGCCAGCCAATCACAGGGCACATATAGACAAACAACCATTCACACTCACATTCATACTTATGGACAATTTGTAGTCGCCAAGTGGAATGTTGGAGGAAACCGCAGTACCCAGAGAACATGCAAAATTCGACACAGAGATGCCCAGGCAGGGAATCGAACCTAGCTTGCGTGCTAAACACTTAACTACTGTGCAGCTGGGTGTAAATCGGTGTCTAAACTTGCTGTCTTTTAAAGGCCTGTGATGCATTCTAAAAATATAACTTAACTAAAAAACCCCATCAAAAATTCACAAAAAAAAGTGAAAATATTAGGCAAATGAAGTCAAAATATAATAATAATACTAATAGTAATAATAATTCCAAAAAGAAAGTTGAGAAAGTTGGAACATTAAAATAATGTAGAAATTAGAAAAATAATCTGTAATTTTACAAGAATATAGCAAAAATATTAAGAGAAAAAATGTGCATTGTAATAACAAAAAAGGCTACATTTTCTTGTGATAAAAATAAAGTCATTTTAGTAGCAGAAAGTTGAAATATTAAGAATATATTAAAGAAAGTCATAAAATTATAGGCCGTAAAATAAAGGCTTGTGGTACATTCTAAAAATATAACTTAAGTTAAAAAAACAGCAAAAATTCACAAAAGGCAAATTAAGTCAAAATATAATAATAATAATAGTAATAGTAATAATAATTCCAAGAAGAAAGCTGAGACAGTTGGAACATTAAAAATAATGTAGAAATGAGAAAAATAATCTGTAATTTTACAAGAATATAGCAAAAATATTACGAGAAAAAATGTGTATTGTAATAAGTAAAAATGCGTAAATTTTCTTGTGATAAAAATAAAGTCATTTTAGTAGCAGAAAGTTGAAATATTAAGAAAATATTATAAAAAGTTGTAAAATTATGAGGAAAAACAACAGAATAAAGTTTTGATTTGGGAAAATTAGTTATAATTAGTATCAAAATGTGATATCTGTATTGGATTTTTTTTCCCGATCATGAAAACTGCTATTTAAAAAAAATGCTGTATACAACACATATGTGTTCATTCCACCACAGGAGATACTGTATATACTAACTTCTGAGCATATCTACATCATTACAAATGATCATTTTTCATCATGTGGCCCTCGGTGGAAAAAGTTTGGACACCCCTGGAACATCGTCTTTACCTGTGTGATGGCCGGCGATAGGCGCGAGCTGGATCCTCTGTCCCACGGAGCCCACCTCTCTCTTTTGAAACGAAGGGATGTAGCCAGCGGACAGGTTATACTTGGTGCTCACAAAATGTCCTGAAGATGAATTAAACAAAAACAGACATTTGGCTTTTGTAGATTCCAGTGATCAAACCCACACCATAAAACCACATGATAGACATAGCGTTGGACACAGTGATGGGAAACTCTATTATAGCTAAATAGGCGATGCTAAACTGCAAAGCTTTTGAGTAATTTCGGTGAATGTGTGGTAAATAAGGAGCATCTTGGACAAGTAAAAACAAGTGATTGAAGTCATTCACTTAATTCACTTCCTAAACAGTCAGAAGATGGTTATCAGCGTCATTAGTCAAATGCACCATTGTTCCCCTATGAAGCTATAGTGCAATTGACTGGCACTCTTAGTTCTTTCTCCGGTAACTGTTTTTGAACCCCCCATTCCACCTGCGGAGCTTCTAGCAGCTGGAATCTTTCACATGTTAAGTCACCGAGTGAATACATGAAGCTTGTTGCATCAGCAGCCATGCTGGTTGTTAGTTTATCTCGGTTTCCCCCCCTCCGGCTATCCCACCGACTGCACCGTTTGTACACTAAACACATCACCGACAGGGAAAATAAACAAGTACAGCTTCGTTAATTACCTTTGGAAACATCAATTTTTTCCCGTATTTTCTCCTTAAAAACGGTTTTCTCTGGTGTGTTTTCCACAGAGGCTTCTAGAAGCAAAACAAACGTCGCTGTAGTTAGTTCAGGTGTATGAGAGAAGGCACCAGGGGTGGGACAAATGAACAAGGAGGAGGTGTAGATGAGAGGCATTTAAGGAACACTTGTCTTACAGTCAAGCGGCCTTAATCTCATGAATAAGCAATGGAGATGGAGAGACAGCGTGAGCACACCAAGGCCAGGGAAGGGAGGGGGGCACAGCGGGGAGCGATATTGTGTGTCTGTCTACATGACAAATGAATTCTAGAGATCTCTAAAGTCGCAGACACTTAGGCTCACTGCGACGGCACGGCTTTTTCAATGGACCCTGTAACTACTGCTCGGGAGACATTAGCTGCATCATTAGCATTTAGGGCCTCTTTTGTGCCAGAGAGGATAATAGGGTTGCACTGACAGAAGTAGCAAATGAGGCTTCAAATTCTAAAAAAAATCTTGCACGTCATCATCACGTGATTATGATATTTCATACCTGGGTGAGCTCTGGGGGCAGATAATCCTGCTCCAATCGGAGCGAGAGGTTTATTTATAGTGTTGGAGTTCTCCCACAGGTCCCGTAACGTCATGCCAGTCCACTCCTTTTCACCTGACGTCTTGCCGATAAAACCTTGAAAAACATGAAGGTATTTGCTCATATTTTCTACCGCTTTTTCCTCACGAGGGTCGTGGGGGTGCTGGAGCCTATCCCAGCTGTCTTCGTAATTAATCGGGAAATGTGCAAATTCAGACATTTTTACTCAAGAAAATGTTAAAAACAATTGGAATCATCAGCTCGAAACCGTTAGCATTAATTTGGGTTTCTCTCTGTAAATTCTTCTTTTTTTTCTACCGCTTTTTCCTCACGAGGGTCACGGGGGTGCTGGAGCCTATCCCAGCTGTCTTTTGGGCGAGAGGCGGGGTACACCAGCCAATCACAGGGCACATATAGACAAACAACCATTCACACTCACATTCATACCTATGGACAATTTGGAGTCGCCAATTAACCTAGCATGTTTTTGGAATGTGGGAGGAAACCGGAATACCCGGAGAAAACCCACGCGTGCATGGGGAGAACATACAAACTCCACACAGAGATGGCCGAGGGTGGAATCGAACCCTGGTCCTCCTAGCCACTCGACCGCCATGCCGGCTAGCTAACAATAGAGTTAAAATCAAGCGTCTGAATATGTTTTTTAGTACGCAATGCAGCGTATAGCTTAACCACTGTTAAATACAGACACATAGTTTCACAAGTACTGACAAACTTACTGTGACCCTTGACACCACACACACACACACACAAGAGAACTAGAGTGATGACCAAGGCAGGAGATATCTGGTATGTATGATATGGCTTGTTTACAGCACAAGAAATCGCAGAACGTTGCAGACGTCCTGGCATCGTCCTTGCTGACAAGAAAGACAGAGATGCTGAAACCAGGGCGACGGCACATGCTGATTGGTCCACGTCTTGCACCATCTTGAAATGTATAAAAAGCCGGGCAGGGAAAGAAAGGGTGCTTTTTTGCTGCTGCGCTGTACTAAGCCCCAACTTACTGTTGGCATACAGGGAAAGCAACTAAGCCCGGACATCAGGAATAAATACTCTGGTTTTCATATACCGGTTTGGTTATTTAGTCTGCCCATATCCTCAATTCGACACCCACAAGGAGATCGCATCGAAGTAAGGGAGGT
Organism: Doryrhamphus excisus; assembly: GCF_030265055.1. NCBI lineage: Eukaryota > Metazoa > Chordata > Actinopteri > Syngnathiformes > Syngnathidae > Doryrhamphus > Doryrhamphus excisus. The sequence goes on along the minus strand of NC_080486.1, from coordinate 7,856,067 downwards.
CGAGATTTCCTTCAATGCACAATCATGCAACTTCCGATGCGACATTTGTGATCATTATGTAAGATGGCGGTCTTACCTGGCAGGTATCTTGACTGGCTGAGATAATGCTGCCGTGCTGCAGATCCTGGTAGATGAGGATCTACTGGACCAGCCTTAACATTGCTAGGTAGTTTGGTGATGGTGCTAAAGGAATAAAGAGGTTTCTGCTCCACAGCCCTATGTGGAAAAGAGTAAATTAATAATGTAGACTCATGATCAAACTCAAACTCTGCTCCCCAGGGTCGGCAGCACTCATGCACACATGTGCCAGCTATACTGTAGTACATACTGTGGCCGAGGTTCCTTGGAGTTCCTCTCCTCCTCAGAATTCCCCAAGCTGGGTTTCTTGGAGTGAGAAGCAGCAGTGTCTAACGGATCGGAATCATCCCAGCTATCTAAGGTCTTGGTCACCGTCTGGCCCCAACGCCGTCTGCCGTTTTTCACCATCCCTGTTCCACTAGTGCTGTTCTCATTGCCAACCTGTTTCTTCTAGGAGCAGAAACCCCGGGTTGATTACATTTATTGAAATAATCCCAGAATGTCAAATGCAGACTCACGACATGGCCGAGGCCTCCTTGTTTGCTCTCAGATTGAGGCACGGCGATCTGCTTAAGAGGCTGATGCTGCTGGAGGTTTCTTGGGGAGGATTTAGAGGCTTTGGTATCAGAAGTGTGATCCACTTTAGGTTCCGAGACCTGCTTCTGGATTATCTGTCTGGGTTGGACCTTCTTGGTTTCTTGGCTGTGAGGACGAGGACCTAAAACCTGCCCGACCTGGAAGTACGGGTAACGTAGGGCCTGTGGAGGAGAGAAAGACCACAAGGATATTAAACACAGAAAAAATGGAGATGAAAGTGAGAGGTTGGTGTCTTCACCTGTACTGCAGTCGGTCTTTTTTTAGGGTCCCACTGAAGGAGGTCCTTCATGAGAGTGATCGCCTCACTGCTGGCATTGGGGATGAGCGTCCTTAGGGGGGTTGGCACACACTGGGGGAAGCGAAAGTTCATGGCTGAAGCCAGGTGGTATCCCTCCGACCAGTCCAGCTATCGGAAATGGAAAAATACTTAGTCAGCCATGTTTTCCTTTACTAATATTCACATTTTCCATCACATATTTATTTTGGGGCTGCACTTTAGCATGTCGGACACACAGTCAGGAGATCTGGGTTCGGAACTTTGGTGCATGTATGATTTTCTCCGGATACTCCGGTTTCCTCCCACATTGGGGACACTGAATCGGGACATATTTTGGTCAATAATGTAACATCTGGAGACCCGAATTCAATCCCACCCTCGGCCATCTCTGTGTGGAGTTTGCATGTTCTCCCCTTGCATGCGTGGGTTTTCTCCGGGTACTCCGTTTTCCTCCCACATTCCAAAAACATGCTAGGTTAATTGGCGACTCCAAATTGTCCATAGGTATGAATGTGAGTGTGAATGGTTGTTTGTCTATATGTGCCCTGTGATTGGCTGACGACCAGTCCAGGGTGTACCCTGGCTCTCGCCCGAAGACAGCTGGGATAGGCTTCAGCACCCCCCGCAACTCTCGTGAGAAAAAGCGGTAGAAAATTAATGAATGTAACGTCATATTTGCCTCACCTTCTTGACAGTGCCAAGAACCTGACAGATCTTAAAGATCTCATCCACTTCACTGTTTCCAGGGAAAAGAGGCCTGAGAGTGTAGAGTTCGGCCATGATGCATCCGACAGCCCACAAGTCGATGGGAGAGCTGTAAGTCGATGACCTGAGCAGAACCTCGGGTGCTCGGTACCTAAATATAAGCAGAGAAGTTAATGAAATAAATCAAACAAGCAAACATGAGACCAATAACAGTGAAGCGTTCATCACCATCTTGTCGAGACATAGTCGGTGTAGGGAGGTTTGGAGCGGATCTCCCTGGCCAGACCAAAGTCTGCTATTTTGACCAGTTCTGGGCCCATGCATAAGAGATTTTCTGGCTTCATGTCTCGATGGAAGAAACCTGGAGATAAAAGGACCTGTAGTAGTCCTGGCAGATATGATCAGCTACTTAACTAGATAGACCAGGGGTGTCCAAAGTGTGGGCCGAGGGCCATTTGTGGCATACAGTTTTGAGTCCAGGATACTTTGACAATAAAAAATTGCAGTTAAAATCGCCCTTTAGATTGGCTTATCATTCCCAATTTCCGATCAATTAAAAAGAGGAAAAATCGACCCAATCCCCGGACGGACCGGGATTGTGACTTTCATTCATTTATTTTCTACCGCTTATCCTCACGAGGATCGCGGGGGTGCTGGAGCCTATCCCAGCTGTCTTTGGACGAGAGGCGGGGTACAGCCTGGACTGGTCGCCAGCCAATCACAGGGCACATATAGACAAACAACCATTCACACTCACATTCATACCTATGGACAATTTGGAGTCGCCAATTAACCTAGCATGTTTTTGGAATGTGGGAGGAAACCGGAGTACCCGGAGAAAACCCACACATGCACGGGGAGAACATGCAAACTCCACACAAAGTTGGCTGATGGTGGAATTGAACTCGGGTCTCCTAGCTGTGAGGCCTGCCTGCTAAGCACTTGACCGCTGTGCAGTCATCTTGGAAGTTTGAAAATTAAATTAAATTAAATTAAATTAAATTAAATTAAATTAAATTAAATTAAATTAAATTAAATTAAATTAAATTAAATTAAATTAAATTAAATTAAATTAAATTAAATTAAATTAAATTAAATTAAATTGAATAGAATAAAATAAAATAGAATAAAATAAAATAAAATAAAATAAAATAACTTGGGCCTCCTAGCTGTGTGGCCTAACCACTCGTCTGCCGTGCAGCCCTACAGTGTATTTAAACGTTTTAAAAATACCTACAAATATCAAGATGGACGTCCACATCCTTTGATTTTCTACATTCAGCCCTCGGTGGAAAAAGTTTGGACACCCCGATATCCACTAATGCAGCCAAAACATGCAAGTGGTGACAGGAAGTGGCGACAGAGTGAGGCTACTTACCGTGCTTATGTACAAAAGCCAAGCCAGATAACACTTGGAACATGATGTTCCTAATTTCATTCTCTGAGAACATCTTATTCTCTCTAAGCAGAAAGAGGAAAAGAAAGAATGATAACGAGACATGCAAACTCCAGATAGGCCAAGTTGAGAAGCAAGGGAGGCGTCCAAGAACAAAATTCTATCAAGTAATCTCAAACGGAGAAGAAATCCTGCAGTCTGAAGCCACTCACAAAGGGTCACACCTACCATGTTTGTGAATAAAGGACAGGCCTTGTAATATCTGAAAGCTTATGTTTCTTATCACTGACTCAGGGAATAATTTCTTTCTGTAAACATAAAATTAAAAGAATACTCACACACCAGGCTATAGTGTCATAAGCTATGACGCGGTGATAATATTGTAGTTTCTTACCTGTCCTTCATGAGTTGATAGAGGTTTTCCTTCATGTATTCAAAAACAAAGTACAGGTGATCGTTCTCTCTGATAACTTCCTTCAGTTTGACAACATTTGCGTGGTTCAGCTTCTTCAGCGACTGGGAAATTAAAAAAAAAAAAGAATATTGTCATGTTAGTTATATACAGACCTGATCCAAATTTTAAGACCAGTTTTTGTAGGGGGCGTATGACAAACAACACATAACCGCAGTTTGATGACCCTGCACCACCTGAAACTCCAGTCTGTTTTTGGAATAAGAGAATAAAACTTTTTCCACCTTTGGGGATCACAATAGATAAAAATCTATTTCAAATATACAACATAAGGTGGCCAGAAATATTTCAATATTGAACAAAGCAAAATTTGTTCTCAATCAGAAATCACTCCACACTCTTTATTGCTCTCTGGTTCTACCATATCTTACTTATTGTGTGGAAATATGGGGTAATAACTATAAAAGCAATCTTCATTCGCTAAATGTACTGCAAAAAAGGTCAGTAAGGATAATTCATAATGCCGCCTACAGAGAACATACTAACTTATTTCTAAAATCACAAATACTTCAACTTGCTGATATAGTTCATCTTCAAACAGCTAAAATAATGCATAAGGCTAAAAATAACCAATTACCTAAAAATGTCATCCAATACTTCTCTACAAGAGAGGAGAAATATGATCTCAGGGAAGAAGTACATTTGAAACACTTATATGCTAGGACTACGTTAAAAAGCCATAGCATTTCAGTATGTGGAATCAAACTATGGAATGGATTGAGTAAGACCCTCAAACAATGCACAACGATGAGCCAATTCAAGAAACAATACAAGCAGTTGATGTTTGCTAAATACAAGGATGAAGAGTCTTGAACCAGTCATGATGTGCTATACATATCACTATATTGACACTTACTATGGTACCCATTATGTCATTGGATGGTCATATCACCTCGTACTTCAGTACGAGGTGCATTATTTAAAAAAAAAAAAAAAAACTAAACTGTACTATGGAAAGCAGGAAGTGAACAAATGTGACAGTTACTGATTGTAAAAGTACCAGATGGAGGGGTAGGATTTAATAAGCTTTGCTTCTTCCTACTCCTTTTGGACATGTGGAACTGTGAACTGATTATGTGATGCATTCAATTGTAATCTGATGCATGTTCAAATGAAATAAAACCATTACCATTACCGTTCAGTGCGCTGTATTTAATGCTCCCTGGGAAAGTTTTGTGGCATTGAAGGCGACGAAACCCTTCTCTTCCTGAAGATGCCGTCTGATGGTTATTACGCTGCAGTTGGCACCAGGAAGGACCGCCTTATCAAACCCTCCGGCTCAGCACAAGTGTCATTTTTTGGGGTCTAGCACTTTACCTTTTTATTCCGTAATGCTCAGGATGTTTCAAAAAACGACATTTCGTTGGCAATTTCACTACTGTGTTTTTGTGCAATGACAATAAAGGGAGTCTATCAATCTAGTCTATCTATCTATGACTGTCTTACAGCAAGACTTTGCATATGCAATTCGCCAAGAGTTAGCTTCTTCGCTTTAGGGTATGAATGATGATGAATGAATTTTGAGCAGATTTTGTGGTCTTAAACACACCTAAGTATTGGAACCAATGCACAGAGTGAACTTTCTCCCTTTCACTTTTGAATCTCGTGACATGCCTACTATTTTGAGATTCTGACCAAAACATCTGAAAAGCATCCTCACCTTCACCTCTCTTAGGTTCATGCATTCATCCCATGAATAGAATTTCCTCTTCATTCTAGGAAAGAAAGTGAAAGGTTCATTGTTTGTTTACATTATAAAGTCAATAATAAACTACATTTGGCATCATTTTCATCCTCTCATATCACTTGTTATTAGACATTACACATGGAATTATGTATTCCTCCACTTTTGGTCATCCTTTTCCTTTCCACCATGTGAGCAACCTGACACAACCCCGCCTTCCCTTGCGTCTACTTTCACTCCCTTTCACCACGCCGCATGTATTGTCTTACATGGTAACCAAACAATCAAGCAAGCAGTGGACACGTCGTTGGGTTTCTCATGTATTATTGAAACAAAGACATAGAAGCTTTTTATTATTATTTTGTTACCCTTGGTGATGGGGTAAAATAAGTAGAACTATTATCATTTTTGCATTTCATACATAGCCTCGCACGCTACTAGTCTTAAATAAACAGCATCCTCACCGTTTAATAGCCACCAGCTCCCCAGACTCGTTGCTTCTCCCCATCAGCACGCTGCCGTAGGTGCCGTCACCCAGCTGCTTCAGTGTAGTGTAGCGGTTCATCATGGCTCACGATGCTTTCATCTGCTTCAACGACTCGGCAAAATAGTCTTGACTCATCTGTGCTTTTCCAGGGAAGTTGTTTTAATGTGGCAAAGCTTCAAAATTCATCTTGGATAGCGGAGTGAGGTGGGAGTCCCATGTGAAGGACTGGTGTGGGTAACAACTGGTTAGAAGTCCGTCATAGCAAGCCTGCTGGAGGGAAATTCAATTGTTAGGCAACAGGTTGACGACAAATCACACTATTTGGATGCTCCGACATGCACAAACAAAGGAGATGACATCGCCACCCTCAGCAGATTAAGCCAACAGAGATGTAAATAGGATATTACATCACTGCCATGCTCACGTCACTTCACGATGGCAAGAGGATTGGAGTGAGACAACAAGCAGCCATGTAAACAGTAACCTCTTGGGATTTCTTATAAGAGCAAGACTACTTGAAGGAATACTGAAGCTTCCACTCCTAACGGCCTAAAGGGCTAATTACTAGTGCCTTTGTAAGAATACACATTTTAGGGCTGGAACTGCAACAATTAATCGGTTACCCAATTAATCAACAACTATTTTGATAATCGATTAATCATTTGTTTTGATGTTTGATGTTGAAATATCCTGATTTCAGCATCTCAAATGTGATTTTTTTTTTTTAGTTTTCTTCATTATCCATGAAAGAAGACCTATTATCGTTGTGTTTTAGCCAAAACAAGATAGCCACATTAACTTTGACTTAGGGAAACAATGATGGGCATCTTTGCCCTGCTCTTTTCTGAAATGGACCGAACCACTAACTGTAGGTGTTTGCTTCATATTAATGTGGGTCATATATATTTGGGTTGTAGAAAAATCAAGACATTCATACACATCAGTGATCGATAACATATTGATTCGGTCCATCAAACCAACCAAGAAAAAAAATCATCAGTTGCAGTCCTAATTAGGAAAAAATTCTGTTAAATTACATGGGAAAAGTTAATTATGATCAATTATTTTTTAATTCATTTTAAAATAATTTAATTATTAATTTAAATAATTTAATTATTTTAAATAATTGTAATTATTTTAACATTTATTTTAAAATAATTTAATATTATTTAAAAATTATGATTAAAAATAGCATTGGTCCAATAAAAACTTAATAAAAAGCTATGAACTCTTGCAAGAGTAGAGTAACACAGAAGTGGATATACAGTAGTGCCATATATTCTTGAAGATTATACCATTAAATATTAACAGTGACAGTAATATTAAAATGTGCAGAGCCACCCTTTTCCCTATAGAGTTTCATATTTCAATGTTTTAAAAATACGGCCCCTATTCAGGTGAAGTGAATGAGCAAGGAGGGCAGCCAGAGACAGCTGGCCTGCACTCCACCCTCACATATGGCAACCTGTTGTTAGAGGGGATTTGAAGGGAATTAAGATGCATCCATGTCACATGACATGAGGTGGATAATCAAGGTCAATTATATTACAAGGAAACTAACCTGAAAAGGTCAGCATCTGAAAGTTATTTCACTATACAGTGAGTTCAAGTAAAAACATTTCCCATTTGATATGAAACATGAATGGAGATATGTAAGAGGAAATTAAAGAAATATTTGTTCTTGACGTGTCAGCTTTTGACAGCTTGTCCAGACAATGAAGCACACATCTCGCTCACTCATATATTTAAATTCACTGAACTGAACTCACCGTTTTTAGGGTGTTGCTGTCCGTATTTCCTGCTGGTGCTGCTGATAAAGACGCTTTTTTTCCAGATAGAATTCACTGCAGGGTGTAAAACCTGCTAAACCCTTACGATAAGAAGCGTGTGTGTGTGTGTGTGTGTGTGGCTGCCTGCTCTCCATGGAAACACACACACTAACGCAACACTCCATTCTGTCCGGGTCTCCTGACACGCAGTGCATTGTGGGATTTGGTGTTTATTTTCGACTACCAAGCAACCAAAATACACTATATTGGCATGAAATGTTCATGACACATCATTATATTACACTAAATATTATATTTATAACGATATTACATATCGTTCTTGTAGTCCAGGAATATATAACAGTATTAAAATAAAAATGTTTTCCATTATTCCATTTCCGGGTTTGGTAAAATGGATGGTGACCGAGAAAGCTCAACGGAAAGAAAATGCGATATCACAAATACTGTAGTTATTCTTTCACAAGTTGTTACACACGAAATTATATATTTTTAACCGTAGCTCAGTCCTATTAATTAGCAGCTTCTAATTTACACGTCATTGTAGCTAATACAGAAACTCCGGGGTAAAAAAAACACATTACTTTACCGTAGTCACGCCACATGAGGGTGCAATTGAGCAATAACTAAAGAACAAGAATCCCCGTTAATTACGATTAAAACAATGACTATTTCAATCGGCGACCATGTATACCTTGATGATTAATATTGTTTGAATATAAACTACAATGTAATGGAGTGCCATATGTCACAATGGTTTTTTTAAATTATTTTTTATTATATACTTTATTTTTATTCATTAGCTGTCTGCACACTCCATTCAATTTCAGCCCCAAAAATCACCCCATCTTTTGTGTACGTGAGGATGGTCTTCGCTAACGCCCACAGGGCTAAGAAGCAGCTGGGTGGGGGGGATAATGAGTGGAATTTCGCCCTAAGAGGATTACTAATGTCTCTAACGCGCACCTCTATGAAGGTGTGCATGGTCCAACAAACCAGAACTCGACCTGGAGAAACTGAGATCGTATTCCAAGATGACTTGTATTTGTTTTCAAGTCTTACGGGCTGGAGGGGGCTTGTTACAGATACACCGGCACCGTAGAGCGGTTTCCTGAGTTTTTTTTTTTAATGGAGGTTAGGACTTTTTCTGGACAGGCATGAAAACTCGACCAGCTGGGATTGGAAATGTCAACGCCGATTGGATGGGCTCGCTGCCCTCCAAGCTTAGTGCCATGCCCCTCAAACACCTAGCGGTTCCTGGTAAGCCCCCTTATCTTTGACAATGTTGTATTTTAGTCTCCAGTCCTTCCATTAACATTATCCTCCAATATATGCCTGAATGTACTTTCATTTCTCATCCTTTCCATCTTCCCCCAAGGCTCCCATGACTCTTTTACTTACTGGGTGGACGTGCATGCTCCAGTAGGTCCTGATCAAAAGGTCTACGTCAAGTACCTGGCCACCATGTTCAGTGTTTTAGCCAAGAAGGTGATGGTGAAGTGGTCCATGACACAGGTAGACGTTGCATCATTTTTGCGTGGAAGGTTTACACTGTTGATAAGCCGGTGTATTTCCACAGAATCTGACGTTTAAGGAGCAACTGGATGCAGGAATTCGCTACTTCGACCTCAGGGTCTCCTCCAAACCAGGCGACCCGGGACTTGAGATCTTCTTCATTCATGGTCTGTTTGGACACAAGGTGGGCTGTTCATATTGAAGATGCAGCAACCATTTAATAGTGTCTAATCAAGGGTCAATACTGTAGAAATTAAACTTGGATATTGTAGTTAGTGTACAAGTTGTGTAGGTGTATATACTGACTATTGTACTGTAATTAAAACAGAAGCATTAAAACACCCGGCTGCACGGTGCCCAAGTTCAATCCCACCCTCGGCCATCTGTGTGGAGTTTGCATATTCTCCCCATGCATGTGTGGGTTTTCTGGGTACTGCGGTTTCCTCGCACATTCCAAAAACATGCTAGGTTAATTGGCGACTCCAAATTGTCCAGCACCCCCGCGAGCCTTGTGAGGCTAAACTGTAGCGGTAATAAAACAGCCCCGGGCCATCACACTACCACCACCATATTTTACTGTTGCCATCATGTTCTTTTCCTGAAATGCAGAAATGTACGAGACACACACCTTTCAACTTTTGTCTCATCAGACCGCAGTGTAGTTTCCCTAAGTCTTGGCTTTGTTCAGCAGTGGATTTTGTCCTGGAACGCTCTCACTACAGTTAGCTGGAGTCCCAAAGCTTTAAAAACAGCTTCATAATTGGTAGATCTCAATTAATCTCAGTTATGTTGTAACTCTTAAGTATATCCATGCTTCATTCATACAGTATTGTTCCTTGAGAAGTATGATACAGATAAATGTAAGATACTGTATCTCAGTTGCTTCAGTTTCAGCTTTGCTTTATGAATTGATGCACTATGCCTAATTAAATTTGTTCTGCTGCTCCAAAGGTGAGGGATGGACTTATCGAGATAAACTCCTTTTTATGTCAGCACAGGAAAGAGGTGAGGCGTAGAAGTTTGACTTTTACATGTTTGAGTTCTTGTAGAATAACACCACCTCAAAAAGGTGACCGATTGGGTATTTAATGCAGGTGATCTTCTTGGACTTCAACCACTACTATGCAATGGGCCCAGATCACCATGAATACCTCATCAAGACACTTCAGGAGGTGTTTGGTAGCAAGCTTTGTAAGAACTGTTCAGTGGAGGCCATTACTCTGGACTACCTCTGGGAGAGGAAATACCAGGTGAAGCCACAATAGTTGCACAAGTGGAGTAAAAAAGTTATACAGTAATCAATTATTTCATTCTTTTAGCGATATGCATCATTTATTAGTGATGTCTAGATGCATGTGTAAACCCACAAGTGTGTATTTACATACAGAAGTAAAGTAATCCCTGCTACTGTGTCTCCACTGGGTAGGACTTAGTACAGTGTCATCCCATTAACACACGTTTCAATTTCTAACCTGCATTGTATTTGTCCCCTTTTGGATTAATTTATTAAAGGCCATAACAATTTTTTCTGCACTTATTCACCACTAAAACTCAATGCCTGTCACATATGTAACCATATATTGCCTGTTCATTTAATTCACGACCACAGTTAAACAACATAAGGGGTATTAAAAACATTCATATACATGTATTTTGGTTTTAGAAGTAAATTTTGTTTCGGAGTGATTTAAATTGAAGTCTTGTGACCCTAATCTGTGTCTGACTTAGTTGGCAAGGGGCAAGTGAAGTAGAGAAGGGATTTGCACAAATATCATCAGCAGAGGGCAGCATTGCTACAAATACTGTACAGTATAAACATTTTAGTATGATGTAAGGAAAAGCCTACAACTACAATCACCTACCCGTACATAGCTGAAGTTGGCATCATGTTATCCCATACCAGGTTGCATTTTTCCAGTTGTCAATTCATCTTGGAGCAGAGTAAGGTTTTAACGCGCTCTCCCAACCGCAGGTCATCGTTTTCTACCATCATCCATCAGCTCAGGGTGTCCCTGTCATGTGGCCTGGCAACAAGATCCCTGCACCCTGGGCCAACACCACTGAACCCAGTAAGCTCATCCAGGTAATGTATTGTATGTACACACAAAACATTTCAAACATTTTATTTTATATATTGACTCACTGGTTTTCACACATATTTCAATAACAAAAAAGATAAAGCTAGCTTTGTCTTTGTATAATGCAAACCTCAGAGACCCCAAGGGAGTAGTTTTCTTCCTTTTGTAAGATCTCCATCGACATCTGCAGTGCATGTATGACACCACAATGATGACGTTGTAGTGCACAGCATGCCACTGAAAGAAAAATGGAAATGTGAGCATTACTGGTTATGAATGAACAAACTACATGTAACACTACATTGGTTGTATGTATACATGTTATAACACTTAGCATTATATTAGCATTGTATTATAAATACTTCCGTTAAAAAAGAAATACTTACGTTATTGCCCTAAATAAATGAGTGGAGTACCCAGAAACGTACTTACATTTTATTTAGATTGTTTGTCGGTGTTAAATGTTATTTACTGTCCGTCCGGTTCCCGCCTGATTTTGGATTTCCTGTTTCCCGTAACATAACGCATGCGCAGTAAACCATAGGTAGTAAACGAAAACCTTAGATATAAATATAGCATATTGGGCTTTAGTTCCGAGATGTAGTGCAATTAAAATCGAGGCACGATTTCTTTTAAGAAAAGAAGACGAATTAATACAATTGAGTTCAAAGGATGGCGCTAATGCACATCAACACTAGCACAAAAGTGGAAAGAGAAGAAAAGTAGCGCATGCGCATCAAAGTGGCTTGCTTGTGACGCATTCCATTCTTGTTGGATTACTTGAATTATGTATATACATAATATATAGAAGTGAAGAAAACAATTTTATCAATTTGTAACTCATACCCCGTTGTCTTCTTTCTCTTTAACATTCAAAAACTAACAATGTTCTGGGTATTAAGAGTGTGTGTAAGCTACACTTTTTTCTATCTAGTTCCTGGAATCCACACTGAAGCAAAGAGCCCAGCAGGGATCCTTTCACGTTTCCCAGGCCATTCTTACACCACGGGTCAACACTGTGGCGAGGGGTCTTGTCTGGGGTCTACGCAATTACTTGGTGGAAAAGTAAGAAGTTTGTTATTTGGGGTATTGTAGACCAAAAATATATGCAGGATCTCTTTGTTTGGGTACATTGCATTGACTAAGGTAGCCAGTAATGTTGGATGAATGAAACCCTGAACTGATGGTGTGGTGGGACAAGAGGCAGTGGCGTCATTAGGCCTATTTTAGGGGGGCTTCAGCTTTAATAATACAATATAATATGAGATATTTTTTATTGATTTTTAATTTTTTAAATAGATTTTCTTTTTTTTTTTACAAAATCTGACAAATTTCATATATTAAGGCAAAAGCAGGCTAATAAGCATAATAAAGCATTACAATATAATATAATATAATATAATATAATATAATATAATATAATATAATATAATATAATATAATATAATATAATATAATATAATATAATATAATATAATATAATATAATATAATATAATATAATATAATATAATATAATATAATATAATATAATATAATATAATATAATTTTTATTGATTTTTATTTTTTTATAGATTTTCTTTTTTTTACAAAAAAATATCTGACAAATTTCATATAATAGTGCAAAAGCAGGCTAATAAGCAAGCCAATAAGCAGGCTAATATTAGCCTACTACTACTAGTAGTAGTAGGCTAATATTAGCTACTACTTGGCTACTACTACTAGTTGTAGTAGTAATAATCAGAAGAAGAATAATGATGATCGTAATAATAATAGGCTGATTAATAATATGATTATATAAATATTATTATAATAATATAATATATGAATATAATAATATTATAAATATAATAATATTATAATAAATATGATAGTGATTATTATATAATTGATCACTGTCCACTGGACAGAATGGTTGCAGAGCTTGAGCAGCGGTTTTGCAGTGTAGATTGTGTGTACTTTTAAATTTAAATTTAAACAATTGATTATCTCTACTAAATCTGTCCAAAAGTGGGAAAGTTATATCCCGGTTCTTGTTCGTTTTTGGATTTTTTGGATTTTTTTGAATGTCTACTACATTCATTCATATCCTGTGCATCTTCAGGGGCTAAGCCCCCCTCCCCTGTCCTCATAACCTAGTGACACCCCTGACAAGAGGTGGCCTAATATGGCACCTCTGAGGAAACTGGATTGTTTATCGCCTTTGGATAAACATGCTGACTTCCGGGTTTTGTTCTGCCAGTGACAAGAAACATTTTATAATTGTGTGTGTGTGTGTGTGTGTGTACTGCTGTGGAATTTTTCAACAGTTTTTATCATTACAGTCACATTTTAACATAGCTTATTAGCTCCAGACTTTATTTGAAGATATGTAGCAAAGCCCATTTTTTGTCCAAAGATGTGAATTGTTGCGTGTATCTCTCCTGTTCTGTGAACTAGAAATCTCCCTGCGATCATGTCCTGGGTGGAGATTCAGAAGCCAGGCTCGGACGGGGTCAACATCATTACCTCCGACTTTGTGGAGCTTACTGACTTTGCCAACATTGTCATCAAACTCAACAACTTGCTGTTGTCTGAACACGAGTCCAAACCAAGATGACAACAAAACAAAAGGTGTCCGGTCTCATACCACGCACTTTACGTCCATGGTCACATTTGTCTTCTTGGAATGTAACTATATCTTATATTGTGAGGATAAGAATTTAACAATTTAACAATACAGTAATCCCTTGTTTATCATTGGTTCCTGTGATAAGTGGATTTCTTATTTATAATGGAATATATTTTTAGTTATAGCTTAAAAAAACAGTTAATGACCTCATAAATACGTATTTTAACATTGTTAGAGCTCTTGAGACATGAAATAACACCCCTATAGTCATCTTTACGGTCGTTTTACCCAATATCGTAGACTGATGTGACACTGGGGGTTCAAAGTTTACTTATATACGTACTTGCCTGCAATAGAAGTCCTTTGTTCTGACGTTCAAGTCTGGTGCTTGTGTGTCTCACCAAACATTACAAGACACATATTGACCAGTGTAGAATGCTACTTATCATCCCAGCGTCTTTGAATGTGTCCTCTGAATGCCTTATATTTGTATTTTACTTCATTTAGACATTTTCATGCTTAATTTAGGCACAAAAATACATAAAACATAAATATGCATATTTGAGTAGCAATGGATTACTGTATGTTTATTATTGTGGTTGTTGTTTACAGTGGTGTACCTGCACCGCATCAAAATGAGGGTTAATACCTTCTCGTGAAGGTAAATATGTACAACACCACTGCACACCATTTTGTATTGTACAGGTGTGCCTAATGTGGTGACCAGTGAGTGTATTACAGTTTATTGTGGATTGTGTATTGGAGTACACTACTGGGCTGAAACCAGCAGAGACACTGTTCTTTTAGTTTCACAGTGTAGAAGAAGAACAGCGATATGTTAGCTATTTAAATTTGAGTGACATTGCATCCATGTAAACGTCCAGTATCACACAGTAATTATGAATTAATTAAGTTGATCAACTATAGTGGGTTGCACGGTGATCGAGTGGTTAGCACGCAGGCCTCACAGCTAGGAGACCCGAGTTCAATTCCATTCAATTCGGAGTTTGCATGTTCTCCACGTGCATGCGTGGGTTTTCTGCAGGTACTCTGTTTTTTTCCCACATTCCAAAAACATGCTAGGTTAATTGGCGACTCCAAATTGTCCATTGGTATGAATGTGAGTGTGAATGGTTGTTTGTCTATATGTGCCCTATGATTGGCTGGCGACCAGTCCAGGGTGTACCCCGCCTCTCGCCCAAAGACCCTTGTGAGGATAAATGCTTGAAAATAAATGAATGAATGAAAAATAGAGGTTAAATAACCCTCATTTAGGATCTAATTTAAACACTTTAAATTGCTTGCCTGCCTTTGAGCTAAAGTTGGCCATTTTACTGTGCAAATAAAATAGGTTACAGCAAACTGTGGCTTTGCTATAGTTAAACAAGAGGTGCAAACAGTTACACCTTCAGGGGAGAAATGTGCAGTTAGGTTTACCACAATTCACATAAAGCACATGCAATGTACACACGAGCAGCTGTTATATACAATAAAGACTCTAAGGTAAATATTTGACATGACACTAGTATCAAGCAGATGACAATATCTGTATATAGAACGGCAAAAATAATGTCCTAGAATGTTTGCATGTGTTTATTTCCAGTATGTTGGCTGAGTGATTACTGCTTATTTCATATACTGGCAGGGTCTTCATTCCTGTGGTTCGAGCACGGGAAAGAAGAAGCAAAGAAATAAAAGTTTTACCTTAAGGGGTAATTCTCAACAGCTGTTTTTCCTCCTACTTATGCTGCTGCTTTGATATCAGCTCTACCCCTTTTTCTCTTTTGACTCCCTCCCTTCTCCTTCCTTGCCTGTCCAAGCCAGCTGAGTGCGGTCTTCAGAGTCACCAGCACACGAGCGCTTTAATTGTGGCGTAATTACACATTCCACTGAAGGCAAGTGGGAGCGTAAGAGGAGCAGCTCGGACTGATGGGGAGCATTCCTCTCTTGTTTGCATTGCAGTCCTTGCACGCTCTTCTTGTTATTTCCACTGTGCATCTGCCAACTTCCCATGTTTCAAAGGAGCACAAGGTTCTATGTTAATGTTCCGTGCAGGAGAAATAATAAAATGGATTTCAGTCTCCGTGCATCAGAGAATAGTCAGACTTGAAATTATGTTTTAAAGGTCCTATATTACGCTCTTTTCAACAGTTTTAAATAAGTCTCAGGGGTTGGACAACAGTGTATTAGAAGTGTGTTGCCCAAAATCAACCCTTGGGTTAAAAAGTGGTTGGAACACCATTTTATGTGTCTGTAGCTTTAATGCCAATGAGCTGTGTTTGTCCACGCCTTTGTCCAGAAATGCTTTTGTGTACCTTATCCACTATTTTACACATGCACTGTACCTGACTGGGCTTTATTTTAAGATGTGTAGCGAAGCCTGCTTTTTTTCCCCCCAAAGCTGTCCTCGGTTGTTGTTGTTGTTGTTTATTACAGATCACCATTAGTCCTCACTGCAGTGAAGACTATTCTTCTTGGGGTCCAAAAACTTACATTTCAAACTTCAAATATAACACAATAAAAATAGTCATTACAATTAAATATAACTAAATCTAAAAATGATCTGAGATGTAATGGAATACAACCTTTAAAATTATTGAAGCCAACCACAAAAATTATTCCAATTTACACACTCAGAATTTCAGAATAAATCAACCAACTACACTATAAACCCGAATGTTCAAAGTACTTAAATAAATGAAGTTATGCATACTCAAAGTTCTAATAACTTACTTATGTTGAGTTCATTTAACATATTGTTCCATTTTGAGTACTTGAGTACTACTCTTGCAGAAACTCATATGTTTTGATTAAATTGAACTATGGCTATATTAAGTAAGATTAACTTAAAAACATAGTTTACATACAACTTAAGACAATGTAAATCCAATTGCTCAAAATAAGTATAATTAACTTAAAATTTTCTTAAAAGTTCTACTTACAAATGTTGATTGCCAGTTGCATTATCTGTCTTTTCAGTTTATTTAACTTGTAACTTTTGATCAATAATATTAATTAATTAATTAATATTAATTAATAATATGAACTTTTTGCAGATTTATGTAACCTACTTAAAATAATTCGTATTTACTTATAAAAAAAACACAACTAAATCAAAGCTAGAATCAATTAAGAATAAATCCATTGCATCATATAGATTTGTACTGTGTAGGTTACACATGCAGACCGTCTTCCTATGGAAGGAGTTGAAATGAGAACAATGAACAAATGAAAGAATGGAGCATGCATGGCAGAGAGAATGCGAAAAAGAAAGCTATTTCTCTCTTCACCCCAAAATTAAAAATGTATATCTAATATCAACTCCAAGTATTAAAGCTCTGATATACTCAAATGTTTGAAAAAAACGTGGCAACTGATTACCTCACTTTTTTTTATTCGAGTTTGCAGTGTAGAAACTGACTTCCTTGCTAAATACTGCTTGTCTTACTTTATTTTTGAATCTTTTTTTGTTATTTATCATGGTTAAATGTAGTGGAAGCTTATTCTAATATATTACTGCTTTGTACATTGTAGTCCTCTTTAATGCATTAGTTCTTGGCAGAGGCAGAGTAAAGTGAACACCTGAAGCATACCTGGTTTCATAGTCATGTCGAGTATTGATGGGTTTTAGATGTAATAACAAATTGTTAGGTTTCCCAATATGCCAGATAAACAAAAATGTCACCAGGCTACATGCCTGTGATGCGGTGGCGCTATCTGCAGGCGGTGTCAAGTACCGTTGCTTCTTTTCTACAAAGGTAGTTGGTCATAAACTAACTTAGAACCAAAACTCACTGATTGTACTTAACACCAAAGTTCAATGTATATAAGTGCAGCCCACACACTCTGGGAACACAAACACTGGTATGAGGAATAATTATTGTCTAATAACTATCTTAACCACTTTTTCTGATCTATAAATGTAGTTAGAATGTCGTATTATTGTGTTAAAAGATGCCAAAGTTTCAGATAATGACGTTTGCGCATTTGGAAGCGAGCCCTGAAAGACGTTTGGTATGACTTCACAGAGAGAAGTCTTCAGCACAGATACAAGCTGGGACCAATCAGAACGGAGGCGGGCCGTGGGTGGAATAAATGAAAACAGACTGTTTTGGAAAGCCAAGGAAATACAGATGAATAGGTACAGATTCTGAAAGCTCTACAAAGTTTTTTGTGCAGGTTATTGTGTGTAGCTGCTCTATCGGAGTCTACAACTCAATACAAAGGGCCGAAAATGAGCATAATAGGTCACTAGATGCATTACCAGCATGCCTTGCGGCATCTTTTTGGAAATATTTTCTGGAGATGTTTATTGATAAAACATAAATACTTGATGCTGCTCAGACCATACCTCCAGGCCTGCTCTAGGGAATCATTCATGTCATACTGTAACATTATTAAAATGTCATTTTTGAACAAAAAAGGACCTTTAAGAAAAGACAGTAGCTATTATTGACAATATTGTCATATGTGTGTATGTAAAAATGAAAGACAAACATCTTAACTAAAAGTCAACCCAAAAAGTGGTTTACACCACCGCTGTCTCCTTGGCACCGGGTGATGTCACATATACAGTAAACCTCGGATATATCGGATTCAATTGTTCCCACTGGTTTTGTCTGATATAAGCGAAATCCGTTATATGCGTATACCGGAAAGTGTCAGTTTTACGCATATATCGGATTTATATCCGGTATATGCGTAAATCGGATTTTATCCGTTATAAAAAGGCACTTCCTTGACTATGTTTCCAATGTACCTGGACGCGCAGGCAACGCTGCAAACGCTGCAAATGACGTCGTATAGCGGCCTGTCATGATTCGGCGAATCGGAGCGCCACGATGCGGCCATCCGATATACGTATGCGAGAAAAATTTAATGGAAATGCATTGGAACGGGACTGGAGATTTTTTCCGAAATAGGCGAAATCCGTTATAAAAAATCTGATATATGCAATGAATTTTTATTGGAAATGCATTACAGAAAAATCGGTTCTTTTTTATCTGTCCGTTGTGAGCGAATTTCCGATATATCCGAGTCCGATATATCCGAGGTTTACTGTATCACGCATAGATTTGTGAGCATTCCCATGGTTGAAACAGCTGGGAAAAACAAACAAGAGTCTACCTGATTTGTCCAAATGGTGTTGATGCCGCATCAGAATCCACAAAATCACACACTGCTGTGGGATGGCATTTCACTCATGTCAGCCCACATGGTTGTTTTGGTCACTCTAACACAAACATCACAGCCAAACTGATTCCACAAGTTGAGATGAAGAATGTTGGCAGACCACTCCATTCTTTCTGCTCCCAAATTCTGGATGGAGTCTTTGATAAACACTACCCTGTGGGACGAGCATTTGGTTGTAGAATGTGGAGTGATGGTTTTGCCACCGGTTGCTGAATTTCTCTCACAGTAAGATGATGACAGCCTCGCATTTCAAGGGACATCACACTGCTGGAAAAAGGAAAACAACCCTTCCAAAAATATGAATCATATTGACATGAAACGTTGCTACAACAAATAATCTACCACAAACACATTTTTAGAACTTTTTTCTTTGATTGTGATGATTTTTAAAAGGTTGCGGTTAGAAAAAAGTCCTCATAAATCCCCAAATTAATACAACATTTCCCTGAAATTAAGCCTCTAAATTGGTAGGCGGTTTAAATTTCACATAAATGGAAGTAATCCACATGAAAAATGTGGAAGACTGGTTTTCAATCACTGGGTGGAACTGCCCTCCAAAAAAAAAAAAGCCTTCTGGAGTCACATGGGAATTGTGGAACTCACTTGGGAATGCCGTCCAACTTATCTCTGTGTGTGTGGTTGTGTCTGATGTCAGCGCTCATGCTCGCACTGAGCAAACCACAGAACTGTAATGGCTTAAATGGCTTATGGAAACTCTTGAAAGGAAGTTAAGATGAACTGCAAAAAGACTGACAGCTCAAACTTGAGAGTCTTATTTAATCTGTTTTATTTCTTTTACATGTAAAAGCAGTTAGAGAGACTTCATATAATAAGATTCACAATGTGTCGGTGAGAAGCAGTCGAGATAGTGGGGCCACCTCTAACATATAATGTCACTCTGATGTACTCATTCCTGATCCTATCCATCCTGGTCACTCCCAATGAGAACCTCAACATCCGCACATAAATGACTACATAAACTAAAATAGGGGCGGCACGGCGGTCTAGTGGTTAGCGCGCAGACCTCACAGCTAGGAGACCAGGGTTCAATTGCACCCTCGGCCATCTCTGTGTGGAGTTTGCATGGAGTTTGCATGTTCTCCGGGTACTCCGGTTTCCTCCCACATTCCAAAAACATGCTAGTTTAATTGGCGACTCCAAATTATCCATAGGTATGAATGTGAGTGTGAATGGTTGTTTGTCTATATGTGCCCTGTGATTGGCTGGAGACCAGTCCAGGGTGTACCCCGCCTCTCGCCCGAAGACAGCTGGGATAGGCTCCAGCACCCCCGCAACCCTCGTGAGGAAAAGGCGGCAGAAAATGAAATGAAATGAAATTAAATAAACTAAAATACAAGGCGGCACGGCGGTCTAGTGGTTAGCGCACAGACCTCACAGCTAGGAGACCAGGGTTCAATTCCACCCTCGGCCATCTCTGTGTGGAGTTTGCATGGAGTTTGCATGTTCTCCGGGTACTCCGTTTTCCTCCCGCCTCACGCCCGAAGACAGCTGGGATAGGCTCCATCACCCCCCCACGACTCTCCTGAGGATAAGTGGTAGAAAATGAATTAATTAATCTAAAATACAATTATAAGGCATTCAGAAGATGCATTTGTGGATGATTTGTATTACTCTGTACTGGTTATTGAGTCGCACGAATACCAGAACAACAGGCTTTTATTGCAGGTTTGAATTATCAGGCACAATAATCCCTTATAAAAACACATGCTACTGTAATGATGATTCAGAATGAGGACAAAAATGTAAAGAATGTAGAATAAATTTCGAGGAAAGCCATTGTAGCGGTTATGGTAAGTCCTAATTGTAGGTTTAAAAAAAAACAACAAAAAAAAAACAAACCTGAAGTTGTGCAGCCAAAATGTTGCATTCCAGAAGTATAGTGAGCCGTTGAAGGGTTAAGACTCTTGATGACTATACTTATCCCTTTCAGCCCGCACGAGCGTGTCATCATACACTTCACTTGAATCGCAGCCCAAACAGAATCCTGCATGACTTAGAAGTATTCTTCTAATCCCGACTGACTCATGTTGTTGTATATCCTTGAAATGTGTGCCAAATAAAAACACAGGAGCTCAGACATCGGAGGGGATGAAGTCGAGACATGACTCGACGTGCATGTGCAGTTTTTTCAGGTGCATTTAACTTCGGTGAAGTCACTGCTTACGGTTTATCTATGGATATGGATATGGATATGGATCTATTTCCAGCTGATATTTTTGTTACCTTGAATCTGCCTGATTTAATGAATCAATTCTATGTCAACACTCTTTTTCTGAGACTAAGCCTTGTCACACTCGTCTTATTTTATCCATCTATTTTTTATACCGCTTATCCTCACTAGGGTCGCGGGCGTGCTGGAGCCTATCCCAGCGTGAGGTGGGGTACCCTGGACTGGTGGCCAGCCAATCACAGGGCACATATAGACAAACAACCATTCACACTCACATTCATACCTATGGACAATTTGGAGTCGCCAATTAACTTAGCATGCTATCTCCACACAGAGATGCCGCAGGGCGGAATTGAACTCAAACTGTGTGGCCTGTGTGCTAAGCACTCGAACACCGTGCAGCCGTATTATTTTATTGAAAACAACAGATGGAATGATACAGCACTCTACAAGAAGCAATTAAGTCTGTAAAATTAAATAAATAAATAAATAAAAAAATCCAAAAATTAACTATAATGATGAAAATTGTAATATTAATGATGATTATAATGATGGTAATAAAGATAAAGATTATAACAATAATGATGATAATGATAATAACAATAATAATATTACAATGGCGGCACGGCAGTCTAGTGGATAGCGCGCAGACCTCACAGCTAGGAGGACAAGGGTTCGACTCCACCCTCGGTCATCTCTGTGTGGAGTTTGCATGTTCTCCCCGTGCATGCGTGGGTTATTTCCAGGTACTCCGGTTTCCCCGTGCATGCGTGGGTTATTTCCAGGTACTCCGGTTTCCTCCCACATTCCAAAAACATGCTAGGTTAATTGGCGACTCCTTATTGTCCATAGGTATGAATGTGAGTGTGAATGGTTGTTTGTCTATATGTGCCCTGTGATTGGCTGGCGACCAGTCCAGGGTGTACCCCGCCTCTCGCCCGAAGACAGCTGGGATAGGCTCCAGCGTCCCCCGCGACCCTTGTGAAGCGGTAGAAAATGAATGAATCAATGAATGAATATTACAAAAAGGAGTAGGCATTTATAAGCTTTTGCTTCAGCCTACTCCTTTTGGGCTTGTGATCAGATAGCTGAATACAAATGTAAATAATGGAAAGTTATATTTTCATTGATGTAAGAAATGCACTGTAATGTTTCATATATTTGCCCAAATAAAAAAAAAGACAATGAAAAATTTACTCAAAAATCCTATGAATTCGGACTTGACTCGACCTGCCTTGTCTTGACTTTAGACTTCACTTTGATATTGAGATTTGACTCTAGACTTGAGATTAAAGACTTGAGACTTACTTAATACAAAGTATTAAGTGTGTGGTGAGGTGAAAAAGCTGCGATATCACCTGTTATCACATACTACAGTATTAATTGGCCCTGTACCCTAGAAACCGCCCATGAACGATACGGGAAAATACCGAAATGATACTGTGTCAAAGCCCAGGGCAGTGATACTGATAAAATATAGAGTTTAACCATGTCAGTATCAGCCCCCGTAGCTGTCCACTCAGAGCGCGCTGCTCTGGTATAGTGCCCGTGAAACAACCAATCAGAGAACAGCACACGAGTGCTTAGTGTCTAGTGCTTCTCCAGTCACCAAAAAAGCCAAACTTTATTAATGGAACTTTAATTGTCAGACATTGATAAGATAAGACTGTTGATAAAATATTATTGTTGAAATATTTTTGCAATTGTTGTGTTTACACTGTTTAGATATAATACATGTAATAAACTGAACATTTTCTGGAAACAAAATGGTCTTTTGATTAAATAGTACGTGATAATAAGCTCATGATTAAATAGTATGTGATAATAAGATCATCACATGGTTTGTCTGGTATCAGGCCAGGTATCATGCTTCCAAGTGTCAGTATCAGCCCAAGACCAAAGGGGGCATGATACTGTAATTGTGATAACCTATAATTATGTTGCATACAGCTCCTAAGGTCATAGTTGCGTAGTATCCAGGGACTGTTATGCTATGTTGTGATGTATTATTGATTGTTATTGCCCTCACTTTAATTGCATTATTTGGCATTTCGGATGGAATTGACTTTGTAAGTCGACTTAAGATCTGCTATATAATAACAGAATTATTGCATTTCCACTAGTTCAGTTCAAATAATGGTTTTGAGTGCAGGAATAATGTCAGCTTTTTCTCTTTCTTTCTTTCTTTGCATAACTACTTTTTTTACCATTGAATAAACCAACAACAGGCTTCTCTCTTTCAACTGCAGGGAGTGAAGGGTCAAGTTGAGGTGGTCTGTTAGCACCTGCCTATTAAGCTGAGGGTGTGTGTGCAGTGTAGTGTGGGTTAGAGTCTATGTGTGACACGCAAAGAGAGAGCGAGCGAGAAAGAGAGAGAGAGAGAGAGAGATTCCCTCCCCTTGTTCCTTCCCAAGCTTGACTTCCAGCTGCTGTCGCATTCCTCTACACGTCGCAATTGGCCGAGGCTGCCTGTTCTCTTTTGTTGTTGTGACTTTAGATGGATACTTGCACCGTGTACCCATGTGTGTCAGTCAGTGTGTGTGCATGATGAACGGTCTTTCACAGGTTACCCATACTGCACTGGGAATATCAAGAAAAGGATCATAATCACACTTTTTGGGAGTTTTTTTTTTTTAGGTTGATGTGGTGAAATTTGGACCTTAGAGCAGCTGCATGATGACAGAAGTTGCTTGTGCACCTTTAATTATGGTAAGTACACTTTAAATTAGAGTAATATACAGAATGTCTACTTTTTCCCATCCTCTTTTAAGTATTTACAGCTCAGGAATTTACAACGTTTGCACCCCCAAGTTGAGTGTTTAATGTTTAACTAAAATGACACAACTTTGAACAAGTGGAATGCATCATAAGCTATATGTATACAACATCAATCTGGTAAAACGTGGTAAAAAAACATGATGTCTTAGGAGAAACTATGCCACATAAGCACATTAAAAGGGTAGGATTCACTTGGGCCCATGTATTTTATTAACTCAAAAATATTCTGATTTTTTGATTCTTTGTTGTAAAGTCTGATTACGCTCTGGTGAGCTTGGCTCTATGAACCTCCTTGAAGGTCAAAGTTATTTGAGCATAAAAATATATTTAATTTGCATTTGATGTGCATTGTAAAAAGCTTTTCCACTCCATGGAAGGACATCAGTGACAAGCACCTTCCGGCTCATGCACGCCCCCATCTCTTTAGTATAGAGTACTACAAATCATCCACGAATGCCTTATAGTTGTATTTTACTTTACGTAGTCATTTATATGCTTCAGAGAAGCAAAGATGCAGATGCTGAGGTTCTCATTGGGAGTGACCAGGATGGATAGGATCAGGAATGAGTACATCAGAGGGACATTACATGAAAGCAGTACTGCAAGCGCCTCCGAGTGTCATTTCTTTTTATTATATTGTCCGATTTGCAAGAATTATGTCGTCACACTTAGATTAAATACACAGACTGCATAAAGTCATGGTGGACATTAATAATTCTGCAACAATGTATTTATTGGCAACATGGCGACAAACAAAAACTGGTAGGCAGCGTGATCCAATTCAGTGAGTGCACTCATTGTAGGTTTATGTCCTGTAATTCATCGGGAAATGTGCAAATTCAGACATTTTTACTCAAGAAAATGTTAAAAACAATTGGAATCATCAGCATGTTCGAAACCGTTAGCATTAATTTGGGTTTCTCTCTGTAAATTAATTCATTCATTCATTCATTTTCTACCGCTTTTTCGTGCTGGAGCCTATCCAAGCTGTCTTTTGGGCGAGAGGCGGGGTACACCCTGGACTGGTCGCCAGCCAATCACAGGGCACATATAGACAAACAACCATTCACACTCGCATTCATACCTATGGACAATTTGGAGTCGCCAATTAACCTAGCATGTTTTTGGAATGTGGGAGGAAACCGGAGTACCCCAGGAGAAAACCCACACATGCACGAGGAGAACATGCAAACTGGAATTGAACCCTGGTCGCCTAGCTGTGAGGTCTGCGCGCTAACCACTCGACCGTCGTGCCGCCTTCTCTCTGTAAATGACACATGAATGTATCAACATAATATTTACACTGCAGGTTTACTGTTCCAAAACAATGACCTGAATGCTAGGCTAATGTTAAAACCATTATACCAAATAGTGAAACCAACTACTATGTTTACCCAACATGCAGACTTATCTGTAATGTTACTGTTGGTTATATACCAAAGGTATGAAAGTCTGCCTTTACTGACTGGCTTAATAATGCATGAAGCTGGGAAGTCAAAAGAAAAGTATGCAGAGTAGTAGTTATCGTCAAAAACAATAGAACAGATGAATACCAGATGCTTGGTAATAGAATTTCAAGTGTTGCTGTTCTTTGCATTTTCAATATATCCTTTTCCTTCCTGCTTATCTCTCTGCATTCTCTCGCCAGGCCAGCACTCACATGTGAACTATGTGAAAGATTTGGGTTCGAGATACCAATTCTTCGTCCTTTCTCACCTATCTCTTAAGCCTACATCTAAGCTCCCCCCCAGCCTGGAAATCTAAACATGACTTAATCCCGTGTATATAGGATTTAATATAATGGCGTACACCAGGGGTCTCAAACACGCGGCCCGCAGGCCAAATGTGGCCCACAGGACACTAGTTTGAGGCCGCCGCCTTGATATGAAAGTTTAATGTTAGTGCGGCCCGCGCAAGTTTGATATGGATGCTGTATGGTATCATGTACCCAGAAAAAATTATTACGTTTGATTAATGTTCACGTGACTTTGGTTGTGTTATTGTCTTATTTTCCACATGCATAAAGTCAGTGGAGGGAAAAATATGTACACTAGCCACAATACCGAACAAGCTCCAAGTTTAGATACTACTACACCATCTACATCAGGGGTCTCAAACACGCGGCCCACGGCCAAATGTGGCCCGCAGGACACTAGTTTGAGGCCCCCGCCTTGATATGAATGTTTAATGTTAGTGCGGCCCGCGCAAGTTTGATATGGATGCTGTATGGTATCATGTACCCAGAAAAAATTATTATGTTTGATTAATGTTCATGTTAAAGGTTAAATAACTGTTAATAGTTATCCTCCCTATCCGTGTGGAAGTGGTAGTTTTTGGCTATTTAAGTTTAAAGGAAATAACTTGAAGGCTACCGTTTAGGTCGCTAGCTCTCTAGTTTGCGAGTTAGCATGTGTCTCAAGACCCTGCAGTTGCGCAATATGTTGTAAATAAAAAGAGTACTATAAATATGTCTATAGTCGTGTTTTGTCATGCCTACAGGGCTCTAATAATGCTTTGTTCATTTTAATTTGTCTACCCACCAACTATATGTGGTTTCTTGAGTTTTTATTATTTGCCGTTTTATAATTATTATTTTATTTATTTATTTATTACTGATTGATTGATTTTCTTTATTCTTGATTTGTTTATTTATTTTTCATCTTATTTTGTGTAGAAAAATAAAAAAGTAAGATATTTGAGAACAGTGGAATGTTTTATCAGAGCTTTTCTTGTAGAAAATTTGAACCAAAGCAGTTTTTTTTATTTTTTTGGTTTTAATAAATGTGTTTTGTTTTTTGTTTTTTTGTAAAACTAAACTACCCTAAACTATTAAAAGAGATTTCCTCTTGTGAGTCAGCTGCCACAACAATGGACTTTCTTTCCTGTGAGGATACCGTGTTGTGGGTCAGAGGTTAGAAGATTCTATATCGACTTGGAGAGGGAAACAATGCCGGTGGACGGTTTTAGAGGGGATTCGAGGTCAGGTTGTGTTTTCACCAAAAACACACAGAGAAAGACACAAACATGCATCCGTGCTTGGTATTAGCCTTTTGTACGCTGAACTAATTGCAGCTTTGTTGAGTACACTGATGACAAGCCAGTTTTGCACTATAGGAGTCACTGGGAGATGGACTCCATATTAAATAGCGTCTGTGATACAATGATGGCTTTGTCAGGTGGGAGGAGGAGGAGAGGGTGATGCAGGAATGTAAGGGGTGGAAACGCCTGTGAGAGGCAGAGGGAATGAAGAAAGGCCATGAGGAACAAAACACCAGAGTTCATAGTATACAGTAAATAACATAGGGGTGTCCAGAGTGTGGCTCTGGGACCATTTGCAGCACAAAGCTTGTTCATTCATTCATTCATTTTCTACCGCTTATCCTCACGAGGGTCGCGGGGGTGCTGGAGCCTATCCCAGCTGTCTTCGGGCATGAGGCGGGGTACACCCTGGACTGGTCGCCAGCCAATCACAGGGCACATATAGACAAACAACCATTCACACTCACATTCATACCTATGGACAATTTGGAGTCGCCAATTAACCTAGCATGTTTTTGGAATGTGGGAGGAAACCGGAGTACCCGGAGAAAACCCACGCATGCACGGGGAGAACATGCAAACTCCACACAGAGATGGCCAAGGGTGGAATTGAACCCTGGTCTTGTAGCTGTGAGGTCTGCGCGCTAACCACTAGACCACCGTGCCGCCCACAACGCTTGTTATCAATAAAAAAAAAAACGCAAAAATGAAGTGCAACTTGATTGCAAACATATGCCTTGGTTAGTGTATTTTTTTGGTTCTGTGCCTCGGTTTGTGTACATTTCTCAGATAGCGTCTCGTCATGTTGTGTGCCATCTCCATTGGCCAGGTACAACTTTAGTCTTCTTCTTTGCTTACAAACACAGTTACACCACAAGTCTCTACTTTCCTTATTGATCACAAAATAACCCAAAGAAAGTTGCAATTGCTAGCGTTTAGCCGTCTTTGTCAGCAATCATAACAGTGACGTTCAATGGTTCATTTGTTCGAATTGTAAAACTAGAGTTAGTAACTAATTGAAAAAGTGTCTTGTGTTAACATTTTTGGATGTCTGGATTATTTTACAGATTAATTGGATTTGTATCATTTCTTATGGGAAACGTGTATTTGGTTAGAGTACGTCTCGGTTTGAGTCGACCATGTGGATTCAATGCTAAGCGAGGTTCCACTGTATATACAACTTTATGAAAACGTAACTTAACTCTCTGCACACGTTGCTTCTAGGGTTGAACATATTAGCATTGCTATGTTGGTTTAGCTTTTATGGAAAATGAACCATATCAGAATACAGCCCCTGATGGACACTCTAATTTAGAGTATATTGTTGACATTAATCAACCAAATTGTCCGTAGGTATGAATGTGAGTGTGAATGGTTGTTTGTCTTTTAAAATTAGGATGTCTGATATTGGACTTTTTGCCAAAAAATGATGCCGATATTGTTCAACTCTCAATTTTTGATATCAGACGATACCGATATGTGTAACATGACATATCTCCTGATGATTTATCTCCTGTGGTGGAATGAACACAGCATTTTTTTAATCGTTTTTTTTATCGGTTTTCATGATCGAAAAAAATCTGATACCGATATCAACTGATTTTTATCCTGGTATCGGGCTGATAATTATTGGTATTTATCAGACATCCCTAATAAAGATATTCAGTTGCACCTTGGTTAGCGTCATTTATTTGTTCCAGAACCAAAACATACACAATTTTTCCTTTAAGAAAACATTTAAATCCAATTAATTTGTTCTTGAAACCCTAAAATTAATTTTCTACAGTGTGACAATTACAATTTTACAAACAACTGAACTGAGGAACTAAAGACCTTTGTTGACAAAGACGGCAAAGACGAAGTTTCTCACCTTCATCAAAATGCTGACACTGTGGGTTACTTTGCAGCCGTAATCCAATTTTAAAAAGTGGTGTAACAGTGCCAGTTAGCCAAGAACTACATAGTCAAGTGCTGATTACATCATAAACGTGGCATAGCGATGGGGGAGAATGACTTCCGGTTCATCTACCTCTAGGTTTGAGATAATGGAACGTAACAAGATGCCAGAAGTGCATGCAATCTTTGAATCTGGATACGGGTCAACACACTACAGCTGCTTTGACTCAAGCACACCACAGCGAGGCTTTAGACTTGTCTGCACCTGCCCAGAGTGGGGTTCACCTGGTGCAAGAAAAAAAGAAATGAAGGCTGGAGGGAAGAGGGGAAGGAGGTAGGAACAAAAGAAGAAAGAACAAAAGTCTCCTTTAAGATTCCCATTGTGTGGTTGTCCAGCATCCACGATGCCAGGATGCAGTGTTGTGATAAACACTGGAATGTACTGCCTGTTATCTTTTTTCAACATCTAGAGCTGATTTGATGGCTTTATTTGATGTTTTGATGGCCGCCAACGGTGTCTGTTTTCATGTGTGTGAAAAGAAAAGAGGCAATGAGGGTGTGAAAGCAGCACAGGAAAACAACACCAGAGAGGAAGTTGGGGATGAATTCGGGGAAGTCGCGCGGAGCCGACTTTGATTTTGAGTTTCCGACGCTGGTGGGGATCAGGCAAGATGGTGGAAATAATGTTGGATTACACAGTGGAAGGGAACCAGAAGAGGAAGACGGTACAACTCAATGGATTAATCCATTTCAGATAAAGTCCTTAACCAAAATCCGAGTGGCCATTTGTGGCCCACATCTGTTGATTTATTGGCCTATAAAACACTCAAAACATTTATTTAAAACACAACAGCAAAATTGGAAAAATCTGCAGTAATTTTACAAGAAAAATAAATAGATAAATAAATAAAAATATAATTCCGTTCATATAAAAATATTAACAGAAAAAGAATAATATTATGAGAAAAAACAAATAAAGTTGTATTTTTTGAAAAAAAAAAAAGGTTGAGAAAAAAGTTATAATATGTAAATAAAGTCATAATTTCAAGAAGAAAAAAATACAAGTAAAAAGTTTAAATTGTAGGAAAAAAATTGACAGCTGAAATACTAAAAACAACTATAATGTAGGAAAAAAGGAGAAAAAAAATCTAATTTTATGAGAATAAACTTGTAATATAATGAGGAAAAATAACTTGAAAATTGTGAAATATTCATGGACAAAAAATATGAGAAAAATTAAGATCAAACAAACAAACAAACAAAAATAAATAAAGTTGTAATAAAAAGTTAGCCCGATAGACATCCACACACACTCCCTTACCGTGTTGCTGAAAGAGTTGTGTATTCATGGAACATTTCTACTGGCAGTGTGTGTGTTTATGTGTGTGTTTATTCCCCGTCGGTGTTATTTTCCCCTTGGAACACTTTCACTCAAAAAAAGCTTCTCTCATGTGCCAGCTGGGCATGCAAAGCACAGCTGTTTTGCACAATGTGTAGCTATATATATATGTACAGATATACATACACGCTTATTCATAAACATGCAGTAGTTGTTTTTTATGTATGTAAAATCATTACAAACCAGCATAGTGCGTGGCTTGTCTGACCCCTGACCTTCTCTTTGTATTTATTTGCAGGACTCTGACATGATGTCACAACCGGAGTCAGATCAGATGCCTCCAGCTGAACCCAAGGTGAATACGTACAGATAATGCATTCACTTTCAAAGTCCACACAGTGTCCAAATGTCATTATTTGGCGTCTACAAATAATGACATGACTAATGAACACATGACTAATATCATTTCTAGGCTATAAATGATCTTCAATTGGTAACCAAATATCCCCATTTTGTGTCGAAATGTCTTTATTTTGTGTCCAAATGTCCTCACCGTCTGTCAAAATGTCCTCATTTTGTGTACTTTGTTTCTGAATGTCCTTACTTTGCGTCCCTATGTCCTTACAATGTCCACATGTCCTCATTTTCTGTCACTTTGTGTCTAATTGTTCTCACATTTGTGTCATAATAACCTAAATGTATATTGTGATGTCTTATTTTGTTTCCAAATTTTATGTCTGTATTTTCTCAAAGCATCCAAATGTCCATAATCTGCGCCAAAATTACCATGCTTCGTTTCTATATGGCCTCACAGTGCCCATATGTCCTTATTTTTTATCTATAAACGTCCCCACAGTATCAAAATGTCCTCACATTTGTGTCAAAATATCATAACTGGATATTCTAATATCATATTTTGTGTCAAAATGCCCTTATTTTGTGTTTGCATGTCCTCAAAGTGTCCAAATATTCCTAATTTGTTGCCAAATGTTCCAACTTTGTGTCAAAATGTCCTTATTTTGGGTCTGTATGTCCTCAGAATGTCCAAATGTGCATCATTTGTGCCTTAGTTCCCTTACTATGTTTTTATATGGCCTCACAGTGTCCATATGTCCTTATTTTTGATCTATAAGTGTCCCCACAGTATCCAAATGTCCTCACATTTGTGTCAAAATATCATAACTGGATATTCTAATATCATACTTTGTGTCAAAATGCCCTTATTTTGTGTTTGCATGTCCTTAAAGTGTCCAAATATTCCTAATTTGTGTCAAAATGTCCTTATTTTGGGTCTGTATGTCCTCAGAATGTCCAAATGTGCATCATTTGTGCCTTAGTTCCCTTACTATGTTTTTATATGACCTCACAGTGTCCACATGTCCTTATTTGCTATCTATAAATGTCCACACAGTGTGTAAATGCCCTTACTTTTTTAAGTGACCATTTAGTCAATATGTACTTAATTCTATTTGTAATATATATGAATACACTGCACAATATATGCTGTCCATGTCCTGTTTATCTTACTTTTGCAATTGTGATTGTTTGTACGTAGTCCGGACCTCTGGACCTGATTGACACAGGAAAGGGTCTGAAGGTCCAAACAGCCAAACCTCATCTGGTCAGTCTGGGCAGCGGGAGGCTGAGTGTGGCAATAACCTTGCTGCCACTGAAAGAAGGTACTTATATACATACGGTATATTGCTGGATTTGACTCTACTGATCCAGCCTCTTGCTTCAAATTGAGCTGCTCTGGTTCTGCATGAGTCATCCTGTTGGAAGAACCTTTAAAAAAAGGATGTCATTTTGGTCTTTGGGTCAAAAGTTTTTTGGAACAGCCGTGAGCTACAATGAGTCACATCCACGCTATTATTATTCTGAGTGTTTTTCATCATCTCTTAACTCTTAACTTTCATTTTCTACATTTGTATAGCTGACTTTTACAATACATACCAACACTTTTATTCCCCTCCCGATTTAAGTAGCAGCTTGGTACTGTCTTACACTCAAGTGAGGAATCCCAACAATGTGAGGAAGAGATATGGAAAACTCTCTTACCCACATTCCGACTGAAAAAGAAAAGGAAACTATAAAAAAGGGTTGAGGTTTTTTCATTCCTGAAGCATGTTCACCTCATATTGCAGGGATACGCAAACAATAATTAAAAAAATATATATTCATTAATCCAATAATTTATACATATTAAGTAATTAATTATTAGTATAATATGTACTTTTTTCCTGCATCACTGCACAAGCTAAAAAGCATTTTTTTGTACTTTGCTAATATTTTCATTTGTTATTCTTTCAATACTCACGATATCCTACATTTATTTTATTTACATATTTACAACATGCTAGCAATGCTGACATTAGCCTGCTAACACCCAGTATAATAGTGTCTACTGATGAATACGTCTCAAAATGCTGCTATGATAATGTTAGCATGCTAGCAATGCTAACATGCCAATGTTAGCATACTAACGTCTAGCTTTCGGGCTAAGTGTTCATATAAATGTCTACCCATGAAAACAGCTTAAGAGGATATAAACATTACTATGACAATATTAGCATGGTAGCAATGCTGACGGTAGAATGCTAACACCTAGCATGATAGTGGGAGGTGTTTATATGAGTCTACCCATGAAGATAACAAAAAGTACTAGTATGCCAATCTTACCATGCCAGCAACACTAATTTGCTAAAGTTAGCATGCTAGCATCGAGCATGACAGTGGAAAGTGTTTATATGCGTCTACCCATGAAGATAGCAAAAAGTACTAGTATGCCAATGTTACCATGGTAGCAACATTAACATGCTAAAGTTAGCATGCTCACACCTAGCATGATAGTGGAAAGTGTTTATATGCGTCTACCCATGAAGATAGCAAAAAGTACTAGTATGCTAATGTTACCATGCTAGCAACACTAATATGATAAAGATAGCATGCTAACACCTAGCATGATAGTGGAAGGTGTTTATATGCATCTATCCATGAAGCTAGCAAAAAGTACTAGTATGCCAATGTTACCATGTTAGCAACACTAAGTTAAAGTTAGCATGCTAACACCTAGCATGATAGTCGAAAGTGTTTATATGCATCTACCCATGAAGATAGCAAAAAGTACTTGTATGCCAATGTTACCATTCTAGCAACACTATTATGCTAAAGTTAGCATACTAACAGCCAGCATGATAGTGGAAAGTGTTCATATGCGTCTACCCATGAAGCTAGCAAAAAGTACTAGTATGCCAATGTTACGATGCTAGCAACACTAATATGCTAAAGTTAGCATGATAACACCTAGCATGATAGTGGAAAGTGTTTATATGCGTCTACCCATGAAGATAGCAAAAAGTACTAGTATGCCAATGTTACCATGCTAGCAACATTGACATGCTAAAGTTAGCATGCTAACATCTAGCATGATAGCGCAATGTCTCTGACCACTTTTTTGTGGCATTACATGCACAAATGATGACTGGCAATGCTAAAGAAAATTCCTGTAATTGTAACACATGTAATTCTTGCAGGGGTGACCCGCATAGGACGGGAAGATGCCCCCATTCCTCAAGATATCACCATCCAGGGGTCTGGAATCGAGGCAGAACACTGCCTTATCTTCAATGAAGGTCATTCCATTACCATGACTCTCTTCTCATTCTATGTAGTCCTCAAATATTTATTAAAACAGTTCTAAACAAGCTGCACGGCGGTCGTGTGGTTAGCGCGCAGACCTCACTGCTAGGAGACCCGAGTTTGATTCCACCCTCGGGCCTCTCTGTGTGGAGTTTGCATGTTCTGCCAGTGTATGCGTAATCCGGTTTCCTCCCACATTCCAAAAACATGCTAGGTTAATTGGCGACTCCAAATTGTCCATAGGTATGAATGTGAGTGTGAATGGTTGTTTGTCTATATGTGCCCTGTGATTGGCTGGCGACCAGTCCAGGGTGTACCCTGCCTCTCGCCCGAAGACAGCTGGGATAGGCTCCAGCACCCCCGCGACCCTCGTGAGTATAAGCGGCAGAAAATGAATGAATGAATGAGTTCAAAACAATGCATTGGACCATTCAGACAAATCTGATCTATGCTCCATATACATGCAGTTAAAAGACATATAAAAGGTTTATTGAAATTTTGGTGTATGTATTTTAACTGTCATTCTCTTCAGGAGGGGTAGTGACTCTGGACCCCTGTGGTCACCTCTGTAGTCTGGATGGAGTGCAGGTCACTGTGCCCACACCACTCACACAGGGTAAGCTTGAGTTCCCTAATAGGTTTAGATATATTGCCACCTACTGGGCAATCATGCACATAGCTGGGAAATGCGGTTAATTTGCATGTGGCTATGATTTCCATGTCCATGTTAGTGTGTGTGTGTATTAGTAAGGATATTCTCAAGTATACCGATTACCTAATTTGTGTGTGCGACTCTGGTTTGGCGCAATTCATAATGACTTGGAAGTAACGCATACAATGACTCACAAGTTCCAGCAACTGCAGAGCATATGTAACAAGTCAGGGAGCGCTCTTTTCTTTGCGGGTACTTTGCTGTTTTGTTTTAATGGTGAACATTTTTTTTGGGTTACATATTAACGGTCGTCGAACAGCTCGGCTGATTCAAATATTGACACTGTCTTGCAAGAAGCAGACAAGTTTTTGTTGGGTGGATCGAGTTAAACACACACACACACACACACACACACACACACACACACACACACACGCACAGTAGATAGTCTGGAGATATTTAGGAAGTGATTTGTTCCGTGACTTGGATCAGCTTCACTCCCACCCAATTGGAACAGTAAAAATAGAAATGTGCTCAATCCCTAACAGTAAATCAGCATGCAAAAAACCTACAAATATTATACATGTAGCATTTAAGCACATGCATTCATTTTAATAGATTAGCATCCACCCACTCCTAGCTTCAGGTTTTCCTGATTCGGTCTGACGTCTGTTACAATCTAAGAAAAAATAAAAAAGATACTCAGACAAAGGGAGGCTTCTAGGGGGCGTGGCTGTTTTAAAAGCGTCAAGGCAATCATGGAGCGTACCAACTACAAACTTGTCTTGTATTGTGCTCATATGAGTGTGTATGGTCATATTTTTTTCTTTACATATATTTACATGTCACCAAGGTAAAACGAACACGTCAACGTTTTTCCCTGAAGGCGTTTCTCAGTCAAATCGTAGTGGTGCACCCCTTTTTTATGTGTAAGTTGGTACGGTCCAAAGCTGAATGTAAATCAGTGAAGTTTCTTCATCACACGGACTCGGTGAAGGGGAGGCATAATGGATGAGTGAGCAAGGCATTTAAATTCAAAGAAAATCCAGCAAGAGTGAAGATATACTGTGTGTGCTTTGTCGTGTATTTTTTCCGCATTTTTTGCTGGGAGAATCCAAATCAAGCAGTTTTTCATCTGTCGTCACTGAATGGGACTCAAAAGGTTAGTTTATTAGCTAATAGCTATTAGCTTGTAATGTTACATTTATGTAGCGCACATTAGATGTACCTGTTGTGTTATGCTGTTTCACCTACTCACTATCATATATTTAGTGAAAAAATGATGCATTTCTTTAATTAAGTGATGGCTAATAACGGCTGTCTGGCTTATAAACACACAAGCTCATTTTATGTCAATATTTCTGTAAATTATTACCACCGGCTGACCTTTTTTGGTTGCAAGAAGTGAGGTTCGCTCACCATCTGATGTTATTGATTTTCTTAAAAAAAAAAAAAGAATGGGATGGGGGGTTGCTTCTGTAGATGATTGGCTGCAATTGAATTTTATTGTAATGGTCCCATCTGTCTGCATAGGTCAGAGCTCTCCAATTGGCGGCCCGCGGGTCAAATGTGGCACATGACTTTATCTATAACTTTATCTTTAAACGTATATGACTTTTTAAATCCTGTTTAAAATCATCAAAATCCTTAGATTTTTGCAGTATTCAGTAAGTTTGCAAGTTCATGTGCAAGTATGTGTCAGAGAGACGTACTCACCCCAGGCTATGATGACTTTTAGGTTACCTGATACCTGAAAACAGAACCTAGTTCATTGTCCTTAGTGTTATTGTGCTCAAAAGTCTCCCCCTCCCCCCCCCTTTTTTTTGCGAAATTCAGTGTTATCTTTCTATTGAGCCTATCTGCTAGACCTGTGTATCTCCTGCTTGATGCTTGGATGAGATTTATCTCTTTAGAGTGTGTTTGTGTGAATGACTGACCTAATCGACACTAACCCCCTTGAGAAAGACCAGTCTGTTGTTTTATGATGTTACTGCAAGACCGTGTGCCCCTGAGAGGGTTCATTTGTGTTTTTTTTCGTCCAATTTACACTCCCAATGGGATCCCAGTGGCGTGTGTATGAATTAACACATTGAGTTAATTCAGTCTCGTGTCGCAACCTGAGTCAGCCGTATTTTAGGAAGGCATCCAAAAACATGCATAAATCACGGCCCTCTTTTATTATGCTGCACTTTTGTCTGTAATTAAATTGGACTACAAGTATACAAAGGCGCATAGAGGGCCACACTGAAATAAAACAGTAAAATTATTATAATAAGTCTTAGTATTACAAGGCAAGAGTCTGGGTTCAGCATGTGCTGCCTTGCTCTAGAGACCTGCCCTATATTAATCGGGTATTATCATGAAATATTTATCAATTATTCATCAACACTTTTAGATATCGAGGGAAGAAACGCAACAAAACAGGGTATTTGATCTTTTGAATATGGTTTTTAACATTATTAGAGCCCTCTAGACATGAAGTAACACCCCTATAGTCACCTTTACATGTTAACTTTTATTACCTTTTGCTCATATTACCCAATATAGTTGATATAATAAGAGTAAATTAGACGTAAGACTAGTAGAGCTGAGTGGGGGGGCGGACAGGAATTTACATTGGTGATTCACATTTTGTGTTTTAGCTTAGTGTGAGTTACGACCGCAACAGTAGCTCATGTCTAATCTAAATATTAACAGAAAAAAAAATAATATTTTGAGAAAAAAAACAAATAAAGTTTTAGTTTTTTGACAATTAGATTGCGAAAAAAATTATAATATTATATAAATAAAGTCGAAATTTCAAGAAGACAAAAATACAAGTAAAAAGTTTAAATTGTAGGAAAAAATCGACAGCAGAAATACTAAAAACAACTATAATGGAGGAAAAAAGGAGAAAAAAAATCGACAATAACCTTGTAATACAATGAGGAAAAGTAACTTTAAAATTGTGAAATATTCATGGACAAAAAATATGACACAAATTAAATAATTTTAGTAGCACTAAGTTGAAATATTAAAGACATAAATGATATTATGACCAACAAACAAAAGTGATTAAAGTTGTAATAAAAAGTTAGCCCGATAGACATCCACACACACTCCCTTACCATGTCGTTTCTTGGTGTGAGTTACGACCGCAACAGTAGCTCATGTTTGGGATTATTGTGGCTGTTGTGAATTGAATTTACTTTGTGTATATTTAAAAAGGGTACCCCCCTTCTGCGGTCCCTTCTCAAAGTGAATTTTTTCTCGGATGGGGGTTCAGATCGGGGGATGTTGTCGATTGTTGCCGGCTTGGATAGCCCTTTGCGACTCTCTTTGTGATGAAGGGCTATATAAATAAACCTGGCTGTAATTAAAGCCTCATAGAGTCTGGTGCTTGTGTATCTCACCAAAAATATATCAATTTTGCTTAAATATGGATATTTTTTACTATTAAAAGGTTGTATTTAACAACGAAACAGCCTCATTTTAAAATAACTATTAATATATTTTTTTAAAAATGTGATAGAATGAAGCTGCAAAAGTGGTACCGTCCTTATACAGTATTTGCATTTTATAATTTAGTTATTTTTTCCTATTTTGTTTTGTGCAAATGTAACCCATTACTAGTCAGCGTCATTTCTCCTAAGCAAATGTTTGACACCAGACCCTTGTAATTGGTTTATTTTTCCTTCTAACCCCCGATGGTCTCAATTTGACTGATGTTAACCAAATAGAGAAACAGTTTAGAGTTTCCTCTTGTATAACATTGCGGTAAAAGTGTAATTTACTTCATTCACATCTAAAGAGATTGACTCCAGACTTGCGACCCGGCACGAGACTGCTCCTCCATCTGCATCCTCAAAGGACTCTTGAGGTCGGACTTTGTAGACTATAAGCTGATGTTGAAGCTGAGTCCAGTTGTTTGTGCTACTTCAACACGGAAGGCAATTTGCCAATAAAGACCAAATAAGCACGTAATGGCAGTTTATGTTATCTGCTGTGGGTGCGTGTGTAAAGC
This sequence comes from Doryrhamphus excisus, assembly GCF_030265055.1. Taxonomy (NCBI): domain Eukaryota; kingdom Metazoa; phylum Chordata; class Actinopteri; order Syngnathiformes; family Syngnathidae; genus Doryrhamphus; species Doryrhamphus excisus. The sequence goes on along the minus strand of NC_080486.1, from coordinate 7,817,650 downwards.
ATCCAGCTTGTGTTTATGACTGCAGACATCAATCCAGTCTGCATGCAAGCTGTTACTTTTAAAGTGTCTTAATTGCTCACAGAAAGCAATTAATCAAGAGCTTAGTAAAAAGCACAAGATGCAATTTACACGCTTTAAAGGTGTCTTTATTTAGATCCCATCTGCTCTTTCGGCGTTTGGAAGCAAAACGACCACACTTTCCGCAAATATATGCACGCTATGACGATGAGAGGAAGTCTGCGCACAAATAAAAGGTTTATTAAGGGCAGGAAATTGGAATTTTACAAGCGGTGTAGCATGCGTACTCATGTCTGGGTATAACAAACGTGTTATTAGATGTATCTTCCCAGAGATCATCATCTTTTTTAAGTCTCTTCAGCGCTGCCGTTTCCTCACAGTGTGCACACTCTAAAAAGAGTGTTTACACAAGTAATGTATTTGAGAGGTTCAACAGTCCAGCTGTGCAGACTCAACATTTTGTGTGTGTGTGTGTGTGTGTGTGTGGCCGTACCGCTTTGCGATGACAAATTACAGCTTTAACTGCAGAATGTGTCTTATTTTGGGGGGGTACTCACAAGACAAGACATGACCTGTTACTAGAAACTATTACTTCAAATTAGGCTGCTGGGAGCTGAAGGACAAAAAGAGGTGAAGATAGATTTTTCCATTCAGTCTTTTTTCCATGTGTCCTCCCTCCTCCTCCCCCTCCTCTCACAAAGGTTTTCTATGACTTCAGGTCTGAGGAATCTGCTGCACAATAAGTGTACTGGAGTTATTATGGGTGAGGGGGGGGGCACAGTCATGAAGAGATTTCTAGACCACATTGCATAATTCTAAATAATCACAAGGACCCAAAATAATCCACTGAGTCACCATTGGGATACGGCAAGGTAATGTTAAGGAGTGGAGGAGGAAGACCTTCTACGCCGCTTATCCTCACAAGGGTCGCAGGCGTATGCTGAAGCCTATCCCAGCTGACTTCAGGCGAGAGGCGGGTTATACCCTGGACTGGTCTCCAGCCAATCACAGGGCACATATAGACAAACAACCATTCACACTCACTTCACTTCATTCAGTCACCTATGGACAATTTGGAGTCTCAAATTACTTAACATATATGGGATGTGGGAGGAATAGGAGTGGGAATGTGCAAACTGAGAATCGAACCCTTTGTGGCTCCTTAGTGGCTACTTTTTGGAGAGTCTACTTTTTTGATACACCCAGTAACTGACAAAGTGTATTATTAATATGAACTTTTTCTGGCTGGTTGTACCCCGCCTCTCCCCCGAAGTCAGCTGGGATAGGCTCCAGCATACCCCGGAACCCTAGTGAGGATAAGCAGCATAGAAAATGAATGGATGCAACTTTTGCCTGTACAATACACCTTTTTTGCTATTTTTTTCCAAGTACTTCAGTACTGATGTGTAGCGAAGTTGCACGGCAGTCGAGTGGTTAGTGCGCAGACCACACAGCTAGGAGACCAGGGTTCAATTCCACCCTCGGCCATCTCTGTGTGGAGTTTGCATGTTCTCCCCGTGCGTGCGTGGGTTTTCTCCAGGTACTCCGGTTTCCTCCCACATTCCAAAAACATGCTAGGTTAATTGGCGATTCCAAATTGTCCATAGGTATGAATGTGAGTGTGAATGGTTGTTTGTCTATACGTATGTGCCCTGTGATTGGCTGGTGACCAGTCCAGGGTGTACCCGTAGAATGTCTTTTCTCTCAAAAGCGGCACACATAAATGAGGGAAATTATATATTTTTCTCATGTTTGTTGCTCATAGTGGACCATATTACATAATTTAGCATAATAGTGGAATTGAATAATATACCAATTTCTATCTATGGTATTATTTTGAGGAACATCCAATTTGTAATTGTTTTTCTAATGTCATTCTCACAGTCTTCTTCAGTCACTCTCCTTTCTTGTGTCGTATTTGGACAGCTGTGGCCGTCTGTGTGGTTACAAAGGTCGTGACCCTGACATGTTGTTTAATACCTAACCCTTTCTGTGTAATTGACGGCCAGAGCAAACACACTGTGGTCCGATGCGGTCCTTACTGTGAATAATTGTTTTGTACCTTTTTTCCCTCCCCCCAGGTTATTCTTTGTGTCTCGGTAAGTCCTACTTCTTCCGGTTCAACCATCCTGAGGAGGCGAGCAGAATGAAGAGCATGCTTCCACAGAAGAGCCCCGTGTCCGCCCTGGCCTACAACACAGGTATACAGTACATTTATAATCTCCATTTTTTTTCCTTTGGCACGTACTGTGTCTCCACCTAAAAACCTTTCTGCAGCCTTACGCTGCCAGTAGATTCAAGTAAGTGTGAGGGATGTTTCTGGTGTGGGTGGGTGTGGTTGAAGGGTTGGGTTGTATAGCTATGTGGGGGCGGTTGGCGCTCATATATTGTTCCAAAATACACACTCACACAGTCAAGCATGCTAAAAGTTAAATGTAAAGCATATTGGAATGTTTTTGTCATCTGGTACCCTTCTGTTGCCACGGTGATACAGCTGGACTCTGATGTGTTCTTGGTGATTGATGTCGAGAACTTGTGTGCGTGTGTGTGCGTGTGTGTTTCGGTACACGTTACCGATGCAACTCCACAAGCCTGGGTAGGGTGCTCAAAGCGGACCAAAGGCGAGTTTTTCGCCAACAAGCTTTAAACTGACGTACACTGATGAAAAGTGTACGTACCGAACCATGCTCATGGTGTACTGATACACCCATACAATGGTGTCATGCACCACAATGCAGTATTATACTAAAAAAGCCTCACCTTCATTGTGTTGACTGCCAAGACTCACAGCTCAAGTGGAAGCTCTCACACAAAAGGAAGAGAACACTCGATGCACGCCAGACCTCCAGTATAAATCTGCCCATTTATGGACACCACGCAATGTTGTGTGTGATCTCATGATGCTTTTCATTTTCCGCCACGTTTCTCTCTCGCACATTTAACATTCTCTCACATTGATACCCTTGCATGAATCTAAGCCGCTATGTTTCCATTGTAAAATCCATTTGATAAGTACATATAAGAATGCCTGTTTCTTTCAAATAGAGCCACTGTTGATGTTCTTTGCAGGACTGGTTGTTAAACACCGGGTGGTCTTAGGAGAGACCATTTTGATGGCGCCTTTTCCACATTAAGCCACAGCTAAATAAAACGTGTGCAGGTTCTCTTCCTGTGGGTTGGGCCATCAGATGCAAAATAATGGAAATAGAATAAAAAAAAAACAAAAGCAGCTAATCTCAGTAAGGTTTGTTTTACTAAAAATACCCACCCCCCAACACTGAAACGGTTAAAAAATGAAACCAGGCGGGGGTGGGGCTTTTGGGGATATTCCCAAAATATTTTGTGGTCTCTTTTCATTTCCTAAAGGCTATACTAAGGAAGTGAACCTAACATCAACTGTTTTTCTTGGATGTGACAGGTGATTTCTCTGTGGGGTGCATACTTGCATGTAGTTTGTGTATACTGGGAGCGTGAGTTGGGTTTTTTTCTCATATAATCTAGTAAATAGTTCCATTAGTGACAGGCTGATAAAAAGTACACCCTGGACTGGTCGCCAGCCAATCACAGGGCACATATAGACAAACAACCATTCACACTCACATTCATACCTATGGACAATTTGGAATCGTCAATTAACCTAGCATGTTTTTGGAATGTGGGAGGAAACATTCCTTAACATTCATTAAACTTTCAGACCGTTTTAGTGTAGTAAACACATCTGCATCTTATACTTTTGATGATGTGTGTCTTTATTTGAGGAGCCCAGAGAGGGGCTAACGTCATTGCAGCACCCCAATGAATGCATTGCTCAGATGCAATACAGTATGGGAAAACTTTTAAGGAGTTGTTTTTTTTTTTTTTTTTAAATATTCATATTAGTACATGTTTGTATATTTGAGTGTGAAGTTGCTGTATGATGACTTTAGTGACTGTTATATTGTTATATACAATGTTTTTATACACTATACTGTTATATACAATCACAGGGCACATATAGACAAACAACCATTCACACTCACATTCATACCTATGGACAATTTGGAGTCGCCAATTAACCTAGCATGTTTTTGGAATGTGGGAGGAAACCGGAGTACCCGGAAAAAAGCCACGCATGCACGGGGAGAACATGCAAACTCCACACAGAGATGGCCGAGGGTGGAATTGAACTCGGGTCTCCTCGCTGTGTGGCCTGCACGCTAACCACTCATTCTTTCCATGCAATAAAGCAGTATTTTTTTTCCCCCACATTTAGATTACCTGAAGTTTAGCAGTGATTATAGCCATGCTGTGGTGGGCGGGACCAACAGCACGCGAGGCATGCGCTCAGCCTCTGAGCTCCGTGATCTGATGGACACACTGCAACGCAAGAAAGCTGCTCTGGAAAACAGCCTCAGGGCCAATGGGAATGCCAACCCATCCTACTTCAGCGTGACACAGGCAAGGCATTAACTTCTAGATTTTCATTATGTAGTCTGCTATAAATGGTAATCATCGTTCTCTATTTTCTGTTTAGTCCCCGCCCACCACACCCATCACTTCACATTCCTCCTCATCATCAGCCTACCAGGAACAGGCGAGACGTTTCTACAGTGGGGATCGTCCCCCAGTGTCATTAAAATCTGCTCCCCCTTCTTCTCCATCCCGACGTTCTGACTCTTCTTCTCTGGTCCCACGCACATCCCGAAACCAGGACAACCTAGGCAGTAGTGATAGCCGCCGTCTCCACAACACAGGCTCTTCTCCATTGTTGTCAACATGGAGTAGCAGGGGTTCATCCACCTCAGTAAGCGGTGGTGATAGCCTACTCCTCTCTCTTCCTCCTTCCTCTTCCTCAACCCGCTCTCCATCCGCCGGGGGCGCTGTCAGCATGCCGTCAAGCCCCCGCCTTGGACGCAGGAGCTACGGCAACCAAGAAGCCTCGACCAGCAGTCGAACGAGGAAATACTCATCCGGTTCTCTAAACGGGATGACGGGAGGCGGGCACAGCCGCTCCCTGCCTCGCCTCTGCTCCTCTCCGTCCCCCCGAGACAACAACAACGGCGTCCTGACTTTATCGACTCTGCCGCCGCATCGCTCCGATGCTTACAAACTTAGCAAAGACCACTACAACAACAACAGCGGCTTTAACACCAGTCTTGACCTCAACCACAACTCCAGCAACTCCAACATGTTGTCGTCAAATAGGAATCAAATCAACACTACAGCTAAAGGAGATGGTATCGTGTCCATTTCCCTTTCCTCGCTCAAGCTGACTCCTTGCACCGGTATCTCCTCCTCCGCAGCATCCCCACCTGACGTTACCATCCCATCCAAGGTCGGAGGATCCTCTTCCCCTCGCATGGCCAAGAAGCTCAGCCTCACTTCCACAAGCTCTGTGGGCTCCGTCAGGTCCGCAAGCCCCACTGAAATTGAACTGACTTTGGGGGACAGGGAGAAACAAGGAGCAGGCCTGGAGACTACTAACACACAAGGCTTCGGCCGCAGCGAGAGGAGGGCTTCATTCGGAAAAGCAGGAGTGACCCCACCAGGAGCGTTTAGGGAGAGACGGGGTAGCATCAGCTCGCTCAGCGGCAAGGAAGAACTGACGGACTACCACCATCGTCAAAAAGAGGAGCGTCTCCGTGAGCAGGAGGTGGAGAGACTTGTGAGTTCAGACAGCATCTTACACACACACACACACACACACACACACACACACACACACACAGTGGTTGAGGTTAACCTCAAGACCACATCTGGCATTTAGCCCATACTAACAGGACTATTCTTAACCTTTCACTTGGCTTCAGTTGTGTACCCATGTGTGTGTGTGTGTGTGTGTGTGTGTGTGTTTACGTCAATCACATGGAGGTCCGCCCTCCCGCGTGCGGTTCGGACCACAGAGCAAGTCGGTCAGATGTGGCCTACAGAAATGAGAGAAATTAAAGGGCAGAGTCCAAAGAGCAGCAGGTGGATAAACACACAGATGCTCAACATATAATGTCAACTGGAACGCAAAATTACATAGATAGTGTAATTATCTCTCTTTTACATCGCTTGCAATGCCAAGTGCAAGTATGCGTAAACCGTACTTTCACGTTGCACAAAATTCCACAAAATATACCACAGAAAATCATTTTTTCAGGGAGTACTTTTGTGTTTCATGAGGGAAGGCCTCACAGTACAAGGTAGAATGTGAAGAGCAGTTTACTTCGCCCCCTGGTGGTCACAATGAAACTCGACCTTATCCAAGCATGGGTGTTTGAGCTCAATGGCTTTGTCATGTGGCACATTTTTTGATACATTTTTACACCATCTCATATTTCCATGATTGTTTCCCTTGTACTTTTGTATCATGACTATCCATCCCATAATTAACAACTGATTGCTACAAAGGCCACACAGTAGCTTGTGTCCATTAGAATAGAACAAGGTGAGAAAGTCACACCAGTTCACGTTACACACTAAAAATGAAAATGTGAGGAGAGATGAAACAAGATTTTGTTTTTAAGAATGCATTCTTTTTTAGAGTCATTTCCTGCGTCTGAGGTGGGGGGGTCATAGTTGACAGCTGTCATTAACTTGCTCAGACACACATCCTATAACACCTTTGACCCACATTCCTTTTCTCCGTCTTTCCCTTTCTAATATTACTTGATCAGCCTGGTGCTTTAAATTCTCCCTCTCCCTCCCTCCGTGCCTCCCTCTCTCTCTCTCTCGCTCGCCTTCGCTGAACCCGAACCGGTTGCTCACACCCTGTAATCTGCCGCCGTGTCTCGGCCACGCTTAAAAAATCTTGCGCTCATGGGAATGTCAGTGTGGGGGGGGGGGAATATGCCGACACCAAACGCGACTTGATGGAGGACAGAACCCCTTTGTTGACTAGACAAGGACTTTTTTGGACTTTCTGCAATGCTCCCACAGGTAGTGTATGAAGTACTTTAAATAGATTTTTGTGGTCTGCTGGATTTGTTTCTATGTTCTAAGCATTATCCCCCAGACCACTCGGGTTACTAACTATCACTGACACTGTTTTCCGTTTAGGAACGACAGCGTCTCGAGACCATCCTGTCCTTGTGCTCAGAGCTGGACCAGGATGGAGGCGGCTCGGTTACAAATCCGGCCTCGGCGGTGGCTGACCTCCAAAAGATCAACCAGGAGCTTCAGAAGCTTCAGCTGAATGACGACGACGATGACGACGACACACCCTCTGTCTTCTCGGACTCCTCCATCGTTAATGGCTCCGCGGGGAACGGACTTATGGAAAATGGATACTACGACAGGGATCTATCGGTACGACAGAGGCGCAGCAGTGGTACCCGGGACAACAGGGCAGAATCGCCTGCTGTCAGTCTACGGAGCTATGCCCCCTCACCCTCACCACAGAGGTTAAACGAGGTAAAAACGATGCAGATTGAAAAGAAGGTGTACATTCCAAGCAGCCTTTAATGCATCATTTTTGACAACCCTATTAGATTTATTATGTTTGTTATTATATTGGAGTGTAAATGTAACTATAGGGGTGTTATTTCATGTCTAGAGTGCTCTAATCATGTTGAACATTTATGATTAAGCGATCAGACTTTGTGGAAATTGACGGCCATGTCTGTAAGCAATTAACTGTGATACAGACAAGATTGCTGTATTCTCTTTGTAAATGAGTCAAACACACAAACTACTAATATGCATCCAGCAATACAAGACGGCAGTCGGATAGCACCTTTGACTCCAGACAGCTTCTAGAGATTAATCAGTCTTCACGTGGAAATGTGTTTATACGTCTTTCTGGCACTCATAACAGGAGCTCTTATTAAAGTATCAAGGCTCACATCTTCGACACAGACAGATGGGAGATATTTACAGCTCGTTTATTAGGTTAAAGCGGGTTAAGTGTCACAGTTGGTGTTGTGTGTTGTGTACACGATGCCAGCATTTCTTTGTTGTAAAAAAGAAGCTTCAAACCACTAAACAATAACAAAATACCTCGACCCATGTTCTTTTTGTTATCAAATAGCTGGTGGTCCGTGCTTTCATCCGTGCATTGCAAACAGGAAATTCTAACAGCTCATTTGCTTTTGATTACTGGTAATTTCCCAAGTAAGACCCTGAGCTGGAATTGAATCTGTGATGCCACATGCCAAGCCCTTCAAATTATAGGAATTATAGCTTCAAATATGATAGATCTTTTTTGATAAAATTTTTTATCAGTGGTTGTCTTCGCTGCCTCACACAGGATGCCAGGCCCTCCGAAGAGGAAATGAGGCGCGTGGAAGAGGAGAGGATCCAGGTCCTAAACAACATCGAGGAGCTGGAGCAAAAGATTAAAGAGCTGGACAACCAGATGGAGGAATCTTCCCGAGAGGTAGGAACCATCAGGACTGGAGTTACTGACTCGAATATAAGACGACCCCTCTTTCCGAGACTTCATTCATTCATTAATTTTCTACCGCTTATCCTCACGAGGGTCACGGGCTGCTGGAGCCTATCCCAGCTGTCTTTGGGCGAAAGGCGGGGTACACCTTGTACTAGTCGCCAGCCAATCACAGGGCACATATAGACAAACAACCATTCACACTCACATTCATACCTATGGACAATTTGGAGTCGCCAATTAACCTAGCATGTTTTTGGAATGTGGGAGGAAACATTCCTTAACATTCATTAAACTTTCAGAACGTTTTAGTGTAGTAAATACATCTGCATCTTATACTTTTGATGATGTGTCTTTATTTGAGGAGCCCGGAGTGGGGCTAACGTCATTGCAGCACCCCAATGAGTGCATTGCAATACAGTATGGGAAAACTTTTAAGGAGTTTTTTTAAAATTATATATTCATATTGGTACATGTTTGTATATTTGAGTCTGAAGTGGCTGTTTGATGACTTTAGTGACTGTTATATTGTTATATACAATATTTTTATACACTATACTGTTATATACAATCACAGGGCACATATAGACAAACAACCATTCACACTCACATTCATACCTATGGAAAATTTGGAGCCGCCAATTAACCTAGCATGTTTTTGGAATGTGGGAGGAGTAAGAGGAGAGAAAGAGGAGAGAAAAACCACGGGGAGAACATGCGAATTCCACACATAGATGGCAGAGGGTGGAATTGAACTCTGGTCTCCAAGCTGTGAGGCCTGCGAGCTAACCACTTAAAAAACATTTTCATTGAGCATTATTACAGTATTTTAAAATTAGCACAACTCATCCTGTGTTGTATGCGGGTCTTTGTGTGGCAGTGGCATCACTTCAAGTCACGGGTGTTTGTGAGTGACGAAGAAAAGCTCTGACTCACATTGGGAAAAGTCATTTGCTGCCACCTGTTGGTTAGCTTGTCTAAATTACTTGACCTTGATTTTTTGAAGGTCGTGCCACAGCATCTCAATGAGATCCAGGTCAGGACTTTGACGAGACTCCAAAGTCTTCATTTGGTTATTTTTCAGCCATTCAGAGGTGGACTTGCTGGTGTGTTTTGGATCATGGTCCTGCTGAAGAACCCATGTTGGTTTCAGCTTGAGGTCACCAAAAGATGGCCGGATATTCTCCTTCAGCAGATTTCATGGTTCCATTTATCACAACAAGTCTTCCAGGTCCTGAAGCAGCAAAACAGCCCCAGACCACCACACTACCACCACCATATTTTACTCTTGGTATATTGTTCTGGAATACAGTGTTACTTTTACACCATATATACACCAATTTTTGTCTCATCAGTCCACAGAGTATTTTCCCAAAGGTCTTGAGGATCATCAATATGTTTTCTGGCAAAATTGAGACATGCATTAATGTTCTTCTTGTGTGTCTAATATGGTGGAGTCATGGACACTGACCTTAACTGAGGCAAGTGAGGCCTGCAGTTGTTTGGCTGTGGGGTCTTTTGTGACCCCTTGGACAAGTCGTTGCTACACTGTTAGGGTCATTTTAGTTGGGAAGGTTCACCACTGTGGTTTACTGGCGTCCCAAAGCTTTAGAAATGGGTTTATAACTTTTTCCAGACTGATGGAACTCAATAATTTTTTTGTTTGTATTTCTCCATTAATAATAAGTTTAATAAACATGCAAAAACATAAGAAATCAGAAAGGGGGCAAACCATTTTCACACCACCGTCACGTCACGGTGAGTCAAGTTCTTACCCAATCATGTCTTTACCAAAGGTGGAGGTCGAGCGAGCTCTGGTGGAGGCGGAGCAGGAGTCGGAGTTAGCTGCCCTCCAGCAGGAAAAAGACTCCCTGGAAGCACTTCACAGCAAAATAGCCGACATGGAGACCAAATCTCAGCAGGAAAAAGAAAAGGTATTTCCTTTGTTTTTTTTTTGCTATGCTACAGTGTTGGGGAATGGTATTTCGAATGGAATTCAAGGCACACGTTAGCTTGGATGCGTTGTCATATCAGGTAGCCAGTGGGGAAGGGGGGAAGGGGGGCAGGGTATACCATATCAATATACAGTATATGCTAGTCAAAGGCACACTTACATTTTGAGGTCATGTGACTGTGCGGTAGGTGCTAATCCTTCTCATGCTGTCTCTGATCCAAATATATAACTGCTAATACTACCCAGGGTAAAGCGGTCACCAAGCCATCCTATCTCACACACACACACACTTTGACATGTACATTGTGTATGTACCTGCCAACAAGATGGAGCTTGGAAGTGGATTATAGAATATAATTTTAGTTTTTATACATGAAAACTAACGGCCTGTGGTTATAGTAGTTTGATGGAGAAAGGGAGAGTGAGAGAGAGCATTCATTCAAAGTTTGGTTTCAGAGTAGGTGAAGCTGAGTGCTTGTATAGATTTTGGATGCCTGGGTATGTTAAAAATCAATAACGTGTGTGAGTTAACCCAATCCTCATCCCCACCCCCCCATCAGCTTTTTCCATCACCCTTTCCAGACAACCAATATATGTCCGAAATCCTACTAAGTGGCTTTCCATCCTTAAATAAATAGCATTCTACTGCAGAGTCCCCCCCCATCCCTTACGTGCTAATTGTGCTGACCCGATCACCTCGGTAACTAACGGTGGCTCCTTCAATCCCACTAACGCTGCCATCCTCTTTATGCCCTGCGTGTGTGCGTGCCTGTTTGTTGCTTGTCCTTGTGTGCGTGTGGGCTTCTATGTGCATATGTGGCTATGCACCTGTGTGCGTTTGTGTGTGTGTGTGTGTGTGTGTGTACCAGGCGTGTGAGTTGCTCCAGGCAGAAAAGGGCAGAGTAGAGAGGTTGGCTCAGATTGTGTGTGAGCAGCGCTCCCAGCTGGACAGCTGCCCCGAGGCCACCAAGGAGCCCCTGCAGGAGCAGCTAGCCAGGGTCAGTACACACACACACTGAACACACACATTCGGACCCATGCAGAGACAGCATCTACATGCTAGGGTGAGGGATAATGCTAATGAGGCATGATGCATGTGATCTCCGTATGAGTTTGAGACATGATTCTTTGGTTTCTACTCATTATTGTTTTGTTGGTCTTCATATTAGGGGTGGACATCTGACTATATTGGCCTGATTAATTATAGGGGCAATTAATCAATTGTTAGCTTTTTAATATTTTACAGGTTAATATTAATAATATTAATATTTTAAGGTTGCAGCCAATATAGTACAATCTCTTCTGCATCAATTGCTTTAAAATGCAATAATTCCTCATTGAATGTCTTATGCCCATCCCTAATTCAAATGTTATTTTTTGTGTATAACACAGCAATATTCAGAAAATATGGTTGTTTGGTTTGTTTGACATGTTGCATGTCATCTTTTGCATAAATGTCTCTGAAGATTTTCCACGGCAGGCTGCATCCTGACCTAGAAAAGCACTCAAGAGACCACAGACCACCACCCATATTGTGATTCACACTAAAATAATAATGCTACATTCTTTTGGCTCAATCCTTGATGTTTTGTAGGAGTTGGCGAAAATGGTCCGATGTAGCAATGTTAAAAATCCTCTGTCCAAACCATTGGTGGGTAAACTATGGCCCGGGGGCCACATGCGGCACACCAAGCGTTTGAATCTGGCCTGCCAGTTGCTTTCTAAGTATTTGAACTTTTAATATACAAACTGGCAACATGGCTTGCAAGTCTGATGTCTTATTAGTAAAAAAAACAAAACAAAACTGTAAAATTAAATTACATAGTTTGATGTGGTCTGATGTTTAAAGTGCTCCTGAAAAAAAGTGACATGAGAACATACAGCTGATAGTATAACACTTTTACAGAGAATATTTGACAAATAATTTAAGGAAAATTATAAGCATAAAATAGTGTGTGTGTGTGTGTGTGTGTTAAATATATGTTCTGGTCCCCCGGACAATTTTGTTAACTCAATGCGACCCGCGAGTCAAAATATTTGCCCACCCCTGGTCTAAACGATGGTACGGATCACCCCCAAACTTGTATCAGTTTTTCCATATCCCATTTCTGAAAATTCCTGAAAATTTCATCCAAATCCAAATAAAAGGTAGCAAAACACAAGCGTCATTTTTTATATCTTTTACATTTTCTAAAAAGGTAAAAAAACTCACATTAATTTTCTACCGCTTATCCTCACAAGGGTCGCGAGGGTGCTGGAGCCTATCCCAGCTGTCTTCTGTTGAGAGGCGGGGTACACCCTGGACTGGGTGTATCAGCCAATCACAGGGCACATATAGACAAACAACCATTCACACTCACATTCATACCTATGGACAATTTGGAGTCGCCAAATAACCTAGCATGTTTTTGGAATGTGGGAGGAAACCGGAGTACCCGCTCCAAACTTTACACAGAGATGGCCAAGGGTGGAATTGAACTTGGGTCTTCTAGCTGTGAGGCCTGTGCAGCCCTAAAAAACACACAATATTAAAAATACTCCACAACATGAGTTGAACCTGTATATGAGTATATACTACAGTATGTATATACAGTATTACCTTATTTAGCTACACAATAGCTGCAAGATATGCAGTTTTACACCACTGCAAACTACAACAGAGTGTCTACTGTGTGTGTTTATGAGTCTATTTTGGTCTGTGTTCAGGACTTTGAGGCACTCGAGACAGAGACAAAGCGCTTTGAGGACCTGGAGTTCCAGCAGCTGGAGAGAGAGAGTAGACAAGACGAGGAGAAGGAGACGCAGACGCAGCAGCTTCTCCGAGAGATCGCCGACTACCAGCGGAGCACTGTGACCCGCAAGGTTCGCTTATAGCGCCAGTTTTGATCTATGTTTCATCTTACGATTTTTTAATTTTTTTTATTTTTTATCAGGAGAGACTGTTGACCCTGAAGAAGCAGGCGGCACAGATTACCCAGCAGGCTGAGCGAGAGAAAGAAAGCTTCCTGAAGGAGAGGAGCACTCTGGAAGCGATGCTGCAAAGGGTACAAAAAAAATCTCAATTTTGAAATGAAGCATTCTTTGTCCAAATGTTGTATTTTAATATGTTTTTATTTTTCCCAGGAGAAAGAAAACCTTGCGCCTCTTGACCGAAAATATGCTGACCTCACTGGTGGCCAAAGTTACACCTTAAGGGAGGTAGGTTTGATTGACGCACACTCACACACACAAAATACATTTCTCCTGCATTTTCCTCCATTTGTGTGTCAGTCTTTTAGCAGCGGTTCCAACAGCAGCACCACTGCTGCCGCTTCTCCCCTCGCAGTCACCTTGTGTGACCTCCCGCCTTCCCTCCTTTCCTCTCTTTTCCTCAAGAATGCTGAGGTACTTCATCTATTTCTGCTCATGATAATGACTAAACATCTTAATGTGACTGGCATTATGTCTCCACATGATACAAGGGTTATGTCACAGTCAGTGAACTCAATGAGCTATACTCACAGTTTGGGCTGGAACCTAAACCAGTCCCCGACTCAGAACTAAACAACGTGGCAGAGGATGAGGTGTGTCCAGTTGTAGCGCCTATTCCCTCCATTTTTTTTCCTGTTTGTGTTCCTCTTGACCGTGTTCTTCTCCTCCTTTTCTTCCAAAAGTTCTGTCTCGCTTCCTCCCATGCCTGCGACTGTCTCTCTTCTTCTTCCTCCTCCTCCTCCTCCCATCTAAATCCGCGTACCTCCAAAACAATCTCTGTGCACTGGCCAGAGATCATGGTGACATACCGAGAGCCTTCCCCCCTCCCCGACTCTCCCCCTCCACCACTACCTGCCAAAAAGCACCATCGGCGACACAGGCAGGTAACTTTATAGCATGAGCGTCTGGCCAAGTGTGAAATTATTTGTATGGTCTCATTTTACACTAAGATACACAAAAATACAGTAGTTACTGAGGATCTAATGAGAAACTAATGACTAAGGCAAATACGTTTAGAGTAGTTACTGAAGAACTAATGAGTAACTAATGACGAAGGCACATGCATTCAGAGTAGTTATTGAAGAACTAATGAGAAACTAATGACTAAGGCAATACATTGAGTAGTTACTGAGGAACTAAAACACATACGTGAGCAACTAATGACTCAGGCACATACATTTAGAGTAGTTACTGAGGAACTAATTAGTAACTAATGACTGAGGCACATAGCTTTATAGTAGTTGCTAATAAACTAATGAGTAATTAATGACTAAGGCACATACATTAGAGTAGTTACTGAGTAAATAAGACACTTACATGAGGAACTAATGACTAAGGCACATACATTTAGAGTAGTTACTGAGGAGCTAATTAGTAACTAATGACTGAGGCACATAGCTTTAGAGTAGTTACTGATAAACTAATGCGTAATTAATGACTAAGGCACATGCATTTAAAGTAGTTACTGTGTAACTAAGACACATACACGAGGAACTAATGACTAAGACACATTTAGAGTAGTTTCTGAGGAACTAATGAAGTACTAGTGACTAAGGCACATGTTTTTGAGTAGTTACCGAAGAACTAATGAGGTACTAGTGACTAAGGCACCTTTTGAGTAGTTACTGAGGAACTAATGAGGTGCTAGTGACTAAGGCACATACATTTTGAGTAGTTACTGATGAACTAAGACTACGGTACATAGATTTAGAGTGGTTACTGATGAACTAATGAAGTACTAGTGACGAATGCACATACATTTTGAGTGGTTACCGAGGAACTAATGAAGTACTAGTGACTAAGGGACATACATTTAGAGTAGTTACTGAAGAACTAATGATGTACTAGTGACATACCAGTGATTAAGGCACATACATTTAGAGTAGTTACTGAGAAACTAATGTAAAGTACTAAAGTACTAATGACTGAGGCACATACATATAGAGTAGTTACTGAGGAACTAATGATGTACTAGTGACTAAGGCACATACATTTTGAGTAGTTACTGATGAACTAAAACTACGGTACATAGATTTAGAGTAGTTACTGAGGAACTAATGACGTACCAGTGACTAAGGCACATACATTTTGAGTAGTTACTGAGGAACTAAAAGTACGGTACATAGATTTAGAGTGGTTACTGATGAACTAATGAAGTACTAGTGACAAATGCACATACATTTTGAGTGGTTACCAAGGAACTAATGAAGTACTAGTGACGAAGGGACATACATTTAGAGTAGTTACTGAGAAACTAATGTAAAGTACTAATGACTAAGGCACATACATTTTGAGTAGTTACACATGAACTAATGAAGAAGTACTGAGGAACTCGTGAATAGTGGTTAGGGTTAGGCAGGTTCATTCTTAACTACTGTAATTTTGTGTACATTATTGTGAAGTGTTACCATGCGTATTCCTTATATTGAACTGAGACGCCTTCCTATGTTGCAACAAGTTCCATTTCTGTTCTATGGTTATCATCACCACCATTTTAGATTACTCTCCAGTGGTGCCATCACAAAAAAAACAAAGAAGTTAAAGAAAAAGCTAAAGAAAAGGTTCCGCTATTAACTGAAACAGTGTTTCTCAAACCACATACCACCTCAAAAATATTTGTTAGCCCTTTTTTAGTAATTGGCTTGGAGCATCATTGGTGAGTTATTCATTATTAAAGGAACTGGATGCAACAGGTTTCCAGGCTTCCACCCTCTTCCTGTTTTGAGGACGCAAAATAGGTCCTGTGTAATGTTTGACAGCCAATGATGGCGATTTGGCAAAGTTTAGCTACTCACATTAATGATAATAAGAATAGATGACATTTTATAATGCTTTTCAAGGTACCCAAAACGCTTCACCATTATTCAGTCACTCCTCAGTCACACACTGGCTGATGGGAAAATTTGTCTGCCAATTCGCGCCAACAACTAGTCTGACCACCACCTTAAACCTTCACATCTTTAAGTAGAGCAACATGAAAGGCCTCAATGTCAGTTTTAAAGACATACAAACCTCTTTCTCTTTTTCTTTCTCTTTGTGTGCCATTTGTTTTTGATCAGCATTTCCGCTTGCTGGAGGAGAGGAAGCGATCGGACAGGGGCGGCTCATCCCATCTCAGTGACACGTTACCCAGAAAGAAAACAACACCCACCATGACACCCCAGTTCTCATGTGCAACACTTGGGCGCAATTTCCCTACTAAGGTATTCCTTATATATATTAAGTATATTATATATTCCTAAGGTATTGTTTAATCCACAAAACGCCCTGTGTGAATTTTTTTTTACAGCCACATCCACCATTGGTGCAGAGCACAAGCTGTGGCAGCATTCTCCCCAGAATTCTCTCCTTATCCAACAAGGAAACAGAATGCCGACGTCTGCAAAAAGGTACACATCCATCAATCCGCATCAACAATTCCAGGTCTTCATACGTGACTGGGGATGATGCTAATAATGCTAAATGAATGCCGAGGCAACACATCAACAGCAGTGCTCACTTCCAGCGTGGTAAACTTGCACATGGATTTTTTTTGTTGCCATCCACACCAACACAAAGCACAACACTTCCTCCTTCAGGAAAAAAAAACTTTACTGTACTGTAAAACCTTGCAGAAATGTGAGGGACTTTTGTGCAGTATAGATTCACATACTATACACTGAAAATGAGTCAACACACAGCCGATTATAATATAAAAAAATAGGAAGTGAGTAGCTACATAATTGTGGTGCGTGGTTGTAGCCCCATATTCCCCATCAGTAGTTACTGATGAACTGAGACTACGGTACATAGGTTTAGAGTAGTTACTGCTAAACTAATGAAGTACAAGTGGGCACATACTTTTGAGTAGTTTCCGATGAACTAATGAAGTACAAATGAATAAGGGACATTCATTTATAGTAGTTACTGAGGAACCAATTATGTACTAGTGACTAAGGCACATGTATTTTGAGTAGTTACTGATGAACTAAGACTACGGTACATAGGTTTAGAGTAGTTACTGATAAACTAATGAAGTACTAGTGACTAAGGCACATACTTTTGAGTAGTTACCTAGGAACTAAGGCTAAGGCACATGCATTTGTGCCTGTGAGTGTGCCAATGAGTGTGTATCGACTAAGGTAAGACCTTAAGAGAAGCATAAATTCCATACTGAACTTCCACCCTCACTAACATTATAATAAATGTGGAACAAAAAAAAGGTATTTTCTGTAATAGTTGCTTTGTCATGCCATCCGCATGGTCCCTGAGCCCCTTTTGGTCTCTTGATGTGGTTCATCAGATGGGTGTGTCTTCTGGAAGCAGCAGATGCTATCAGTTTGTGTGTTTGTGTCTTCTTCCTGTACCCAAAGGCAGAGCTTTGGATGAGTAAACGTTGCCAGTATTTCTCCCTCTGCTTCTGAGCAGTCACATAGCCTGAAGTAGTTTTATTTGATGTGATTCTTTTTGGGTTGTACTGGAATATTAGTCACAGTGGCGGGACTTAGTGATCCAAAACTGAAGCCGACTCGGGAAACGGTCGTCCAAGAGGGAGTGACACAGACAGGTATGATACTCATGACACTGAAGAGACGTAATGATGATCTCCCCTACCCCCATCCCCGTCTTGTGCATCCAGGTCAGCCGAGCTCCCGAGCGTCTTCCCAGACCAACGTCTACCTCGATGCCTTCGGATACCGCGACAATCAGGCATTTGATACGATGAGCGTGGATAGCACGGACTCCATCGAGACCAGCATTTCTGCCTGCTCTCCTGACAACATCTCCAGGTCCGTGTTGAACAGAATCTTTCTTCCTCCTTAGAAAATAGGATGTGTATGTTTTGGATTACTCTCTTGATTAGTGTTACTCGGGTCAGGTTACGGAAGAGGGGCAATTTGTGTATACTCTCATAGTCAACCCCCTCAGGTTCTGATGCTCTGAACATACCAGTATGATTTCATTTGGGGGTCCAGACCCCCACATTTGGACTAAAACCATCTGTGCGTTCATTCGCTCTTTTTTATTCCAACTTTTAAGCACCCCCTCCTCCTCTTGTTTCATGGTATGGTCTTATGCTCCAGCGCTTAGATTCTGCACATTTCTAAACCGTTGCTGATCCACACTATGGCTCCTGATTGTTGGAGCAATAAAATTTTGTAGTGTGAATCCTTAAAAAGAGTTTTAAACAGACAATGAGTGTGATTCCCTCGTATCGACTAAGGTAAGACCTTATAAATGATTTCCCCGTTTTTATTTCTACATCTCCTCTGATTTGTTTAGACTGTGTCTTAATGTGCACCATTTATCTTAACACTGACATGACATCATCTATTTCCCTTCCAGATAAGACAACATTTGCACGTTGGGCGAAGAACCTAAATACAGTCTGATAAAGTGATTTTCGTTGTGTTTTGTGTGTTACAGTGCGAGCACTTCTAATATGGCCAAGCTAGAGGAGATGGAGCGTTTGCTGAGAGAAGCTCAAGCAGAAAAGCACCGACTCCTTGAACATAAGGTAATCAAATAAATACAGGAAGTAAGGGAATACAAATTACAATTAGTGCTTAACGTGCACAGTTACGAGAAACTGTGGTTCATTGAAGGAAACATGAGTAATACTAGAAAACAATGGTGCTTGCACTAAATTAATCTAATAATTTCATTAATAAATTATTAATCTGTCCTCTCTATAACTGCTGTGTTATACCTATAATACCCCATCAAGGAGAGGGAGGTGGAAATGCGCAAGCTGGCACTGGAGGAGGAGAAGAAGAGACGGGAGGAGCTGGAGAAAATGCTCCAGGAGGAGACCAGCAGGCGTCAGAAACTCATCGACCGTGAGGTGAAGCTACGAGAGAAACAACGGGTGCAGGTATCTTACACTACCTTTTCCCACCCTGACCCCGTTCCACGTGGTCAACAGTGTCAGGAACTAATCTCTTCCTCATCTTTCCCTCCAGTCCCGCCCACTTACACGGTACCTCCCCGTACGAAAGGATGATTTTGACCTGCGTTCCCACATCGAGTCAGCGGGACACAGCGCGGACACCTGCTTCCACTTGTCCATCTCTGAGAAGACCTGCAGGGGCTACCTGGTCAAGATGGGGGGCAAAATCAAAACCTGGAAGAAGCGCTGGTTCGTCTTTGACCGCAATCGACGTACGCTGTCCTACTACTCAGGTTGGACCCTCAAACACAACATTTTTATGGTTTTATTGAGTTCAGTGGAACCTGCTGATATCGACAAGCTGTCAATAAAAAATATCAGTAAGCAACATACAAGATATTGGGGAAAATGTTATAATATTTAAACTTATAATACAAATATTTTGGCATACAGTCATAAAATAATGGAAAAGGAAAAAAGAGGCACAAGAAAAAATAAATATTGCCCCACGTTGTGATTTACTCCCTAAAATATGTAATATTTTATCCACATATTCAGATACCTTGACCATGAAAACATACAATGGAAGGATTGGAACAACTTAAAGAAAATGCTAACATTAGCATGCAAGCACCTAGCATAATAGCACAAAGCGTGTATAAGTGCCTTCCTCTGAAAATGCTACAAATGTTCGTATAATTATGTTGGTATGCTAACATGCAAACACCTAGCATGGTAGCACTAAATGTTTGCTTAAGTTCATGCTCATGAAAATTGCCCAAAATGCTAATGTTAGCATGCTAGCAATGCTAATGTTAGCAGAAAACACCAAACGTAATTGTGTTTAAAACATGTATAAACATGGTTAAAAATGCTATTATGCTACTGTTAGCATGCTCACCATGCTAACATGCTAATGATAACACCTAACAAGATATGGGTGTTTAAAAATGTGTTGACCCATGAAAATAAAAGATTCTAGTATGCTAACATGTTAGCATGCTCACAATGCTAACATGCTAATGATGACACCTAACAAGACATGGGTGTTTAAAAATGTGTCGACCCATGAAAATAACAAAAAATTCTAGTATGCTAACATGTTAGCATTACTAGCATGCTAACACCGAGCATGATTGCACATGACAGCAAGTGCTCTGAAGGCTCCACTGTAATATGTTCCTTCTGTATTCTCTAGACAAGCATGAGGCCAAGCTGAAAGGAGTGATCTACTTCCAAGCCATAGAAGAAGTGTACTATGACCACCTGAAGAATGCACATAAGGTCGGGGGGAGGGGAAAAAAAGCTTCACTAGTACTTTGTCAGTATGATGCAGTGTCTTAATTCAGAAATTGTGTCATCTTTTTTAGAGCCCCAACCCTTCCCTCACCTTCAGCGTCAAGACTCACGACAGGGTCTACTACATGGTGGCCCCCTCCCCTGAGGCCATGAGGATCTGGATGGATGTGATAGTCACAGGCGCTGAAGGATACACACAGTTCATGTTGTAGCCAAGGATAATTTTAAACTGTTTTATGTTGTCGTATTTAGTAGTGGAATATCTGCTACATGGACAACACGCCCTAATTTACCAGCTATAATACAGTACATTGACATTGCCCTCCTCCTGAATTGTTATTATTTGGGTGTTTGTCACACTTAAATGTTTATTAAGGGAGAAAAAAATGAAAAGCTACATGGCCCTGTGTGAAAACCTAATAGCTGGTTTGGCCACCCTTAGCAGCATCAACTGCAATCAAGCGTTTGTGATAACTTGCAATGAGTCTCTTAAAGCTCTGTGGAGGAATTCTGGCCCACTCATCTTTGCAGAATTGTTGTCATTCAGCCACATTGAAGGGTTTTTCAGCATGAAGCCTTTAAAGGTCATGCCATAGCATCTCATTCAGGTCAGGACTTTGGACTCGGCTACACCAAAGCCTTCATTTTGTTTTTCTTCAGCCATTCAGAGGTGGACTTGATGGTGTGTTTTGGTTCATGGTCCTGCTGAAGAACACAAGTGAGGTCACCAACAGATGGCCGGACATTTTGGTAGACAGCAGACAGCAGAATTCATGGTTCCACTTATCACAGCAAGTCTTCCAGGTCCTGAAGGGGCAAAATAGCCTCAGACCATCACACTACCACCACCTTATTTTACTGTTAGTATTTTACCAAAGGTCTTGTGGATCATCAAATTTTTTTTCTGGCAAAGCTGAGACAAGCCTTAATGTTCTTTTTGTTCCGCAGTGTCTTTTTTATGGTGGAGTCATAAAAACTGACCTTAACTGAGGCAAGTGGGGCCTGCAGTTTTTTTTGGTTGTTGCTGTGGGGTCTTTTGTGACCTCTTGGATGAGTTGTTGCTGCGGTCTTGGGGTCCTTTTGGTTGGTCGGCTAGTCCTGGGAACCTTCACCCATGTTCCATGTTTTGGCCATTTGTGGATAGTGGCTCTCACTGTGGTTTGCTGGAGTCCCAATGCTTTCAAAATGGAATTTTAATCTTTTCCAGGCTGATAGATCTCAATTAATCTCAGTTATGGGTTTTTTTCTCCCATAATAATAAGTTTCATTTGAAAATATAACATAATATTGAGATTTGCTTGATGATCTGAAACATTTAAGTGTGACAAACACTTCAGGAAGAGGGCAATCACTTTTTACACCACTGTACCCCTAACATTGGACATGCTTCATGTTGCAAGACAGTTGAGGCTTTACCACCGCAAGTGTAGTCGAGCACACACTACCTCAGTTTTGATGTGGCAGTAAAATACTGAAATATTTACTACTTCAAGCCTTCAAAGCTTTGTGCGAGAACACAAGGAATACCGCAAGAGTTTCTTTTCTACTGGTATCCTCAGGTCTTAACAATGTGTATGCATACGTCATGTAGATACGTGTAAATTTATACACACTTGTATTCCAAAGTGCCTCTTTTGTATGCGTATGTTATTTACTGGGAGCTTTTAACGCAGCTCCAAGGTGCTTCTATGTAGTATTGAACAACACATGCACAGTATTCCACACAAGTGTCCACAGAAACGAAGCTCGCTCACACTTTTGCTTGTGATGTAAGTAATCCTGTCTGTGCCTTTTTATACTCTCATGTACGTGAGACAGTATTTTTATATGCATATATTTTTTTCATTTATGTCCATGTACTCTATGTAGTATTGCCTGTGCTGAGAAAACAGTGACTTATGAACGATCACTCATAAAAAATGATGGTACATGTATAATATAATATCAAAAGTGGCTTCTATGCTGCTGATAATTATGCTTTTTTGGTGTCGTTACCACTAATTTAATGCTTTTATTTGTACACTATAACAGCTTTTATCTGTACATTCTCATCAACCTTTCTCATGGCGTTTTTGACCAAAGTTTATGTATATACTGCGTGTCTTTATTGACTGCAATTGGATCAAAACATCAGTACTGACACATCTCACCGTTCCTTTTATTTTATGTAATTGCATTATTGCCAATATCATTGCATGTATGATCATTTTTATATCCCGATGCAAGTAATAAACATACCTAATTGTTATTGCCACGAGTTATGTGTTTTAAAACTCGCAATTACCTTCCCTTCTGTGCAATTGCATCACCGTGTGGTAAGTCTGGGAACTGTAATCTCGTCTCATCCGGTTGAAAATAATGGATTTAAAAATGTGATACAATAGGAATACATTGTTAAAATTACCCGAATAAGCCGGGAGGTTAATATTTTAACGGAATTAGAAATCATTTATTGTGCTAACAAATAAATGTTTCTAAATATTGTTAGTTGTTTTTGTTTCAAGCTGCTTCAAGTCGTTGTGGTCTTTAATTTCCTCGTAATTGACATGATGTCATTTTGAATGTGTATCCGGTTCCTTGATGTCTTTGATAATAAGTCATTCGGCTTCTTACGGTGCTCCGTTTCACTTGACGTAAATGTTGCAGTTGGAGCTCCAAGTGCCTTGAATATCCCTTTGTATTTTGCTAGACGTTCATTAACGTAGACCGTTAGTTTCTTCTGCACTGTTGAGTACCACATTTCCCAAAATGCATTGCAACATCCGGACGCCATCACGTCGCTGTACACAGCTTCTCTGGTAGCAGTACAGTCACTGACTGGTAAGACTTCATGTACCTCTTTTGAATCATATTTAATGAGTATTTAAATTATAGTGGTATATTTTGGTGTTTGGAACAAAAATTATGTTGTCTAAATTGTGTTGCTAGTTCGCTGTCCTCACGTGGCCAAACCCGGAAGTTCCCATGCGCGAGCTATGACTATAACAGCCTTTGAGGGTCAAAATGTGTAACGGTTAAGGAGTCTTAAAAGTAGTCATTGAAAGATTTTTGAGTAGCATTTTCAGTACGTCGTGAAAACATAAACACATTTATTATGTTTTAATATAAGACTTTATTTATGACGCCGTTTTGCTGAGCTGTTATAACAGTATTTATAATATATTAATAATAGTGAAAGGTCCTGTGATATTGAGGGAGCGGATATCAATACTGTAGCGAGTAATAATAAAAATACGACTTAATCTAGCCAGAGTTGTTTCTGTGACATTAAGTGTTTGGTATTGAGAGCAGTGGGCCATGTGTTGGTGGAAGTCAACAGGCGGTGTCTATAAATAGTGACGTTCCTGCATGTGTGTAGCTTTAAGGACTCTGCTGTAACTTGAGCCCTATGGAGCATAGGGAAGGGGGCGGGGTCTATACATAGGCATACACCAATCACAACAACCCCCCGAAAAAAAAATATTCCTGGAACCTCTGCAAACGTGCCAGTTATCCATCAACAAGGTTTGTGGATAAACACCACCAGGCTGCTCCAGGCGGGGAGCTGCAGGCCCGCCTCTGTTTAGCGACTGTGTTGTTTATCTAGCATGGACAGACATGATGGCCGTGGATGTGTCACGGAGCATGCACCTCTGCAACCAGCCGTGGGAACCTTAAGAAAAAGCCGAGGGAGCCCCGAGCAAGGCAGGGCGTCTTCATGAAAGTCGTAAGGTGAGTACGTTTTCTTTTCAACATCAATGGTGGTCCATACACCGTGGCGATGCTTCGTGATGGTGGCCTTGTTGTCTCGGAAAGAAAGTGAAAGCAGCCTCGGCTACATGGGAGACATGGCTGTATGGTTGGAGGAATTCCACGTACGAAGGCGAAGTTATATTTGTGTGGCCCCTCAACACGTCTTACGCAAGCGCCTTTTTAGCCCAGCAAACAGTCCCAAACACGATCCTGTACATACTGCCTATAGCTGAATATGCCAAATACCATATTTCTATGCATTCAGCAGCCACAAGTTTAGTCACACAGGGGAGAACGGTTTCAAACATGGTGATGTTTTCCCGTCTTCATTACAACAAACCACAGCTAATTCAACAATAATAAACACTAGAAACGGCGACATTCACAATGATCTCATTAACTTGTACTGCTTGAACGGTTTGTGCATATAAGATGCTTATTAAGAGAGGGCGTGATAATCAATTCATAGTCAGAAATGGTGTAAAATTACATTGGCAGCATTATTATGCTCAATACTGGCAGTGAAACAGGAGTTCAGAACATTCAGTGATAGATGGTTCCATCTTCTTGAAGCTAATCTTCCAAGCTAACAATATATGGGCATTGTACGCAACACAGTGATGAAACAGGAGTTCAGAACATTTAATGCTAGACTTTCCCATCTTGTTGAATCGTCAAAAAGTAACAATAGATGGACAATGCTTAAAAAACTGTTTGGAATTGACACAGGCAGCATTATTCTGCTTAATACTAGCAGTGAAACAGGAGTTCAGAACATTCATAGATAGATTTTCCTATTTTGTTGGAGCTTATAGTAAAATATATTGAAGAATTGGCATGATAGCCAATTAATGGTTGGTTAAAACTGTGTTAGATTGATACTGACAGCAATATTCTACTCAATATCAGCAGTGAAACAGGAGTTCAGAACATTCATTGATAGATTTTCCCGTTTTGTTGAAACTTATTGTAAAATATATTGAAGAATTGGCATGATAGCCAATAAATGGTTGGTTAAAACTGTGTTAGATTGATACTAACAACGATATTCTACTCAATATTGGCAGTGAAACAGGAGTTCAGAACATTCATAGATAGATTTCCCCATTTTGTTGAAAGTTATAGTAAAAGATTTTGAAGAATTGACATGATAGCCAATTAATGGTTGGTTAAAACTGTGTTAGATTGATACTGACAGCAATATTCTACTCAATATTGGCAGTGAAACAGGAGTTCAGAACATTTATTGATTGTGTTTTCCATCTTGTCGAAACTAATAGTAAAAGGTAGCAATCGAAGGGCATCATAATCAATTAACTGGCGGTTAAAGCTGTTGAATTGATACAGGCTGCATTATTTTGCTCAATATAAGCATTGAAACAGGAGTTCAGAACACTCAGTGATAAGATTCCCACAATCTGTTAAAACTAACAGTACAAGACGACAATGGATGGGCTTGGTAATCAGTTAACTGGCAGTTAAAAATGTGTGGCAGTATTATTCTGCTCAATACAGGCATGGAAGCAGGAGTTCAGAACATTCAGTGATAAGATTCCCACAATCTGTTGAAACTTACAGCACAAAATGACAATGGATGGGCTTGGTAATCAGTTAACTGGCAGTTAAAACTGCGTGGTAGCATTATTCTGCTCAATACTGGCATGGAAGCAGGAGTCCATAACATTCAGTGATAAGATTCCCACAATCTGTTGAAACTAACAGTACAAGACGACAATGGATGGGCTTGGTAATCAGTTAACTGGCAGTTAAAACTGCGTGGTAGCATTATTCTGCTCAATACTGGCATGGAAGCAGGAGTTCATAACATTCAGTGATAAGATTCCCACAATCTGTTGAAACTAACAGTACAAGACGCCAATGGATGGGCGTGATAATCAGTTAACTGGCAGTTAAAACTGTGTGGCAGCATTATTCTGCTCAATACTGGCATGGAAGCAGGAGTTCATAACATTCAGTGATAAGATTCCCACATCCTGTTTAAACTAACAGTGAAAGACGACAATGGATGTGCTTGGTAATCAATTAACTGGCAATTAAAACAGTGTGGCAGCATTATTCTGCTCAACACGGGCATGGAAGCAGGAGTTCAGAACATTCAGTGATAAGATTCCCACAATCTGTTGAAACTAACAGTACAAAACGACAATGGATGGGCGTGGTAATCAATTAACGGGCAGTTAAAACTGCGTGGCAGCATTATTCTGCTCAATGCAAGCATGGAGGCAGGAGTTCAGAACATTCAGTGTTTCACACTGGACCAAGCAGGGCACATAAAGACAAAGGGTAGTCTTTAATAGTCTTTAATCAGTTTAAAACCAAAGGATGAAGCATCTTCCATGAGTAAATGTGGTGTTATTGTACATATATAAACAGTGTCGGAGTATATTGTAATAAAATAAAGGGCAAAAAAAACATGTTTACACGCCTGCAATGACATTGTTTCATCATCTTAGGTTGGAGTTCATTGTTCCACCTTTTTGTTTTGAATGTGCGACTGAAAAGGTGACCACATGCCCTTGGCAACATGATCCTTGCCAAGCATGCTGTGTGTGTGTGTGTGTGTGTGTATGCACACACCGAAAACAAACCTTTGCACCCTTCCTCAGTTCTTGACAGCACGACTTAAGACATGTAGAAATCCCACGGCTCTTATCCAAAGTATCACTCTAGCCATTAAATAAAACTCCCAGTGCCCACTGCAGTAATGCATTACAGTGAAAGGAGAGTGTATTTTTTTTATCTTGGCTTTCAGTCAAGTTTGGCTTCAGTAACGCCGTAATAAAGTTATAAAATCACCCCCAGGGAGTGTTTCCTGTGCTTTTGACTTGTATACATAGAAGCCCTTTTGCCCTTTTGATTGTATGTCTTTACTAGCTGAACCAAGCCTGCCCAATACACAAGTACAGTTAGATAATGTTTATTTCCTGAGGTAATAAAAATCATTTGTGCTTTTGCCAGATCAGGTTTTATTGACACATCATAGCTGTCAACTGAGGTAAGTGTTTAACCGCCTTAACAAAAGGGGGTGTGTTCAAAAATCTGCTTTGACATACAATGTACTGGCTGGAGTCCAACACACACACGGAGGCACTGCGGAAATGAATCCAAATATAGACACTAGGAATACATTTTTTGGTTTCTCTTTAGGGTGTGTTTGATATTATTGTTTTTAAGACCTTCCATGCCTGGAAATGCATCATTTTTTCCTGAAGGTGATTGTTCCGTGTCAGCAGAATAACAGCAGGTCCAAATGGCGCTTTCACAACCCAGCAGACAATGTGTGAAGACCAGACAGGCTGTTCAATTCCCACATTATCCTGTCCTGTTTATCTAATCCCGGCGTCTCTATAATCATGCTTCTTCTGCTTTGTACAGTGGGCTCGGGTGGCCATGGACCCGTTCAGCCAGCTCATCCTCACCATCTCGGTGACAAGCTTCCTCACCTTCCAGTGGCTCTTCCACAAAGTCAGCCCCTGGGTGTCGGTGCGCATCAGCCCGGGATTCCGGGGCCTCAGCGACAAGCAGAAGGTAGAATGGAACTCGAGGTAAGCAGTGATGCTCATATAACCAAATCTGCAGTGTCATGATTTATTTGTGATTGAATAGCCAAATGAGTTGTGTTCCTCCTTTTTATGGGAACATTACAGATAGGAGTGTACATCCTGTGCTGGGATCTTGGAGCGTTTAGGGAACGTCAAAGAGCAGATTGGTCGATTTTTTTTTTTTTTGCCAACGTGCATGACTCACTCGTTTTCATTTTCACTCATTCTCTCTTTATTACTCACGAGAGCACTTGTGAAATTGAAATGGTGTCGTGGTTTTATGAGGGGCAAATGGAATGTAATGATGAGTGCTGATGGAGTCACCCTGCATTGGGGTACCATTCCAACACTTGCTCCGCATCTCGCAGGAAATAAAGCTTCAACCCCAACACGCAGCAACAGGAAAGATCAATAAATGTCACAGTCTTGATTGTTTCTTTTTCAGGACGGTGTCAACTCTTCACGCACTGTTGGTGGGAATCTTCTGTCTCTACATTTTGCTCTTCGATGATGCCGTCAATGAAGACCCAGTGTGGTGAGAAGCTCTTTTAGGTTCCATGTGCACTCACTGCAATATTGTTTTCCTAATGTACTATATGCAGCATTTGATCCAATAAATGAACGTCCCACCTCAAATAGAGACCTTATGACCCAAATATGGCCCCAGGCGTTGCAGCAAAGTTGGGAGTTTCAGGTGTTCTTCACCTGTTTTTTTCCCCCCTCGTTGCACAATGTTTGCTGGGCATTCGACCAAATGTCACACATAATCTACGCTATGTTTGTTTACCAATGAGCTCAGGCTATGGAATTATGGTACGACAGCAGCACGTCAAACAAAAGGAGCGCTTGATTTTCCCCCGCTAACCCACCTACAGCACAGTACAGTACGGGTAATCTGGCCTCATTCTGAAAGCTACACTCCTCCGTGATCTCACACTTCCTCCTTGCCGTCAAATGTGTTTTTACATGTGTGTTTATATGCTAGGACTACGTTAAAAAGCCATAGCATTTCAGTATGTGGAATCAAACTATGGAATGGATTGAGTAAGGAACTCAAACAATGCACAACGATGAGCCAATTCAAGAAACAATACAAGCAGTTGATGTTTGCTAAATACAAGGATGAAGAGTCTTGAACCAGTCATGATGTGCTATACATATCACTATATTGACACTTACTATGGTACCCATTATGTCATTGGATGGTCATATGACTACTACTTTGGTACGTGACTAAAATAAAATAAACTGTAATTTAATTTAATTTAAAATACAATACAATACTTTGGTACGTGAATAAAATAAAATAAAACTATATTAGGAAAGCAGGAAGTGAACAAATGTAACAATCAGTAATCAGTTACTGATTGTAAAAGTACCAGATGGAGGGGTAGGATTTAATAAGCTTTGCTTCTTCCTACTCCTTTTGGACATGTGGAACTGTGAACTGATTATGTGATGCATTCAATTGTAATCTGATGCATGTTCAAATAAAATAAAACCATTACCATTACCATTACATACCGAGCTCTTCTCAACCTCACCTCTTTTTCCCCTCAAAGTGTAAAAGACACTTTGGTCACTAGGTGTCAGTAAAGTTCCATTGAGTGTAGAATGAATAAAAAGCCACTGCAGGAAGTCAATATTATCCCGTATTTATGTTTCAATGACTTATTTTCTGTATTACTGCTACTATATTGGGTAATATGAGGGTAAAGGTGACTGTAGGGGTGTTATTTCATATCTATGGGGCTCTAATAATGTTACAAACCAAATTTTGAAGGTTGTAAACAGGGTTTCTATGCTCCAACTCCAAACATATTATGGTTGAGACTGGAACAAATGATGGAAATGTGCTCCATTGCAGAATTCCTCACACGGCACGACACAAATCCACCCTTGTACTTAGTTACAACTTTTTTATTATCTATTATTATTATCTTTCTTCACTGGCAGACGTAACATGGATCTCCTGCCTCATCCTTGTGTTACCAAAAATGGTTAATTGTCTTAACGATGTCATCTTTTGAGGATATAGCGACAGCAGCTACCATACATGGACGTCTAATTCCACTTCAATACGAAACGTCCTAACACGGAATGCTGTGAAAACGAGGCTTAATAATAAAGCGTTGAAATGCAATATAAGCTATAATATGCACGGGTGTGTTTGTCCAACAGGGGAGATCCTACTCTGGTGAAGACTAATGTTGCCATCACAACAGGCTACCTCATATCCGGTAAGTCCAACACCACTTAATGACCGGAATGAAATACACTGGCTTCATTTTTATATGTGTTGTTTTTCTCTCCCTTTTTTGCAGATCTGCTGCTAATATTTTACTATTGGAAGGCGATAGGGGACAAGTTTTTTGTAGTACACCATCTGGCAGCGTTGTATGCTTACTACTATGTACTGGTGAGTGCCCTATTGTCCAATAGCAGAACGTGCAGGCAAGATGGGAAGGAGACGACCATCACGGGTGAACAGCAGTGTCCTGGAAATCAGCTATTTTTGTAGAATAATTATTTTTCACTAATTTAATATGTACTAGTACAAGGCTAATCAGTATGGAGTCCATTTCCGTCCCTCTAGGAACAGTTCACTAACATCCATGTGTGTATTTTCTATGCCGCTTACAGTCACATTCATACCTATGGACATACGGCCATTAACCAAGCATGCATTTTTTTGAATATGGGAGTACAAGCGGAGAATCGAACCCAGATCTGATCTCCTGACTGTGGGGGGTCCACAATGTGTGAGTCTATATCTCAGTAGGACCCAAGCCAAGCCTTTTAGGACACTTGCTGTTCACTCTTGGTTTACTCTCTAGTCATGTAATTATTATTACAGAAATGACAATGGTATTTTTTGCATGGAATGCTCAACAAAAGGTACTGGCTGTTGAATCTCCCTCCCTACCTCTCGCCCCTACCTCGCTCTTACAGTCCCTGTGCTTTCTGTTGACCTCCCCCCGCCCCCCCACCGCCCTCCCTCGCCTATCTCTCTATCTCGATGTTTTAGCATTAACACCTGCCATGCATGCCAACGGCCCCTTGCAGGGTTCCTGTTACAGTTGCATGTGAACAAACTGCATTTAACCGAACAACTGCAACACCCGTTTTCCCACCTGTTTCTGTACCCGAGTGTACTTTTACCCTCACCTCTCTCTCTCTCTCTCTTTCTTTTCCCCCGAGATTTCCCTTTAAAGGGAAAACTGTCAGCGCCACTTGGACGCTAAAGCATATTCTCGCATTGGCTGGCACTTTTTTCGATTATGTTTTTTTTTTAACGGCTTTACAGTGTGCATTGCTCTGCCTTCAGTCATATTTAAATTAATTTGCACATAATAGTCCAATCTATTTACAACATGCAGTTTTAAGGGATGTGCTTGCACAGGTTTTTGTACAAGCAGTCATACATCCTTATTGAAGCTGTTTTAACTGTTGTGATTCCATTTGTAGCCGCTTGGGGGCAGCAGAAACACGCTGTAAATTTAACACCCACCTTGATCTCTTATGCACTTGAAATGAAGTATATCCAATCATATTCATTTTAGTCGAGCTGTATTATAAAAAAAGGCCATCCATACTGTCACTGGACACTCATGACTGTAATGTGAAGTTAAAAAAAGCACAATAAAACCTAGCAGAAGTAGCCATAAATGCCATTTTCATATGATCTAGTTGTGTTAATTGTTGTCAAGGTTTCTTTTTTTTTGAGTGTGTATTTGTGTGAGTTTTCATCTCATCTCATTCACCACTAATGAACGCAAAGAGTTGTTTAGCTGACGTGAATTTGAGTGTCGACTCGTTTGAGCTTGCTTTCATTATGTCTTGGTGAGAAGAATGAAGTCTGTTTTTAACTTGCACAAATCACTGATATCAATATATATGACCTCCTGTGTGACGTTTAGATGCATGCTTAATTTCACACTGTTGTCGCTTCATATTTGCTTCCTGTGTGTATTTTTCTTCCGGTCTCTGTGTCCGTCTCTGTGTGTCTTCTTCTCACGTTTAACGTTTTTAATCGCCCCTTCTTCCAACCCGATATGCAAAAACAGAGTTGGCTGGTTTCAGCACACTTCATGCAAAAACTACCAAAAAGGGTTATGTGTCATTTAGGCACTCAGAGTACTCCTTTATTATTATTTTTTTACTTTTAATTCCTGTCTTGTCTGCTGTTATTGCTGTTTGGTTGCACTGAGCAGATGTGATGCCCAGTTACAGTATGGACTTACCAGTTCCTAGAGGTACTAGCATTGGCATGCTAGGTGGAAAGTACACAGGATGTACACTACAATGTTTAGTATTGCTTAGTAAGTATCTTTTAGTGAGCAGCTTTTATTCCAGGTAAGTTTCCTTGTTAATTTGATGTTTAGAAGTCAGGCCACGAGTCAAATACACAACATTAGGTACACATGCTAAATGTAATTTGCTCAAAATATTACAAAAACATGCTAGCATGAATCGTATAACACTTACTCCAATTGTGCGCTTTCTATTTTTGTAACGTGTGGAACTGTTGATGATATGTTGATGTTTCACACGGATGTCTTAAAGTGACGGACCTGAGTTGAGAGTAGCGTTTTTGCTGATTATTGACACTTTGTCGTCCCCTATGTAGAGTAAGTACATGAATTATGTGTGTTAAAAACGTGTTTAACGTGTTCAAAAAGATACAAAATTAATAATTTGACCAGTGGCTTAACTTCAACATCATATCTGACGTGTGTCCTTGATGCTATTTAATTTTTATTCTCTAAGATGAAGCGTTTTAATTGGGTTAGCTACTGTGAAGAATTTAATTAGGGTGTATCACAGCTATTGGGGATGAATATGTATATATAAAAAATTAAAAATCATCTTCATATTTCTTTGCTTTTCGTCTGCATGGCTTTGGATTTCCCCGTCACGCTGTGACTGAATGTATCGACGTGTGTAAAAAGCTTGCAGCCTATTCATGTCACTTATTGTAGTTCAATCGTCAGCCACTTGAGGGCAGCAGAAATAAGTTATGCATTTTAACACAACACCTCATGACAGCTGCCAGAATATTGGAATCTCATTTTTGTGATACTCTTGTTTGTATGTTTTTACCTCTTTGTTGTTTTTTCCCCTCCTCTTCTTACATTGCTCTTGCAGGGCCAAGGCATGTTGCCTTATTTTGCTAACTTCCGTCTACTTGCCGAGTTTTCTACTCCATGCGTGAACCAGCGGTATGTACCACCATTTTCAACAGGTTTCATGTATACATTACAACAAGCTTTGTAAAGAAACATTACTTACTCCAAACCATCTTTTGATTATCTTTTGATTATTATAGCTGTAATGTAATGATGCTAATGCACTGTATGTAACCATAATTATTTGTACTCATTTTGTTTTCTGTTACGCTTAGTGGAAGAACGCTAATAGCGAGGAGGCCACAATTTGGAAAAGCAGGTCATTCGTAGAACAGCTTTAAGATAAATGATAAATATGTTGTCCATGTTGTTGTTGCAGCTGGTTCTTTGAGGTTCTAGGCTACCCCAAGTCGTCCCGGCCCAACATGGTAAACGGCGTGGCCATGGCCGTGGTGTTCTTCGCGGTTCGCGTTGCCGTCATGCCCGTCTACTACGTTCGCATGTACGCCGTCTACGGCACCGAGGCCTACTACCTGGTTCCCTTCGGCGGGCGCTCGGCGTGGATCTGCTCCAGCATCTGCTTGGACATCATGAACATCATGTGGATGCATAAGATCGCCCGTGGATGCTACAAGGTGCTGCAGTCGGCCGGCCGCAGCAAAGCCACTGTGGCGCCTCAGGAGAACGGGAAGTCCGACTGACTAAAGCGGAAGTGAGGACCCTAAACTGTCAACAGGGGCGAATGTACGGAGGAGGAAACTTTTAAAGGTGGGCACAGTCACAGAAATATGATGGACCAATATGACTGGCCATCTGTAAGCCATGAAATGACCGCCGAGCAATACTCTTGTGTACATGGCCTAGCTTTTTTTTTTTTTTTTTATTGACCACTTCGCTGAACTGTTGAGCCCAAACTGAAATAGTTTACCATCCTTTACACACATACACTGGTCAAACTAGACTACTGCTTGATGAAGAAGGGAGTCGAAGCAATGGATCACATTGGATCATTGGATCATCTTTCATTGGACGACCACAGTCACATGGTTATTTGATTTTATTGTGGAAAAAGAACAGAGTACCTTTTTTTTAAATTTGCTAAAAGGGAAACTTGAATGTCAATGTTGCGTTTGGACGCATAATCAAGCGGGATTTACCATGAGGGATTAGATTAGAACGAACGTGTACTCGCATCACATGTGAGGATATAATGATGACACTGTTATATAGATACTTAAAGCAAGATTTTTACAGTTTTTTTTTAATCCATTATGAGCAGGGGTGTCCAAATTGTTCCAGATGATTAAAATTAAACAAGCCATAGTATGTGATATGTTAAAAAAACATTAAACATATGAAATTTCCATAGGAAATAATGCAAAACTAACTGAAACTGAAAATAATTCACAAGCAATTTTGTTAACAAACATTAAACATGTTAAATTCCCATAGGAAATAATGCAAAACTAATAGAATATGAACAAAAATACACTTATTGAAAATAATTCACAAGCAACTTTGTTAAAAAACATTAAACATATAAAATTCCCATAGGAAATAATGCAAAACCAATAGAATATGAACAAAAATACACTTATTGAAAATAATTCACGAGCAACTTTGTTAAAAAAAACAAATATGAAATTCCCATAAGAAATAATGCAAATCCAATAGAATATGAACAAAAATACACTTATTGAAAATAATTCACTAGCAACTTTGTTTAAAAAAACATTAAACATATGAAATTCCCATAGGAAATAATGCAAAACCAATAGTATATGAACAAAAATACATTTATTGAGAATAATTCACTAGCAACTTTCTTTATTTATAAATTGCACTCAAACTGTGAGTCTGCAATACAAAAGCTTTGCAGCACTGGTTTTGTAAAAGGTGAAGCTGATTAACTGTAGTTGTATTATCAGTAGCGGTAGTTACCCCTCTATGTGTCATCTACCAGTTGCTATGTGACTGTCATGTTAAATCATGATCACTTGGTTGAAACACGATTCCCCAGTCGAGTCGAGACCCCTGATAGGGTGTCCCTGTAGGGTGCTTTGGACGATACGGAACCGGGCAGACGGACTAGTAACATCCGAAAACCGAGGTTTGAGCTTACCACCCCATTTTTTTTAAAGATCTATTTATTTCTCATAGAATTGTATTGGTGGTGGCCAATGTATTACCAGTGGCCTTTGGCAAAACAAACAGCCCCCAAGCCTCACTTTGGACACCCCTGATTATGCTGGGGGGGAAACTAACATTGACTTTAAGGCACTTCCGTCCTGTACTGATCTGCATGTTTATTTTTTTATTATTTCCCCCCTTTTTTTTTTTTTTACGTATGATATACAGGAGTTAGTCATTAAGATGGGAAGAAAGGACACAAACAGGGATTGATATTTATTTTAATAAAATTCATAGTGTTGCCTTCTGAAATATTTTAATTGCACATTTTTTTTATTTCTCAGATGCCTGTTTCATTTTATTTTTCGGCCTTTTCTGTTGAAATGTTAAGTTGTTTTTTTTTTTTTTACAAAAAACATACAGTTGGTGTTTGTTGTGGTAAGTCACCAATCGGTCAGTATTTTATTGGCTCTTACAAGGGGAAATACCCTACAATAGTCATCTTCATGCTTTTAACCGCATGTGATACTGCATGGAGATATACAGCATTCAACGTTACCATCGCCATAGCACATGTACACAATGTTTACTCTTCGCTCTCATATCCTGCACAGAAATACTTGAAAGAATCAGCACAGTTTATGAGAACAAACCCGGGCAGTTGCAAATACCAACCAAACCCATCTCTGTGTTTTTTAAATTATTGCCAGTAGCAGTCTGCTGCCCTCCGTTGGTTTGTACAGTACTGATATATTATGTAGATGAGAGATGGAGCGGTTATGTGATGACATTCTGTGAATGTGTTGGGGAATAACAGCAAATATTGACCATTACACTTTTCTTTGTTCCTTAATAAATGCCAAATTAACTGATGTGCTGTGTCTCATTTCGGTTAAATAGGGTTTGTAATTCTGACTATTCACAATTTCAGGAAAAAAAACATACCAAGAGTAGAATATGGTGGTGGTAGTGTGATGGTCTGGGTCTGTTTTACTGCTTCAGGACCTGGAAAACTTGTATGAATCCTATTGAGATGCTGTGGCATGACCTTAAAAATGCACTTCATGCTGGAAAACCGTCTAATATGGCTGAATGACAACAATTCTGCAAAAATGAGTGGGCCAAAAAATCCCCCACAGTGACTCATTATGTCCTTTATCCAACCCCTATCTTTTTCATACAATGTATGAAGATAAAATAGATGCCGTCCACCGCAATATTTCTGCCATTCCGGGGCTGTTTATTTCCCTTTTACTGTTACTAATTTTGATCTTTATCTCCTCAGTGCTTGTGAGCTTCTTTGTCCTATCCATTCCACCTTCTATTCACTCCCACATGAACTGGAAACCCAAATAAACGTAACCTCAATTCCCTTCTGGGTGATTATATTATGTTTATGGAGACCTATATGAATTAAACCACCTTATGCTGTTATTCCTTTCAAGATGTAATCAAACCTATATTTAATGTTTTCAGAGCTGGGGGGCCCCAGTGCTGCCTAGGGGCAATTTATTTTCCACACCTCCAAAAAATGAAATTTAAAAAATCCCATCAGAAATTTGTTGATTATAACAGAAATATAATAAATAAACATATATATATAAACATATATTTATATTAATTATATAGAATTATATTTTATTCATATATAATAAATATAGTATTTTTTTATTTATATTTTATTCATATATAATATACAGTAATGTATATATAATTATTAGTATATTATTAATTATAATCAATTATAATCAGATGAAGGCAAATACCTAATGGATGCCCCAACCACCTGCTACAAGGACCCTGTTGATTATAACATGTATTATAATAAATAAATAAATAAATTTAAATATGTATATTTATATTAATTATATATAATTATATTTTATTAATATATATATATAATATATATATTTTATTTTTTTATTTACATTTTATTTATATATTATATACAGTAATATATATAATTATTAATATATTAATTATAATCAATTATAATCAGATTAAGGCAAATACCTAATAGGTGCTCCAACCACCTGCTACAAGGGCCCTCATACAGTTTTTTTGTTTTATTTCCCTATATCCTCGTAGTATTGTCTCAAAATAAACCCCACAAACCTGTAAAAAAAATAAAATAAAATAAAAACTAAAAAAAAAACTATGATGCGCCTTTGCCCCTGTCGGCCACCGTAGTCTCTGTCTCATCAGCCGAAAGCAATTTACATCGTGTTTCCAGCGCCCTCCGGTGGTGGTGTGTTCATACTGCTGCTGTGATGGACTGCTCTTGTAGCATGCTAACATGAGCACAGCTAATGACTTAGCGAAATGGGACACACAGCAACAAGACAATCACACGTGCGACTCTATTTGTATAATTACGTGTTTGTCTTGAAGTGGAATGACGCTGAACTTCCGGTAAGTCATTTTAAGTGTGCCTTTTTATTTTTTTCATTGAGTGTCCACATTGGGCTAGCTTACTTGCTATACTGGTAATGTGACCTAAACAAAGTGAATGCAAACAGTAATAGTTCTTTCCTCATTCGCTTTTCTTGAGTATATAACTTCTGTAAGCCTAACAAACTGTCATTATTTACGCTTAAATATATTGTAGATACTAGTAGTACTTGCTAGCCATAATGCAGCGTTATCAGCGTCCATGAGTTGCGGTAAGGAATGAACAGATGTTAAAGCCATCAAACAAGAAAACATTCCATTTATTTTGCATGTATAGTTATTGTGGGGTATCATAATATACCGTAATTAGATACACATCATCCATATTCATTGCAAGTGCTACTCATCCAAAATAGCAATGGAGGAGTCTTCTTCCAAGGTGTTTTGAAGGTGTTTTCGGCTTTTGTTTCGTCATGTTATTAACTTACTGTCTAGCCATGCAGCGTGTCTTAATTCGCGCACTTTCCTACTTACACGTAGCATTGTGAGTGCTTAAGTGTATTCACGGTGAAGTATGGTATACTACAATGTAGTGAGCTGTCAGTACCCGGATGTTGCACTCAACACGCCCCATATGGTGAGTGTGCAGTGATGGACGTTTGCCACACTCAATCATCGTCATCTTTGCTGCTAGCGGAGAGGGAGGGACTAACTCGAATGGTTGCAATTCACAATTTCAAATAAGAGAAGAAGCGGATACAAATTACAATTTTCATATTTGACTGCACTACACTGTCATAAATCAGTCTTTCAGTGTATATAGTGTACATATTAAAGACAGTAATGCCTGATAATTGAAATGTAACATTGTCATCTGTATTTAAAGCAGGGGTCTCAAACTCAATTTACCTGGGGAGCACTGGAGCTAGGGTCTGGGCAAGGCTGGGCCGCATCAGGTTTTCATAAAAAAAAATGCATTTATTAAAAACAGAAAAATATACAAACTTTTTCAGTGCTTTGGATCCGATTTTCTACAATAAAAGCTCTGATAAAACATTCCACTATTCTCAAATATCTTATTTTTTTTCTGCACAAAATAAGATGAAAAATAAATAAACAAAGAAAAGAAAAAGAAAAGAAAATCAATCAATCAGTAATAAATAAATATAATTATAATAAAACTGCAAATAATAAAAACTTAAGAAATCACAAATAGTTGGTGGGTAGACAAATTATTTTTTTCAGATAAAAATTAACAAAGCATTATTAGAGCCCTGTAGACATGACAAAACACGACTATAGTCACATTTATACTTTTTTATTTACAACATATTGCGCAACTGCAGGGTCTTGAGACACATGCTAACTCGCAAACTAGAGAGCTAGCGACCTAAACGGTGGCCTTCAAGTTATTTCCTTTAAACTTAAATAGCCAAAAACTTACCACTTCCACAAGGATAGGGAGGATAACTATTAACAGTTATTTAACATTTAACATGAACATTAATCAAACATAATAATTTTTTCTGGGTACATGATACCATACAGCATCCATATCAAACTTGCGCGGGCCGCACTAACATTAAACTTTCATATCAAGGCGGGGGCCTCAAACTAGTGTCCTGCGGGCCACATTTGGCCCGCGGGCCGCGTGTTTGAGACCCCTGATTTAAAGGAACCTTGAATGGATGGAAATGAAATATGTACATAAGTATTTGTAACATTGTGTCCAGGGTGTTGAGCATGTTCACCAGCCCATCTCTGATTTGAAGACTTGGTGACGCCACAGAAGCAATCCACCGAATTCCACAGCAGCGGAGTCTCAGGAGTAGATAACATCAAAAGGATGGCTTCGCCGTTTGTGCCTGTCCCTGTGCCCTTTGACAGAGCCTCATCAAATGCTAGCAAAAAGGTGAAACGGCCACAGCGGGCTTCCTCGCTGGGAAGCGTCTCCAGCAGCTCGGCGTCTTCATCCCCAATAATCACTTCCACCGTGGACGAGCATGGAAGAAGATGTGGAAGGTCCCCACGCCAGTCCCGGGGCAGCCGGAGCCAAACGCCACCGCCTCTTCGGGGCCCGGTATTGCAGACGAGGGTGAATGGGACACTTGAGCGCTCCTTGGAGTTTCCGAGCTGCCCTCGCTCTGTGTCGGATCCTGTCGGGAACCAACAGGGAGGAGACGAGGAGAGGCCAATCACCCCAACGGTGCTTGGATACGAGGTTATGGAAGAGAGGGCAAAGTTCACGGTACAAACCAGTACTCTATCTGCATTGGAGTGATTACGCTTTCATATGCTAATTATGCTCTCAAGGTACTCAGATTCTTTTTCCATAATCCAGTAATATTGTTGTTTATTGGACAGTGGAAAATGAGAAATAATGGCATTCCAAGGTCAAACATCACAGTTAGAACGCATAAAAAGACGTTATGTTTTTAAAGTTTAGATTAGATGATTAGATTAGATTACATTCAACTTTATTGTTATTTCTTATGTCACAGGTACAGGGCAACAAAATGCAGTTAGGATCCAACCAGAAGTGCAAATTTATAAATACCTTATTAGTATAATAATAAATAATAATATAAATAATAAATAATATAATAATAAATGAAGAAATAGAATAGAGCTGTAAATGGACAGATATATGTACAAACTATAACAGACTTATACAGCGTGGATATATACAGTTATAATACAAATGAGAATAAAGTACAAATATTCAAGTCGTATTCTAATGGAATGTGACGTTTAGACCCCCCATCCCAAATTGTCATAACTCCTTGTATATGAAATCGAAACATCTAATGCAGGGGTCTCAAACTCAATTTACCTGGGGGCCACTGGAGCTAGGGACTGGGCAAGGCTGGGCCGCATCAGGTTTTCCAAAAAAAAAAAAAACGCATTTATTAAAAACAGAAAAATATACAAATTTCAGTGCTTTGGTTCCGATTTTCTACAATAAAAGCTCTGATAAAACATTCCACTGTTCTCAAATATCTTAATTTTTATTTTTCTGCACAAAATAAGATGCAAAATAAATAAACAAATCAAGAATAAAGAAAATCAATTAATCAGTAATAAATAAATATAATAATAATAATAAAAACTTAAGAAACCACATATAGTTGGTGGGTAGACAAATGATTTTTTTCAGATTAAAATGAACAAAGCATTATTAGAGCCCTGTAGACATGACAAAACACGACTATAGTCACATTTATACTTTTTTATTTACAACATATTGCGCAACTGCAGGGTCTTGAGACACACGCAAACTAGAGAGCTAGCGACCTAAACGGTAGCCTTCAAGTTATTTCCTTTAAACTTAAATAGCCAAAAACTTACCACTTCCACACGGATAGGGAGGATAACTATTAACAGTTATTTAACCTTTAACATGAACATTAATCAAACGTAATAATTTTTTCTGGTTACATGATACCATACAGCATCCATATCAAACTTGCCCGGTCCGCACTAACATTAAACTTTCATATTAAGGCGGGGGCTTCAAATTAGTGTTCTGCGGGCCACATTTGGCCCGCGGGCCGCGTGTTTGAGACCCCTGGTCTACTGTATTATCACAACCTATTTTACTGTCTCTGTGTGCTGCAGGTTTATAAGATCCTGGTGAGAAAAACTACAGATGAGAGCTGGGTAGTTTTCAGGAGGTACACAGACTTCTCCAGACTCAACGACAAGGTGCGTTTGTTCATGCTTGGATGGAAATACTGTAGACTAATGGCTATGTGACCATCGAGTTGGGTCATTCGGTATCCTCTAATGGCTCAGACTTGAACCAGACCATTGTTTTTCCCAGCCTTTTGTTTTTGGTTGCGTTGTGGAAGTGATTACAAAGAAACCACTCTTTCCAAACGGTCCTAGCATCCCGAATGAACTGTGGAGCACGTCTCTCATGTGGCAAGGGGATGGACAGTTTGGTTACGAATAAGAAAGACTGAAACATGCAGAATTCATAAGAAAAAATTAAATAGATGCAGTAGCAATGTGCTTGATAACTCTGGAAAGCTCTTTGTAAGCCTCTTGACGGTACAGTCAAGTCGTGATGTCATCATCCAGCGCGACGTGTCCAGGTCAAAACACATACAGTATGTGCGCATTGGTGTATTCTTGCTAGTTGCTGCACCATTCTTTAAAATGGATGCTCTGATCAGGAGGATAATCAACACAAAAAAGGCCCTG
This sequence comes from Doryrhamphus excisus, assembly GCF_030265055.1. Classification (NCBI taxonomy): domain Eukaryota; kingdom Metazoa; phylum Chordata; class Actinopteri; order Syngnathiformes; family Syngnathidae; genus Doryrhamphus; species Doryrhamphus excisus. The sequence goes on along the minus strand of NC_080486.1, from coordinate 7,776,039 downwards.
ATTTATTTGCTGAGGAATTTACATACTGTCCCTCACCTTTGGACGCAAAGTGCAGGTTTGGAACTCACTATTTAAAGGGACCTACTATGCTTTTTCCACTTTTCTGACCTATAAATGTAGTTACAATGTTGTATTCTCGTGTTAAACGATGCCAACGTTTCAGATAATGAAGTTTGCGCATTTGGAAGTGAGCTTTGAAAGAAGTTAGGGATGGTCAAAACACTCTGTTTCAAAAGGCATGGTAAAACTGGCCGCTTGTGATGTCACAGAGGGACGGGTTTCCTTATATGGGCGTGTCTGTAAGCCAGAAGAACTCTCTGCCCTCTCCCATGCTCTGCTCCTCTGTTTACTTGCTAGCAAAGCCACATTTGTTTACAATTCCAGTATCCAGTTGTTTATTTCTGAATGAATTTAAAGTTACTGAATCGTTTGGGATCGTAACGTTCATATGAATCAAATTATTATTATTACAGTTCATGACCTTCGCCAATAAATCGCTACACTGATGTTTCTGTTCTTAATTGACTTTCCCCAATTTGCATTTATGACCTCCTTTCTGCAATTTGTTAAAACTTAAGACTTCAAGTTGCCACTATAACTAAAAAAAACATAGTCCAGCTTCTATGAAGTGACTCACTGAAAATGGATCCTACGTGACCAACGTTTTGGGATATACCGTCGAAAGTCGTCTTACGCCTACGGTGCTACTGCACATACTGTAGCATCAGTTTGGCATCAGGAGGTGCTGTTTATTTGCAATGAATTAGCTTGACACTTTCTCAGACAACACAAATCAACACACTCCCTCCCTTCAAGTGCACTCACCGCGGAGACTATGTGGGTATTGAAATAAACACTTACACAATAATATACATGCAAAACAATACAATTTTATAGATAACTTCTTGTTGGGGAAGTGTGGGCATGGGCTGTCCACCCAACATTTGAAAATTCTTCAGTTGGAAGAATGAACCTTTAGCGAATACCTGTAGTTATTGCAGCACAATCAACAGTGGATTAAATAAATTAGGTTTAAATGGCTGCAGAAATCAATGAGCAAGTCAGTCATTCATTCATTTGCTATGAAGCTGTTCAGGATCAAGGGCAAGCTGGAGCCTGTTTCGGTTGACATTGGGGGCGAGGCAAGGGTACACCTTAGGACAGGTCGCCGGTCAATTAAAGGGCCATACCTATAGGCAATTACAGGCTGTCCAAATGTTACGACACTTCTTTGTTGCGAAACGTCTCATAAATTATTAAAAGGTGCTCTCCCTTTCCGTCTCTTACACCACAGATGTTACCAATTGTGGTTTAGCAGAACAGACTGAAGAAATAAACATCTGTATTTGTCACAATTCCAAATGACATTTGGTAAAAAATGTTGTTCACGCCCAACAACACTTAAATTGACAGAGATAGATTTTGGTCTTTTTAAGCATTACCAGAACTTCCTTCCTTGGCGTATTGATTTCACATAGCAATATAGAAACAAATGCTTACAAGCTAGAATTAACTTTTGTAAACTCAAAGATAAAAACATTGCAGCAGTGGCGACAGATCCGATTTGTAGCGTTTCCTTTTTGGTAGGGGTCTAACGTGTCAAGGACGCATCGCAGTTATACGGCATAGAATTTATCCCGGATTTAATGGTTGCATTTGTTTTGCGACGCAGCGACACTGTCCGTGAGCGTGCACCATTTTGCGCTGTTTTGTTTGTATTAACTTAGGAGATCAAACGCCTCAGTAAACTTTGATTGTCAGGACAAAAGCTCCGCTGCCCGAGGCACCTTCATTCCTACTTGAGAAAACTGTCTGTGTCGGTCATCTGTGTTCATTTTGTTTAAAACTTAAATATTCCCAGCCACGGTACCTTCATTTATGTTAGCCTAAGCTCCCTCATGAGGCTAACTGCTAACACCAACTCCTGAAACGCACATCAATTTATCCAGGGTGTCATAATTATCTCCCTTTCATTCATTCATTCATTTTCTGTCGCTTTTTCCTCACGAGGGTCGCAGGGGTGCTGGAGCCTATCCCAGCTGCCTATGGGCGAGAGGCGGGGTACACCCTGGACTGGTGGCCAGCCAATCACAGGGCACATGTAGACAAACAACCATTCACACTCACATTCATACCTATGGACAATTTGGAGTCGCCATTTAACTTAGCATGTTTTTGGAATGTGGGAGGAAACCGGAGAACCCGGAGAAAACCCACGCATGCATGGGGAGAACATGCAAACTCCACACAGAGATGGCCGAGGGTGGAATCGAACTCTGGTTTCCTAGCTGTGTGGCCTGTACGCTAACCACTCGTTTTCCGTGCAGTCCCCCTCACTCCATCATGTAAAAAAAAACTAATAATAATAAATGATGATTATTTTGTGGTTGATTGTGGCCTATTATTGGTCCAAAAATATCGTAAGACAGCCGGGGATGTAGAGTCCAACATGACATGACATGGTCATTTTCAAACCTTGTCTAAGTTTAGAATGAATAAATTGGAGGCTAAACAATTAGCTTGGTAGCTAGCTGTCTCTTGCGTCCCTTTGGAAAGCATGTAGCCTGCGCGTAAGAGTTGTGGTAATAGGTGTGTAAATGTAACTATAGGGGTGTTATCTTATGCCTACAGGGCTCTAAAATGTCAATAAAGTATTTAGAAGGTCATAAACAGGTTTTCTATCCTCTAACTATGAAAATATGCTATTATAATGTAGTTATAAATGTATAACTGTGAGCTGTGAGGTCTGCGCGCTAACCACTAGCCCGCTGTGCCGCCAATTATCGACCTGTTTAACCGATTATCATGACAGGCTTAGCCATCACCTTATGTGAGCTTAAATCATCCTAAATCTCTTCTGAGAAGAATGTCTCTGGTGCACTACACCTGGTAACCTGGATTCCCATGTGGACACACCCACCACTGACATAAATATGGAGACTCTGTATCAAAACATTTAGAAGTGAAGAAGCCTTTTGGATTTAAGGTGGAACCTCCACAGTTTTGTTGGATCTGAACATGTTCATCAACCAGTGACTGGATTACAATGACGTGGACAACTTATAGTCACATGTATTGTATGCAAAGTTAGGGAGGAGCGCAACCATTCCATGGTGTACCCCGCCTCTCGCCCGAAGACAGCTGGGATAGGCTCCAGCACCCCCGCGACCCTTGTGAGGAAAAGTGGTAGAAAATGAATGAATGAAGCCTTTTGGATTTAAGGTGGAACCTCCACAGTTTGTTGGATCTGAACATGTCCATCAACCAATGACTGGATTACCATGACTTGGACAACTTATAGTCACATGTATTGTATGCAAAGTTAGGGAGGAGCGCAACCATTCCAAGGTGTACCCCGCCTCTCGCCCGAAGACAGCTGGGATAGGCTCCAGCACCCCCGCGACCCTCGTGAGGAAAAGCGGTAGAAAATGAATGAATGAAGCATTTTGGATTTAAGGTGGAACCTCCACAGTTTGTTGGATCTGAACATTTTCATCAACCAATGACTGGATTACCATGACGTGGACAACTTATAGTCACATGTATTGTATGCAAAGTTAGGGAGGAGCGCAACCATTCCAGGGTGTACCCCCCGCCCCCGCCTCTCGCCTTAAGTCAGCTGGGCTAGGCTCCAGCAAACCCTCCGTGACCCAAGTGAGGATAAGTGGCATAGAAGATGGATGGCTGGTTAGGGAGGATCATGTGTGTGCTATGCTGCTTGATGAAAAACAGGGATATGGGGGGGTGGGTTTCTCCGATGTAAACTATACCTCAGTTCCAATTCAATGGTGGGAGTTTTTCCATATCCGATTAATGTTTCAGCCGTTTCCTGCAAAATAACGCTCTCATCTGCTGTGCATATCCTGCGAGCATCGCTAAATGGCTGACGGCGCCCCCCTTTGTGTGTCTTCCCTCCCGCCGACCCGACGAAGTTGAGCTTGTGCAGAGCCTCTCATTTAGCCAAGTGACAGGAAGATGTTTTAAGAGGTCGTTTAGTTTCAAATTAGTTTTCATTGAGGTGATGGCTCCGTGCCGTAAGTGGAGGCCATTTATTTTTTTTCCCCGGCTCCCTTGTCCCACTAGGGGAAAAGATAACATGCCTATATAATTGACTACCATTTTTTTGTAAGACACTACAGCAGGTATAACAGGGACTGACACATGAGGTGATGGCTAACGGAGCCGAATAAGGTGTAAAATTAAATAATGGGCCGCACTAAGTGTCTGCTTGTCACCTACTTGATCGTTGCGGGGGGAAAGAGCATTGAAAAGAATCGAACCTTTGAAGTTGTTTACCCCTTGACCAAGACCATCTGCTCAGCTTTGAGCTGTGGGTCGGTATGTTTTCTAAAGTACCCTGCTATTTCGCTTGACACGTCTCGTCTGTGTTAAAACATCCATGTGTTTTTACTTTGTGTTCGAACATCTTTATTTTTGACATAATGATTACAGATTTGGAAAGCATTAGTCATTGACTTTAACATGTGGTATGAGTTGGGGTGCCACTTTTGACAGAATTTACATAGAGAATATCCAGTGCTGATTTGTGAGTTGAAAAAGGGGTGAAAATTGCTTATTTTTGGTGTTCTGCTTTGTCACATAAAAAGGTATGACAGTGTAATTGCCAATTTATAATGCCCGCTTGAAGGGCTTCACTATGAGGTATGAGTTGACCCAAAGGCTAAAGAGTCAGTTTACTGGTAATAGAGTAACTAATCAGACAAACGGCTATCAAACACGTTTGACCTTAACCTTTTGTGCTGTGTTCTGTAAAAAGCTTTTGCTTCAAAGGAGCTGAGATTGATGTGAAAGTAAAAAGCAATGTCGATAACCAATCTTGAAAACGAAAAAAAAAAACTTGCCTCAGTTGCGTTAATAAAGTAAAAACGGTCCACAATGCCAAAAGCAAATCACTGCATCAGACACACACACACAACCAATGCCAGTAAATCATGGCACTACGTCCGCCTTTGGGAAGTATGCCTGTAACTCACACAGTACCCTTATTTCAAACTGTCTATTGCTGAAACCTGGAAATTATCTTGGAAAACGAACCATTGCTTTTTTTTTAGCTTGTCAATTTTTTGAAACATTGGCAAATGAATCATAAACCAAGTTTTACAGTTTATGCAGCAGGATTGTTTCAGCTCTAACTGTGACCAACTAAGGCTGGATGTTATATTATATACTACATGGTTGTAGTTGTTATATACTACATGATTCTAGTAACACAATTCCCATTTGTATTTCTCCCAGAAACAATCATGAATCAAAATGAATTGCATACGTTTCCGGACAGTTTGTATTGATTGCCATTGAAATACTGTATATGTATTACGCGCTAACGATGGATCTGCGCGATCGATCGATTGATAGCGCTGCGCCCGAGATGGAGCCATCATTGGCGCACAAATGGATAACTGTCTTGCGCTGGAGACCGATGCTCTGACACTGATCTGCTAATTGCATACAATGACAGGGTTAGGGTTAGGGTTAGGGTTAGGGTTAGGGTTCGGGGTTAGGGTTCACACTCCCCCCGCCGAGAACGGGAACAAAGTGAACTGCCTGACAATTAATCAAAGATTTGAAAATTGCATGCATCGACTTCTTGTTGATTCTTGTAAGTAACAACACTCAGCGCTGCCATCTGTTGGCATCTAAACAAACTACACACATCCATCCCGGGCGCAGTAATATACCATCGATCGTGAGCGCAGAAATCGATCGATTTGTGCGCTAACGATGGATCCATCTCAGGCGCAGCGCTGTCGATCGATTGCGCAGATCCATCGTTAGTGCGTAATATATTTATTGCCATTGAAATACTGTATATGCATTGACCCAAACAACACACACCACAATAAAACCTTATTTATCAAAATTACAGCATATGATATTCTATCATTTTATAGCAAATTGACAAATTGTCATGGAGGTATGGGAATAAAAATGACTACATTAGTGTCTGAAAGCTTAGTGTTCAAAAGTTGTGCAGTGCCCTTGAACGCTTCATGAACAGCACCTGACAGTGCAGTAGACAAAAACAAAGTCGTTCATTGTTCTGTGAGCTTTACATGAACAAATATGTTGTCCGTTAAGTGTTTCATCTTGAAGATTGAATTTGTATTTTGTACTAAATAAGAGCTCATATGGTGCTGTGACTTACTACGTGTATGTTCTGTCTTGATCTGTGTTGGGTCAGTTTTGGTTCTGTTGGATCTGTTGAATTCTCTTTGGGGTTTTCACTTCCAGGGTCACCACAGCAAATCAATCTCCTCCATCCAACCCTGTCTTCTGCATCTGTCACTCTCACACCAACTACCCTCACTACATCCATAAACCTCCTCTTTGGTCTTCCTCTACGTCTCCTACCTGACAGCTCTAAACACAGCATCCTTCTACCAATATATTCACTACGGCTCCTCTGCACATGTCCGAACCATCTCAGTCTGGCCTCTCTGACTTTATCTCCAAGGCCTCTCTAACATGTAATGTCCCTCTGATGTACTCGTTCCTGATCCTATCCATCCTGGTCACTCCCAATGAAAACCTCAGCATCCTCATCTCTGCTACCTCCAGTTCTGCTTCCTGTAGTTTCCTCATTGGCACTGTCTCTAGACCAAACAACATGGCTGGTCTCACCACAGTTATGTATATATTTGCTTCTGTTTAGAATATATTCACTATTGTTCCTCTGGACATGTCCGAATCATCTCAGTCTGGCCTCTCTGACTCTTCAAGGCCTCTAACATGTAATGTCCTTCTGATGAACATGTTCCTGATCCTATCCATCCTGGTCACTCCCAATGAAAACCTCAGCATCCTCATCTCTGCTACCTCCAGTTCTGCTTCCTGTCTTTTCCTCAGTGACACTGTCTCTAGACCAAACAACATGGCTGGTCTCACCACAGTTTTGTATATATTTGCTTCTGTTTAGAATATATTGTTAAAAATAAGCATCACACGGCTGTACCTGTGTTCATCAAAGAGTATGACAATTTTTAATGCCGATTATGATGGTATAAATGCATGTCTTTCAAATAATATATATGAATATGATGTCACATTGACTTGTTTGATACCTATGTGACATCCGTGATATGACGGTAGGTGAGGGAGTAAAGTAACTTGTAAATTCAGTGGACTGCAAGAAGACTGGTATGTAAGAACTATTGTTGTTTCAAGACAGTAGTAAATTAATGTTATCAAACATGTTTGCTTCTTTTAAGAGCACAGGTTTAGGGCTTACATGGCTTCAGGTCAAATGTTTGAAAGTGTACAGAACTGTGAAAAGTTTGGGAACCACTGGTCTATCGCATTACCGGTACATCTGGTGTAAATAAACTGTCTGCCGCCACTGGCCAGTGGAGCAATGTCCATGTTACCTGCATTGGGTTAAAATGTATTATAGACTTTTTATTTATTGGTTCCTTCTGTGTTATTGCTGTCTGATGTTGATACTTCAATTGTTTTCATGCATTTTGGCCTTGTGAGCATGTGGCTTGTTTTATTTAGGTGTTTATTTGCACGATCAAGACTCTGGGGTATGATCACTTTCATTTTTTGTGCAAGTAAAGACAACATGTGCTTGTTTCTAAATGTCATCTTGGTAATTTTGGTTGCTGTTACCAAAGTATGACTTTACCAGAACCACACTACTGCAGTAAATTTAAAGAAACTACAGCAAAAGTGCAGAACATTAAAAGAAAAACGATTGCCAAATTGCCAATAAATTGGGGCAAGGGTCATTCCAGGCCAACATAAAATGTTTAATGATGTATTTATTGTCTAATTGTTTATGTGCAGGTGGGTCGTATCAATGATTACCTGATGTATGAGTATTTAACTCATGTATGTGCATGTCTGTGTGTGGTCTAGTTAAAAGAGATGTTTCCTGGATTTCGGCTTTCACTGCCCCCAAAACGGTGGTTTAAAGACAACTATGACAGCGACTTCCTGGAAGACAGACAGTTGGGACTGCAGGCTTTTTTGCAAAACCTAGTTGCACACAAAGACATTGCTAACTGGTATGTGACATCAAATATTTCTTCCCTCTTAATCAGGTCTGAACAGTGGCTTGCAAAATAACTTCTCAACATACCGATCTCTTTTGTTGGACAGCCAGGCAGTGAGAGAGTTTTTATGTCTGGATGAGCCGCCGGGGCCTTTTGACAGTTTGGAGGAAAGCAGGGTAAGTGTGTGTGTGCCTGCAGATGTTTCTGTGGTTTTGTGGTATTGTTTTTCATCTAGTTCGTGAAAAAAAATATGAAAATGGATTCTAACTTTTATTCACAGAGGCATTTTGTTGCTTGTGTTAAGGATGTTGAGAAAATGTTTTCTTAATATTACAAAAAATGTTGGGTAACATTTTGATGCCGCAACATAATAAAAAAAATAATTACAAATTGACATCAATTGTATAACTTCGTGTAAATCGTGGGGATCTACTGTATCAGTGTTTATGCAGTTCAATTATGCCTAATCGAGCCAGTACAGAGCCAGTTCTGTCCAAAAGAAACTTAATGACGTACATGTGGCACATGAAAATGATTGAGAATATTTCGGTACGTATGTCATTTTGCCACAGCAAATGTCTATCTACCCACTTCAACCAATAAATATTTTTATACAAAGTTGTAAATTTTTTATCAATGTTATAAACCGTGAGGTTAATTCAAAAAGGCTTTTAATAGCTATGACTCAGGTAGTTAATGGCCCAATGGGAAAAACAACTTCCACTCGCACATCGTTGATCTTGCTTTTACTAACAACCCAGATAGGATTATGAAATCGGTGAACATTTTCACTGGGTTGTTTGATCGCAACTTTAAAATGGTGACCAGGAAATTACATAAGGTATTTCAACCCCTAATCGTATACATCGTAGCATACCAAAGCATTAGGCCGCACTGTTGTATGTTGCACAGAATTGATTAAATATATATTTATATTTTTTTAAATTGCTAAACAGTGTGTGTAACATGCCCAGTTAAACAGAATCCTACCAGAATAACCATTCATCGTCGTCTTCATCCGCCTCCTGGGAACTAAAACCACTAAAGTCGTCTTCTTCAGTGTCAGAATTGAACAGCCTCCTTCGTCACAAACTGTCTTCTATGTCGCTCTGTGTTAATTTTCATCTTGAGGCAAATTATCCCTTTAGCTTGAGCTGCCCTCATGACCGAAATTATTGATAGTAGATTTTTTGACACGATAAAGACCGATGAGATGTTCAACATCGGCCGCCGTCTTATGCAGTCCAAGCAGAAGCACATGATCAAACTTAAGATTTGTCAGAACAAAGTATCACTGCATAAGACAAAACATAATAGGAACTGTAGTTTTGCCAGTTCAAGCGGTGCAAAAAAAGTAGTTTATACAACAGCAATTACAGTAATAGGCTAAATTAAATCCAACATAGGCTAAATTAAATCCAATAGTTAAACTGAAACAAAGTGATCTCAATTTGGATCAGGATAGTTTTGCACTATCCAGTAAATTACAACAAATGATTACATTGAATAATGAATGAAAGAATCTCTTTCCCTGGCTAAATGAACCAATCTTGCGAGGTAAAAAAAAAAGCAAAGCAGACATGTTTTAATTAATATTTTGAACAATGAAAGACATCATACATACATGACTTGGAATAATATAACAAAAACAGACATACAAATTCCCCTAAAAAGGCAAAGAAAATTGAAAACCACTCAAAAGTGGAAGATTGGATTCTTTTCACCACTACTTTATTAACTCTGTGGCTGTTGAAAAGTAACATCACTGACGCCAAAGTCTAAAAGCTATTCTCTAAAGCCAAGGATGTCTTTGGAATGGACACCAGCATGCTCAAAGGCTTTGGGTTAGTCTTTGTTAATTAAATTGCATCCTTTCTAAACCACTCAAAAGTCTGAACTGGACTCTACCCAAACGCCTGGAAGTCTGCTATCACTACTCAAATTGTTGAACTTCTTTCAGTAATTCCGGGCTATTAAACATCCTCCGACTATTAACTAGTCAGGCACAGTGTTGACGGAAATTTCCCACCAAAATTCCCAAAAAATCCCAGAAACGTTTTCATGTGGCGAGGGACTTAGTCTTTCCATTAATGATATGCTGTAGTCGAGAAACGACAACAATATTGCCTATTAGTGCTCAGTTTAATGGAGGACTGATCAAGACAAGATTGGCAATTGCGAACGGAACAGCAGGAAGTAATCCACAAAACAAAGGAATTGGATGATAAAGTAGTTTTATGCACTTCCGCTCTAATTCCCGACTAATCCTGTTGCTTAGCACAACACACGAGATGCATGTTTATCTGCATACTCATCGGAAAACGTCCATCTTAATCTTGCGTGTGAACAGCGTTTGAAGTAACATGTTGTATGGAAATGTTTTTAACCACTAAGCACATTTAGTTTAGTTTAATAACACATTAAAAGCCAACATTTTCCATTTCAATTCTAAGTGATTGTGGTGGTTGTAGTCAAGGTGTTGAATGGACGCCAACAAAATCACATCAACACTCTGATGCTCTGGTCCTCTGTATGTTTCTTATTTGCATGTCTGTCCATTTTTTTCCTCCGACATCTGAATCAAAACCTGCGCTCCAGCCACGGAGGAAGTAAACTATGACGTGGTAAAGACGTGATTATGCAATGTTACAGCGATATATGTTGTCCGGAATGGCAACTTGCCAAAAACGGATCAATGTCTTTAGATCAAAGGAATATAAATGAAACCAGCGCGCCAGCCTCGGAGGAAGTAAACTATGACCTGATAAATTATAGATTGATTACCTTTTAAGCTATGTTACAGCGATATGTCGTCCAAACACAGATCAATGTCATTAGATCAAAGGAATATAAATTACACCAGTGCTCGAGTCTCGGAGGAAGTAAACTATGACCTGATAAAAACGTGATTATTTCCTAGTATAGCTTGTTTACCTTTTAAGCTATGTTACAGTGATATGTCGTCCGAACACAGATCAATGTCGTTAGATCAAAGGAATATAAATGAAACCAGCGCTTAAGCTTCAGAGGAAGTAAACTATGACCTGATAAAGTATAGATTGATTACCTTTTAAGCTATGTTACAGCGATATGTCGCCTGAACACAGATCAATGTCGTTAGATCAAAGGAATATAAATGAAACCAGCACTCCAGCCTCGGAGGAAGTAAATTATGACCTGATAAAGACGTGATTATTTCCTAGTATAGATTGCTTACCTTTTAAGCTATGTTACAGCGATATGTCGTCCAAACACAGATCAATGTCGTTAGATCAAAAGAATATAAATTATACCAGCGCTTGAGCCTCGGCGGAAGTAAACTATGACCTGATAAAGTATAGATTGAGTACCTTTTAAGCTATGATACAGCGATATGTCGTCCAAACACAGATCAATGTCGTTAGATCAAAGGAATATAAATGAAACCTTAGCAAAACCTCCATTCAAATATTCATTCATTCAATTTTTTTTTCATCCCACACATTTTGTGTCAATAATTGTTTTGTTTGCCTCCTTTAAAGGCTTTCTGTGAGACTCTTGAAGAAAGCAACTACCGTCTGCAGAAGGAACTGCTGGAGAAGCAAAAAGAGATCGTCTCGCTCAAGAGGAACCTTGAGGAGAAAGAGCAAGCCATTCTGCTGTTGGAAAAGCATATAAAGTCAGTATAGGAATGCATACACGTACCTTTTTGTTTATACTTGCGATGGCCTTTAAATCAGTACAGACACAGTACTTTGTCGTGGTGAGATTTTTCTCATGTGACAATTTTGATCTCATACAGCAAATAAAATATTCTATAGTAAAGCCTATTGGAACAACTCAAGAATCATTAAAGGCCTTGTTTACGCAAAAGGGGGGGGGGAAGTACAAGGATAAACTAGTTTTGCCATAATTCCCTATAATAATATTGTATTACTGCCATTTCCTGACTTTATATAATATTTTGGGTGTTATTAATTCATTCATTCATTTTCTTCCGCTTATCCTCACGAGGGTCATGGGTGTGCTGGAGCCTATCCCAGCTTCGGGTGAGCAGCAGGGTACACCCTGGACTGGTCGCCAGCCAATCACAGGTTGTTTTATCCAATCCCAGCCATTTTTCAGAAAGGCATCCCTCTTGGTACTGGCCATTATTGGATGATTTTGACAGATTTTTAAATGCACACAGAATATTGTGCTTTTGGACAATATACACATGGTATCAACAAAATATCAGTTCAACAAAACTGACACAAATTTAGCCATGTATATCTAGCCAAAATGTCTAAACAAGGGCTGACGGCGGACGAGAGGTTAGCGCGCAGGCCTCACAGCTAGGAGACTTGAGTCCAATTCCACTCTCTGCCATCTCTGTGTGGAGTTGGCATGTTCTCCCCGTGCATTTGTGGGTTTTCTCTGGGTACTCCGGTTTCCTCCCACATTCCAAAAACATGCTAGGTTAATTGGCGATTCCAAATTGTCCATAGGTATGAATGTGAGTGTGAATGGTTGTTTGTCTATATGTGCCCTGTGATTGGCTGGCCACCAGTCCAGGGTGTACCCCGCCTCTCACCCGAAGATGCTGGGATAGGCTCCAGCACCCCCACGACCCCCGTGAGGATAAGCGGTAGAAAATGAATGAATGTCTAAACAACTATGCCACAACATGAATGATACAAAAAATGTTTTTACATTAAAATAACTTTCTTTTCAAATATAACACCACTTCCAATTTTCACATTTGAAACTGGACTGTATGCATGGGTTTGCATGCGTGTGTTATAAAAATTTCCCTTCAATGTGTAACCACCTTCGCATCATCAGTCTAGCCGGATGTTTATTTGGTAACATATGGAATCTCAAAACTTGACCAACTTTTTAAGCTTATCGCCACAACCTCGCGCGAGGCAGGATTTTTTTATGACCTAGCATTAACTTATACAAACTCCCAACGATGCAGTAGCTTACGTTAACTCTCGGTCGAGGCGAGACGCCGTGTCACTATGTGAAAAAATAGTTCTTTGGTGTTATTCAACACAAACAATAACTGTAACATGGAACATGTTGGCATTTGCTTTGTGCTAGCTGTTTTCACACAGAAAGGAAAGACGAGTGTTAAGGATTGTGTATTTGATGGGCAGCACCTCCCACAAAAAAAGTGCAATTTTCCTTTAAGAAATGGTAAGAATTGCACACAATAATTATATTACATAACACTTTTACAATACACAACTTAAGGCGGTAAGTGTTTCTTGGCATGGAATGGATAGCCTTGTGACTGCACCTCAACACTTTAACTTCCTGTTTTCCATCGCTTTGCGGCCCCTTTAGGCTGCAAATCTGACCTCTTGAACAATCTACTTGTTATTGCCAAGTAATGAAATGCATTGCTACAAGATGCAGCAACTCATGTACACATTGTAACCATCTTGATGTGTTTTTCTTGTCTCGTGTTTATGTGTGTACGTACGTGCAATGCGGCGTCAGTGGCGAATGTGTGAGCTCACAGTCTCCGTGCGGCCTCTCTGCTCAGGAAAGTGAGAGCAGTGCAGACGTAGATATGGAATCATCTGCTGCAGAGGCTGATCAGGATATTCCCAGCAACAGCGGGTAAAGAAACAAAAACACACACACATGCCAACACTCATGTACACACATCATATGTAATCATCCAGATACAGACCCACAGGCACTTTAAATCTTAATGCAGCATTCCACTTCCCTTGAACAGTCTTTTCTTGTATACAGAGCAATAAGTGTCATATTGATTTGAAGCATTGCAGACTTTGGCTTTAAATAATACCCTAAACAAACCAGAAAACCCTCTTTTTAAAGAAAAAGGTCAAGTCAGGAGACTTTGCTCACTATTTAACTAGGCCTCTGAACGATATGACCACAAATATCACGATAAATTGGACAGTTTTACCTCTATGATAAATCCCCAACCACTGTATCTCTTTGCCATCTGAAAATATTTGCACATTATTAGGCAAATTAACTGCTTTTGGTTGATTTATTGACCAACTGGCATACATTACTTTCTATGAAATATAAAAGTAACCGTACATAAATAAACATTCAAAAGACTTGCGTGACTTGAACAATGTCATGTAGAAGAGGAGAAAAAAGAAAGAAGGCTCTTGTAAACTTTTTTTTTGGCGTGCAAATGGCATGTGCAAAGGCCTGTATTTGTGTAAAAGCAGTAATGCCTTTGTGAAGGTATAAATAATACCATGTGCAAATGGGGTACCTGCGTGCTCATTGGTCCATCGGTTAAACTCCTCCTGATCCCTTTTAATTAATGAGACAGGAAATGTGTACATATAAATGCAAACTGACCAACCTAATATCTCACTATTATTATTGATATTTATTTACCAGGGATACAATAATACAGATAATGCAAAATAAAAAATCAGGAAACAGGTGACTTTCTCACGCCAATGTATTTTTTGATTTGTATAGTAAAGATGAAAAGTGCAGTTTTCGTTTTTTTATGCCGTCTGCCGCCAGCTACCACAAGAGCCGTGGAATGCCGCCTGCTGCTTGTGGGGATTTCGGGTGGACTTTGATGTCGGCCAACTGATGTCATGTGACGATTGGGACTTTAGGCCACAATATAATATAATTTCGAATCGAATCAAGACCATTTTATTGAATGGTTCGATACTGATACATGTATTGTCACATATATATTTACTGTTTTCCTTACATTCTACAGTGGTGATGCCCCAGTCTGAAAGAGTCCAGTAATGTGAGGTACAAAATTGAGATGTTCTGCAGACTATCCCAATGGGATTCTGTCTTTCTGCTTCCCAGTCATATGCATCCCACACTTTTCTGCTACTACTTTTTTCTGTTGTTGTGGTTAGTAGTTTTTTTTTTTTAAGTTTAACTTTAAAACAAAATAAGCTTTGAATCCTTTCCTCCTGTCAAACATTATTTTTCAAAATAGACTTGTCTTGTTGGGGTCAGATCACTTTCAGTTCATTTGCTTCGGTACTAAATTACTAATGACATTATTTTTATGGCATTGCAATAAAATACTAGACCGACTGATTATATCTACTATATTGGGTAATATGAATGTAAATGTGACTATAAGGGTGATATCATGCTAATAATACTAAAAGCTGTATTTAAAAAATATATTTTCTTTGCCATAACTACAAAAATGTAGTTTTTTTATGTAGAAAGAATGCGACTTGGCGGAAATTGACTTACCACGGGCGAGTCTGGAACCAATTAACCAAGATAAACGAGAGATTATTATTTTGTGAAAGGTTCACGGGGTGCCTCCTTACCCTCGAACTTCTTTCTGATGCACTCTCAGCATCATAAGATTTTCTTAGCAGTCACATCTTATTTTCAAAATGCATCATTTGCCCAAAGTGATGATGGCAAAGCAAACCCAACCCTAAGCCCCAACGGCGAAGATGAACGATTGTGTTCTGAATGATTCGATTGTCAAACGAATGTGTCATAGCCATTAAGCTACAAATAAATGTTTGCCCTTTTAAACAAACAATCACATGAGACCGAACCCATGTCTGGGTTATCTAACACATGTCGTTTGTTGCGTATCGAATTAAAGATCTAAAAGCTTTTTAGTCGAAAAATCTAAATCCCTGGCCATTGCCAGAAGGGCATAAAGTCCTGGTCCAAAATTGTTTTTCCACTAAAGTGCCTGCCTAAGCCGAAGTTGACATAAATAGTTGGCAACATTTCAGAACAAATAAGGTAATATTGAGAGGTTGCAGTTAGGCATGGACCAGTGAAGTCTGAACTATCAGCATCCAAGTAAATTCCGGTGTATAAGGACAGAACTGATTTATACATACAATGGTCTGAGGACCAATCATGAGCTCTGAAAAAACTAATCTTGTCAACTCATATTAATATTACTCAGTGACTCATGGTGACAAAGAACGCTAAACTCATCACACAGCAACTTAACACTCAAAGTACCTTGGTATCGGTACAGGTTTCAAATGTTTTCCCATAATTCATTGCGACATAGAAAAAAGGATGGATGCCCAGATGCCAGAGTAGCCTAGAGGGAGGCTGACGACATTGCAGTGCCTCAGTTGGCAAAATTTCCGAACCAATAAGGTAATATTGAGATGTTGCAGTTAGGCATGGACAGGTTACCACTTTCAAATGAGTAACATTGTATAAAAAAGTCAAGTCTTAACTATCAGCATCCAAGTAAATTCAGGTGTATAAGTAAATTTAGAGGAAATAACTGATTTATACATACAATGGTCTGAGGACCAATCATGAGCTCTGAAAAAACTCAAAACAAGCTTGTCAACTCATATTAATATTATGTCACTCATGGTAACAAAGAACGCTAAACTCATCACACAGCAACTTAACACTCAAAAGGTACCTTGGAAATATACAAAGTATCGGTACAAATGTTTTCCCAGAATTCATTGCGACATAGAAAAAAGGATGGATGCCCAGATGCCAGAGTAGCCTAGAGGGAGGCTGATGACATTGCAGTGCCTCAGTTGGCAAAATTTCCGAACCAATAAGGTAATATTGAGATGTTGCAGTTAGGCATGGACAGGTTACCACTTTCAAGTGAGTAACATTGTATAAAAAAGTCAAGTCTTAACTATCAGCATCCAAGTAAATTCAGGTGTATAAGTAGATTTAGAGGAAAGAACTGATTTGTACATACAATGGTCTGAGGACCAATCATGAGCTCTGAAAAAACTCAAACAAGCTTGTCAACTCATATTAATATTATGTCACTCATGGTGACAAAGAACGCTGAACTCATCACACAGCAACTTAACACTAAAAAGGTACTTTGGAAATATACAAAGTATCAGTACAGGTTTGAAATGTTTTCCCATAATGTATTGCGACATAGAAAAAAGGATGGATGCCCAGATGCCAGAGGAACCCAGAGGGAGGCTGACGACATTGCAGTGCCTCAGCAGCAGGCACCAATGAATGTTTAGGTTGGGCAAACTTTTTGCATAAATTCCGGATCGTACAACCTCGTGGGCATTTGCCCTTCCAGGTTCCACTGTAGTGACGCCAATTTGTGAGATATGAGTGAACTGATAATGATTTCTCCCCAACTGTGGCGTGTTTTCTTTGTAACTTTTTACCGTCTCTGTGGTTCTTAGGCTCTCGTGCATCCCTGCATCACATGTTACTAACACGTGACTATTGCCGTCTATCTCCATCCTCTGTTTTGAGAATTAGGAAACCGCATCAGCGGTATAGAATGCGCACATTGGCTCCAGAGGAGCATTTGTCTTCCTCTTGTGCTTTCAGCAAATTCAGTTGAGTTGCTGGTGTTGCAATAATGAACGTTCGTCCTCCAAGGAGATCATTCGACTCCTGCACCTCGTCTTTTGCCCTTTTGCGTGGCTGTCAGCACTTGGAATCATAAAAATGTGCCCTAGTGAGTTAATGACTCTCTTCTGCTGTTACTCTGCAGCGGCACATGCGAGGTCCACCTGGGGAAATCGTCTGCCTGTTGGTGCGGGCCTTCACTCAGCGCCTCTCCTCCTGTCATCCAGGTCACCCAGCTTGGCCAACTGACGGATCATTAAGACAAGCATCCTCTTCTGCTCTTCCTCTTTCATTTAGATATGACTTTTACACCCCCTCCATTCCTGTAAGTGGGCTCGAGTGGTAGACGTGTTTTGTTCAAAAGCTGTGAAAAGTAAGCCTCTTGGTTCTGCTACAGCCTGTTCCACTTACGCCTATATTGTCTCCATATGAAGGGTCATGGGAGATGTCGTCTCTTCTCGAGAAGACATTCTGAAGGCAATGTAAGTTTCTATATAATATCTGGAATTGCTTACCAGCTCACACGACGTAAACGTCTCGTCTTTACCCTCCCCATAAACCTTTATGCCGCCTATTTGACTTGTTTCATCCTGCTGGTTCAAAGTCAAAGTATTGCCTTTTGACTAAAATATAACAGAAAACGGATGCTTCGATTTTAAGTTCTTTTTTTTGTTATGCACACACCTACTTTGCACTGCCAGTACTTGAGACACGTCACTGTTAGGATTGTGGGGGGAACTGAATAAATGCTGTTAAATGCAGGAAAGGACACTTAATGTTGCGGTAGTGCACCACTTGATCCCATTAGCACCATCTTACCCCCTTCCCCTTAAGTACGTCACTCTGCTGTATTTGCATCTTTATTCATTGTAGATAAATGCAACTATAATATGCAAAATGTATTGACTTTCACAAGCATCAAAACCAAAATACATCATGTCTTGGTGGAACTATTTTATGCAAAAGCGAAAGCTGCGGGACTATGCTTTTGATAAACGCAATGCAGCCAAATGCAAATTCATCCTTCCTGTCTCCTTGTCACATTCCATAATTACACGCACTTTCACATGTCTGGTATCAGAAACGTTTACAACACTACACAGCACCTCCTGTCAAGGTGATTGCGATAAGGAAGTTGACGTCGGATCTAAAGCCGCTTTGTGACAGTAACTATTTGGAACGAAAGTTGAAGTCATTACTTCCTTCACTGGAATAACTGAGCCTTAGTTTTGCTGAGTTGAGTTCAGGGGTGCCCAAAAATGAAAAGATGCCACTTTGATATTTTGCAAACCAACACTTGTAGATATGCTAAGAAGTTTTGAACATGTTTTTTGTGTGTATTATGACTTAATTTGCTTTCCCTGACCTAATTTTCTTTCTAACATAAACTAAAAAATGAATATTTTGACTTTATTCGCGTAATTTTTTGTGCAAATTCAAGTTGATGTCGGATCTAATGCCGCTTTGTGACAATAACTATTTAGAACGAAAGTTGGAGTCATTACTTCCTTAACTGGAATAACTGAGCCTTAGTTTTGCTGAGTCAAGGTCAGGGGTGTCCAAAAATGAAAGGATGCCACTTTGATATTTTGCAAACCAACACTTGTTGATATGCTAAGACGTTTTGAACATGTTTTTTTTTGTGTATTATGACTTAGTTCGCTTTCCCTGACCTAATTTTCTACCTAATTTTCTTTCTAATGTAAACTAAAAAAATGAATATTTATTCCTGTAAAGCTGTTTTTTCGGTTTAATCTTTCTAGTAAATTGGCGTCTTTATGATTTTGTTCCCAAAATAGTGACTTTATTCTCGTAATTTTTTGTGCAAATTGAAGTTGACGTTGGATCTAATGCCGCTTTGTGACAGTGACTATTTGGAACGAAAGTTGGAATCATTGAGCCTTAGTTTTGCTTAGTTTTGTTTTCTGGTCTTTTTTTGACCTAATTTTCTTTCTAACGTAAACTAAAAAAAATTATATTTGACTTTATTCCTGTAAAGCTGTTTTTTTTTTCAGTTTAATCTTTCTAGTAAATTGTCGTCTTTATGATTTTGTTCCCAAAATATTGACTTTATTCTCGTAATTTTTTGTCCTAATATTCTTTAATATATCACACAGCAACTTATGACTTTATTCACTTTCCCTGACATAGTTTCTTATACCTAATTTTCTACCTAATTTTCTTTATAACGTAATCTAAAAAATTTGTATTTTGACTTTATTCCTGTAAAGCTGTTTTTTCGGTTTAATCTTTCTAGTCAATTGTCGTCTTTATGATTTTGTTCCCAAAATATTGACTTTATTCTCGTAATTTTTGCCCTAATATTCTTTAACATTTCAAAAAAAAATTGTTTATATTTTGACTTTATTCTCTCTTGTACTGCTGATTTTTCAGTTTTTCCTGCTGTTAAATTTAACAATAATAACAGCCGTGAACAGGCCGCACTTTGGGCACCCCTTGGTCTGACGTTAGCTTCCCATCCATCTTTTCAGGAAAAAGATAGCCTTGCTTCTTTCTATCAGTGGGAATATATTTATAGCATGCTTAAAAGCCATAATTTTATGTGTGTTTTCACTCTATGCGCCTATACCTACACTTAATAATGAACTCTTCTAAATATGCCTTGGTGTGAAGCACTTTATGGATAAACAATAACGCGTGCTTAAATGTGCTTTTTTGTTCTGATATCAAACGTGTGCCTTTTTGGATGACTGAATCTCTTTCCGAACGGGATCTAAAATGCTATTGTTGTAAATGATCCTGTTTCTGTCATCGTCTAACGTCTTTACATGTATTCTAAGTGCCTTTCACGTCTTTCACATGTTTCATTTGGTGGTTTGTGGTTGCTTTATAGATGCCTATATATATATATGTGACGCTGTTTGGAATAGGCTGGACCGAGATGTTTTTATAATGTGGGGTGAACTTCACATTTCTATATTTGGTGTGTGTGTGTGACGGGTTAATAAAATATTTTTAAAAAATCTCAATACTGTACATAGACTGCAGGACATGCCGTGTATCTGGAAGGAATATTTAATTGATACATTTTAAGTGGAATTATGTAATGTGCGCACATAAATGTATACCCACAGTCATTGTCTCATGTTTTGAAAAGGAAGTTGTGGGTTCCTTCTAAAGCTGGATGCTATGAAATTGCAATAAAAGTCTTGATATATTCAAGCATGATTGTTTCATATTTATTTTGATAGCAAGTCAGCATGTACACGTGCAAAGAGGATCTTATGATTGGCTGGACTGTGGTGGATCGTGTTAAATGGGGTTATGTTGTGTGTGCAGCTTAGAGGGATTTGAATGTCCTGTAAGACCGATGTTTGTGCAATGGTTTGAAATTGATTTTCCATCTTCAAGCTGGAGAGAATTGCTTGTTTTTCCACTCAACAGCTTGCCGCTTTTCTTGTTGTCACGTCTAAAAGTCGTCTACGCAGACCAAACTTATTCTACACACCTGTTGGTCACATGTTCCGGTACTTTAGCTCACATGAAAAATGGCTAGGTTCAAACAAACAGGTGTTATCCTCGAAGTTGTGCATCCGATCCAGATGTAAATACCTGGATATAAGAGTTAAAAGGTTGCTCTGACATTTATCTCCATGTCAAAACTCAAATGTTTTGAGTTTACATGGAAAATAAAAGGAATTGGCATCACTGTTTTTGAAGGGCACTGCAGCAGCAGAACCCATATCTGGAAACAATAGAAAATAATTAACTGTGAGGGTCATAAACATTTGGAACTCAGACCTTGGAACTTCAATAAATACAATTTACAGGAATTAGAACCTGCCCTTGTCATCTTGGATAGGCTCCAGCATACCCCTGTGACCCTAATGAGGATAAGCGGCATAGCAGAACTAGACACGGATAACAATAATTGACTGTATTACTTTAACCAGAGTATTAAATCAAAGGACAAACTATTTGTTTCAACAGCAGAAGCCTTTGTCAACTTCAATAACACGATTGCAGTACATGCAAAACATGAATCAGTACTGAAAAGGGGATTTGGAAGGTTATGAACTTACGAATGTAAACAAGAACAGAAGTGAAGGAACAGTTGCCATAAACGTCAATTTCAAAGTACTGGAAAACACAGCTAATTTAAATGTATAACCATTGAAATGTGTCGGCGAAAATATCAGTCAAAGTACCAAGTACTGACGTTTTAAAGAATATGGTATGCAAACAAAGAACAAAGTTTCCATATATGGTGATTTCAATATTGACAAATTAAATCCATACAAACAAAAAACAGATGTATTAACACAATGTACAGCATTCAGTCTATTTCCAATAACAACCAGACCCACTAGAATTACACCAATCAATAACCTTTATTGCAAGTGACTAGTTGATCTTTGCCGCTCTACCATGAGAACACTGGGAAGCAATATATCAATATATATCAATCTTGAACCTATTTATGTTTATCTCTGTGAACATGAATCAATGCATAGTCCTGTAATTGTCACTGTCCAGAGGTGTCGGAGATTACAGG
The DNA here is from genome assembly GCF_030265055.1 of Doryrhamphus excisus. Classification (NCBI taxonomy): domain Eukaryota; kingdom Metazoa; phylum Chordata; class Actinopteri; order Syngnathiformes; family Syngnathidae; genus Doryrhamphus; species Doryrhamphus excisus. The sequence continues at coordinate 7,754,211 of NC_080486.1, read as the reverse complement.
TTATTAAAACAAAAATAACGGGTGTTTTGCCTCCTTGCGTCTCGGTCAAAACAAACAGAAAGGCATTCAGCATAACAAAACCTGTTTTCACTCATGGTTTTAATCAGCTGTGTCAAAAACTTATGGAAAATTTGAAGTAACATGAAGATGCGAAAACCAATCCAGTGTAAGTCAATATACAGTAATCCCTGGTTTATTGTTTTTAATTGGTTCCAGACCTAACCATGATAAGCAAATTTCCACAAAGTAGGATTACCCAGTGACCCAGTGTAGAATACTACATATCACAGGTCAACATGCGGAATAATACCTGATAACAACAAAAAAAACAGCAAAAAAAAAAAAATCATGTGACTTATTGTGATGTGGGGTGAGACGGTGAGCAGTAAATACAGTATGGGACCTTCCCACTGCCTTAAAGACCCTAACACAAGGGTCTGCAAACCTTGCGTCAACCATCAATATCAACTCAGCAAATCCCACCAGCCACCTGAAATCGCAACGATGGCGGCCCGAAAGCCCTAAAGCCAGCCACAAAGAAAAAAACTGGACCTGCTAGCGTAATTGGATATCTTCCACCATCGTCGAAGACACCAGCCCCTGTCAAGTACTGATGTCATCGTATTTGGTGAGGACAAGTCTGTCAAATAAAAAAAAAAACAGGGGTGCACAAACTACTGTAGAGTTATTTATATGTATATACGTAGTATAGTATGTCCCTACGAGGACAGCTCTTTTAAAGATTGTGAATGATCTCAGGTGTCAGTCTTGGTGCTATCGTAAATGAGCTAATTCTCTTAAATAAACAAACACTTGTCTGCCTTTCTAATTCTGTGCACAATTGGTTCACATCCTATCAAGGTTCATGGTAATTATGCATTAAAATATATGTGGTGTCCCCCCGGGATCAATTTTAGGCCCCCTTTAGTTTCCCTTCTGCAATGTGATGAGACATGAGACATGAATTTAATTTTCACAGCTATGCTGATGATACACAGCTGTGCGTCTGAGGACACAAGACCAAGTGGTACTCCTATTTTACATATTAGATCCTGCATGGCAGAGTGCACATCAAAGTTCATGGTAATTATGCATACAAGATACTCAGAGACCTATTAAATGATATGTGGTGTCCCCCAGGGATCAATTTTAGGCCCCCTTTAGTTGCTTCCCCTTTATAAATACTCCCATTTTAGATATTAGATCCTGCATGGCAGAGTGCACATCAAAGTTCATGGTAATTATGCATACAAGATACTTAGAGACATATAAAATGATATGTGGTGTCCCCCAGGGATCAATTTTAGGCCCCCTTTGTTGCTTCTCCTTTATAATGTCATTAGAATTAATTTTCACAGCTTTGCTGATGATACACAGCTGTGCGTTTCAATGTTTTCTGAGGACACAAGACCAAGTGGTACTCCAATTTTAGATATTAGATCCTGGATGGCAGAGTGCACATCAAAGTTCATGGTAATTATGCATACAAGATAGTCACAGACCTGTGAAATGATATGTGGTGTCCCCCAGGGATCAATTTTAGGCCCCCTTTAGTTGCTTCCCCTTTATAATGTCATTAAATTTTCACAGCTTTGCTGATGATACACAGCTGTGCGTTTCAATGTTTCTTGAGGACACAGGACCAAGTGATACTCCTAGTTTACATATTAAATCCTGGATGGCAGAGTGCACATCAAAGTTCATGGTAATTATGCATACAAGATACTCAGAGACCTATGAAATGATATGTGGTGTCCGCCAGGGATCAATTTTAGGCCCCCTTTAGTTGCTTCCCCTTTATAATGTCATTAGAATTAATTTTCACAGCTTTGCTGATGATACACAGCTGTGCGTTTCAATGTTTTCCGAGGACACAAAACCAAGTGATACTCCTATCTTAGAGTGAGACATCTCTCAATTACTTGCATTGTGGTTTACATACATAAAATATAGCCAGACTCTAATGCATGATTTTATCACTCGTCGTATAAATGATTGTAATACTCTTCTTTCTGGTCTTCCTGAAAAGATTTAATCTTGACTATTACTCCAAAATTCAGCCCCCCTGGCAAAGACCAGAAGGTGGGCTCACATGACAGCACTTTTAGACTCACTGTATTTGCTTCTCATGTGTTTCAGGATCATTTTTCAAGTTCTTATTATGGTTTTTAGAGTCTTAATGGTCTTAGCCCTTCTTATCTTTTAGATTTACTTTTATCATATGAACCCTGGAGGACTTTAAGAGCGTCTGGCACTGGACCATCATCATCCCCAAAGTCAGGACACACACACACACTTTTTCAGTGTTATGACCCCCATTTGTGGAGAAGTCTGCCGGAGGTCCTCAGGGCTGCAGAGAATGAAGAATGAATTTAAGAGGAGGCTCATGACCCACCTCTTTGATCTGCCTTTCACTTTACTTAGGATTTTAGTACAGCTCTTTATTTCTCTTATTGTATTTATATTCTAATGACATTCTGTTTGTTGGAAATATTTGTCATTCAATCAATTGGTTCTATAACCACCTTTGGTTGATCTTCTTGTTATATAAAACACTTTTGGCATGAAAGTGTTTTGCCTTTCAATCTAAAACCTCCATCTTCAAACAGCAGCAGGAAACAGCAACTGAGCAGAGCAAACCAACAAATGACAATGAAACCACGAAAGGGAGAAGAACACACCTGAACTAAATAGGCACAACAGGAATTAGGAACACTGGAAAACAGAACAGGGCAAAGCAGGAAGTAAGTACAGTAAACCTCGGATATATCGGATTCAATTGTTCCCACTGGTTTTGTCCGATATAAGCGAAATCCGTTATATGCGTATACCGGAAAATGTCCGTTTTACGCATATATCAGATTTATATCCGGTATATGCGTAAATCGGATTTTATCCGTTATAAAAAGGCACTTCCTTGACTATGTTTCCAATGTACCTGGACTGGGCAATGAAAAGAGACGTAAGGTAATGAGAATTTAACTTTATTGGACTCTGAGCATAACAAATTGTTAATTAAGCTAGGCCCTGTTACGCCCGTCAGGCCTACGTTATTTCCAATAGTGAGGTTAAGATCTCATTCACTGCTGTGCTAGTATTATTGACGTCACTCACTTTTATATTTGTCCTAAATTTGGAGCCAGGAGAAAGACAATAGCCAGTGACATCAACAAGATTAGCATAACGATGCGGCCATCCGATATATGCCAGGGAAATTTAATGGAAATGCATTGGAACGGGACTGGAGATTTTGTCCGAAATAGGCGAAATCTGTTATAAAAAATCCGATATATGCAATGAATTTTTATTGGAACTGCATTACAGAAAAATCGGTTCTTTTTTATCTGTCCATTGTGAGCGAATTTCCGATATATCCGAGTCCGATATATCCGAGGTTTACTGTATAATATAATATGCTTTTTCAACTAGCATTATTTCCTTGATTTCATAGCATATCTACATGTAATAGAAAATATCAGTGGTCCTTACATGCTTTCATTTTTCAGTATGTGGCCAGTGGTGGAAAAAGCTGTACTTCGAGAATCCTACCTTGCCCGAGCCCACATCACTAATAAAGGTTTGCACAGATATAATGATGCTAACAAAAATAGTTAATTTAAAAATGACCTATTCTGCTTTTTCCATGTTTTTGACCTATAAATGTAGTTAGAATGTTGTATTCTCGTGTTAAAATGACACCATAATTTCAGATATTAAGGTTAGCGCATTTGGAAGTGAGCCCTGAAAAGTTTCTCCTGAGCTCTGACAAAGTGTGACCGACAATGAGTGCTCCTCCTCGGGCAGGCAAGGTGGAGGAGCACCATAAATGGTAAGTCGGGAGTCTAAACACTTTTCAATAAGCTCTCCAAAGACTTTATTCATTTATTATCAACTCCTATACCTGATAAATAAGAACGTGTTATTTGAATAAATTCATTCATTCATTTTCTACCGCTTATCTTCCTATGGGTCGCAGAGGGTGCTGGAGCCTATCCCAGCTGTCTCTGGGTGAGAGGCGGGGTACACACGCCAGCCAATCACAGGGCACATATAGACAAACAACCATTCACACTCACATTCATACCTATGGACAATTTGGAGTCGCCAATTAACCTAGCATGTTTTTGGAATGTGGGAGGAAACCGGCGTACCCGGAGAAAACCCACGCATGCACGGGGAGAACATGCAAACTCCACACAGAGATGGCCGAGGGTGGGATTGAACTCGGGTCTCCTAGCTGTGAGGTCTGCGCGCTAACCACTCAACCGCCGTGCAGCCCCCAATAATAAATTGTTGGATAAAATTAAAACAGACCAGGAAGCACAAATCCAAGGAAATACATCTGGAATAGGTGCAGATTCTGCAAAATGTAGACCGTTTTCTGTTATTGTGTGTAGCTGCTCTATAAGAGTCTACAACTCAATACATTCATTCATTCATTCATTTTCTACCGCTTGTCCTCACGAGGGTCGCGGAGGGTGCTGGAGCCCATCCCAGCTGTCTCCGGGCGAGAGGCGGGGTACACCCTGGACTGGTGGCCAGCCAATCACAGGGCACATATAGACAAACAACCATTCACACTCACATTCATACCTATGGACAATTTGGAGTTGCCAATTAACCTAGCATGTTTTTGGAATGTGGGAGGAAACCGGAGTACCCGGAGAAAACCCATGCATGCACGGGGAGAACATGCAAACTCCACACAGAGATGGCCGCGAGTGGGATTGAACTCGGGTCTCCTGGCTGTGAGGTTTGCGCGCTAACCAATAATTCCAGACCGGGAAGCACAAATCCAAGGAAATATGTCTGGAATAGGTGCAGATTCTGGAAAATGTAGACCGTTTTCTGTTATTGTGTGTAGCTGCTCTATAGAAGTCCACAACTCAATACAAAGGGTCAAAAAACTAGCTTAATAGGTCCTCTTTAAGAACGAATATCTAGCAACTTCCATGTTTTTTTTGATAATAACCAAAAGTTGTTACATCAATAGCTATAGCATTGAACTGCCAAAAAATTCAACTCGTATTTTTGTATGTTATTATATTTGTCCAATTAAAGCTACAGCGTTAGGAGACTCGTGTGTGCTGAGGACAGCCGCTTGTTGACAGAACGGATAAGTTTTGCTGATGTTATTTTATCCCGATTGAGCCTTTGTCATCTTTCCAAAGCCCTGGCAGACATTACAATATCCATCCTGTAATGCCACACCTTGTTATATTGCGTTATGATGTAGGATTAGTACAGCAGTATTAGTAGAACTGCAACGTGATAGCGGTGGTATTAAGAGGCGAATGAAGTCGGTTAATTCCCCACTGAAGACCCAGGTCCCAAATACACAGCATTCTGATTGGTCGGGGCATCTTGGGTGAGTTTATGATGTTAAAGCCAAGTAAGAGGGATGCAATATTAAATATATGAACTCTCTGTGTTATGCTTAAGCCGCTCCGCATACCTTTAACTGGTTCACGTTTGTAGGCCTTATTTGGGATGTTAGCCCTTGAATGTGTTGCTTTATTGAGACTACAAGAAATAATGTTATGTTTGTCGAGGATTGCTGCCAAAGAACATTCAGCAGCAGGTTGAAGCGGTTATGTACATAAGTTTGTTTTCATTTCAAGGCTATATTATGGGATGTTATAAGAATGTTACAATAATGTATTAATAGGACAGGGAAAGCCGAATGCCCCTGTGGGTTTGAGTACAACATCATGTGTGACTGTACAGTTGTAGTGTTTTAACTCCGGGTGTCACAAGATTTAAACGTGACTTCTCGTTCAGAAAAAAATGGTTGTGAGGTCTTTTGTGACCTCTTGGATGAGTGGTTGCTGCGTTCACTCCCAGGGAATGTGAACCACTGTTCCATCTTTACACCATTTGTGGATAATGGCTCTCGCTGTGGTTTGCTGGAGTCCCAAAGCTTTAGAAATTGCTTTATAAACCTATCAGTCACTTTTATATTTTTTTATAATCTTATTATAATTTTATAATATAAATTTATAATTGAGGCGGCACGGTGGCCTAGTGGTTAGCGCACAGACGTCAAAGCTAGGAGACCCGTGTTCAATCCCACCCACGGCCATCTCTGTGCATGTTCTTCCTGTGCATCTCCGGATACTCCGGTTTCCTCCCACATTCCAAAAACATGCTAGGTTAATTAGTGACTCCAAATTGTCCATAGGTGTGAATGTGAGTGTGAATGGTTGTTTGTCTATATGTGCCCTGTGATTGGCTGGCGACCAGTCCAGGGTGTACCCCACCTCTTGCCCGAAGACAGCTGGGACCCCCGCGACCCTCGTGAGGAAAAAGTGGTAGAAAATGAATGGATGAATGAATGAATGTATAATTTTGTATAATTTTGTATAATTTTTTTAAAAAAAATTATAATTTTTTATAAATGTTTTATAAATTTTTTTATAATTAAAAAAAATTTTTTTTTAATTTTTTTATAATTTTATAATCACTTTTATATGGAAGATGGATATTGAAGAGATGCAGCGCTTGGCTGTGTGTATTCACCAGTGGTGGACGCATCAATCCAAATATCGATCCCAAATGTGGTATCAATATCGATGGATGTAAAAAGATCGATACTTACGCTTCAGTTCTTGCCCAACTGCAGCGGTTTCATTCAAGCTGCAACCTGGCTGTGTAAAAATCCATAAACAAAGAATTTCTTTTAAATCTTTTATAATATTTGTTGTGGAGTAATAATTTTATAGGCTTATTTAAAGAGAAAAAAAAACAAAGTGAACACTTTTATTGTGCTAATAAAGCATTTTATGTTTGCTTATGAACTCCCAAATAAATGCCAAAATACAAAAAAAGGTTATAAAAATTAATTCATTGATGATGCCATGTAAATTTTTTAAATATCAGATGCACACCCCATCTTTTGTAAGTATCGGTCTTCTGTTAAACACACATGTTATTTGGAGACTGGATTTTTTTTTTTATAAAAAAATTGTCAAAACAAAGACAGAAATCGATTATTCTAAAACACCCCTAAATAAAACAATATCGTGACATTTCAAATATGGTGGTGGGTTTTGTCCACAATCTAATTTAACAGAATTCTCAGCCACAAGTGTTATTAATGAAAACAGTCTGTTCAATTCCAAAGTCAAAGTATGCTTTTAAATGTAATGCAGTATAGTAGACCCCAGTCAGCATTTTTTCTTCCCTTGAAAAGAGGCCCTTTTTTCCACGAAACACACCTCTCATTCACCCTAAGGCGGTAATGATATATAAATACGTAACATACACTGTAAAATCCACCCACAATTTTTACGTGTTTATGCTTCATTGATGTTTTTTTTTTACACGTTGTTTGTCAGTCCTTGACACACCATTGTTGTTTTGAGAAGCGTTAGCCCGTAACGCTTTATTTTATTTTTTTTCTCCATGCAATAAAAGTGCATGAACACATTGTTAATATGAGAGTTTGGTTGTGTTTGTATCAGCTCGGTTGTAACAACACAACAGGCAACGAGACATCTTCTTACGGAGCGTTTATCAGTGCTTAATTGACCTCTGGATGTTTTGGCTGTAGGGTTTTAGGACCCTTAACAGCTTCTGAATGCGATCAGACCAACAGACTATCACAAATCATGACATTACTTGACGTCTGTTTTGTGGAAACTTAGTTCTCGGAAGCAAAAAAACACATTTGGCAGACTCATGCCAATTTGCTCCGGAGATGTATCTGATGCTGTTCTTTCACATGATAGGCTAATCATATCGCTGACTCGGTGACGCACTGTGTTACATTCAAGGACATCACATGGTTACACTTGGAAAACATATCCAAAAAGGGCTAGGAATAATATCATACATATAATCAATAAAAATAAATAAATTAATTAAGGATAAATGTGGGCGGCACGGTGGTCGAGTGGTTAGCGCGCAGACCTCACAGCTAGGAGACCAGAGTTCAATTCCACCCTCGGCCATCTCTGTGTGGAGTTTGCATGTTCTCCCCGTGCATGCGTGGGTTTTCTCCGGGTACTCCGGTTTCCTCCCACATTCCAAAAACATGCTAGGTTAATTGGCGACTCCAAATTGTCCATAGGTATGAATGTGAGTGTGAATGGTTGTTTGTCTATATGTGCCCTGTGATTGGCTGGCGACCAGTCCAGGGTGTACCCCGCCTCTCGTCCGAAGACAGCTGGGATAGGCTCCAGCACCCCCGCGACCCTCGTGAGAAAAAGCGGCAGAAAATGAATGAATGAATGATTAATTGAATTCCGGACAAATGTTATTAGACACACGTGGGGGAGGTGCGGTGCTGAGGTGGGGGGTTACCTGCTTCTCTCCCTTCGATAGGGGGGTGGCTGTGTTGTGCTGGATGTGGGGTTGGCTGTGGGTGCGTGGGTACCAGGGCGGGTAGCGGTTGGGGAGGTGCACTGCGCGGCGCAGGCCGGGATTGGCAGGGGGCTTGCTTGGGGGCTGGGGGTGGTGGGCTCTGGGTCGTAGGGGAGCCTCAACCAAGGGTTGGGGGGCGGGTCTGGCCGGTGGCTCACGGGCGGCCACTGCTATTTGCCGGTATCTGGTTGGCCCCCTCTGTCTCCGGTCTAGTGGCGGTCTTCCCGCCTCCGGGGTGTCCTACTCGGCGGCTCGGTGGGTGGATGGGAGATGTGGTGGAGACGGGTCGGCGCTGGGGCGGAGGGTGGGGCTGGGCGGGGTTGTGCTCTGCCCCATGTGGGTCCCGGTTCTCCTGTGGTCTCTGTGGTGTCACTCCCTGGGCTGCCATGGTGACGGATGTGTTGCCGCGGCGCGGTCCCTGCTGTTCTGGCGGTTGTAGGAGCTGCCTCGGGGCATGTGGTTTGTCCGTGGCTCCTGGTGGTCCGGGAGTGGCGTAGCTGGCACAATCTCTGGTGGGGCCCCCTGCGTGGGGTGGCCGGAGGCCATCCCCAGGGGGGAGTTGGCGGGCCGGACTGGTTGCCACGATGGGCTGGGTGGGGCTTGTGGCCGGTCCTGTGGCCCACGGCTTGCTCCGGACGGCTGGCTTGCCCCACTCGGTTGGTCGGTAGTGCGGGGTGGGCATGTGTGGGGCCCCGGTCCGCCCTGCTGCACTGCACCACCTCACATACATGTAGGACCTTGGGGGGTGATCTGCAACTGGTTGTGCCGGGGGTGAGGAGTTTCTTTCTTAGGGCTCGTCGGGGATGGTTCTCCGGTACGTGGGTGGTGCGCTGCTGGTTCTGGGGGCTGGGGGGAGGTCGGGCCTCCCGGTGGATGGTGAGGTCCATTGGTAGCCTTGCGCTGGTCTTGACTCCTTGGCCTCCCCATGGCTTGGAGCTATGGCTCTTCCTCATGGGGGTGAGCTGCCCGGCGGGTGTCGGCCGGCACGGTGGGGCGCCTTACTACTCGCCTGCACGCCCCCTCCGCTTGCTCATGTGCGGGCCTCCTCCCCTCGCCCGCTCCTTTGTCTGCCACACTGCCGTAGCCCCGACACCGTGGTCGAGGGCGGTCTGGGGGTGATATCCCTTGGCGGTCCGTATCTCCCTGGGCTCGGGGCCTGGTTGTGGGTCTGGGACCCCTGGGTCCCCCGCCCTATGGCGCCCCAGACACCATTTATTGTTTTAAAAACTTATATAACTTATTATAATAAATAATTATTAGTTTTATTATAATTATATATATATATATATATGCGTGTGTGTGTGTGTGTGTGTGGCTATATAGATATACGGGGGGTGGGCTCTGCGGGGGTCTGACGCATGGCGTTCCATCTCTGCCGCCCGGCCAGTGGGCCCGGGCCTCTTCTGTTCCAGATAAATGTTATCAGACATGGCAGTTTTCATGGAATAATCATAAATGAATGAATTCCGGATAAATGTTATCAGACGTTGTAGTTTTCATTAAATAATAATAAATGAATGAATTCTGGATAAATGTTATCAGACACGATGGTTGTCATCAAAGAATAACTAATATAATAATTGAATTCTAGATAGATAATATCACATATGGTTCTCAATAAAGAATAATAAATGAATGTATTGTGGATAAATGTTATCAGACTTTGTGGTTTCAAGTATTATTCCTAAGCCTACCCTGTGAACACAACATGTTTGTACTGTTTCTTAAGTGTCTCATATTGACATTGTTTGCGTTTCTGTTCCATGGTTTGACCCACATCCTGATATGCTAACGGTTTTGTTTTGTTTTGTATGCATACATCAGTTTGGATAAAAGAATAGAGGACCTTTTCTCGATAACCGCCGGTATGGATTATCCTATGTGTTTTTGCTATATCCATTCAATAATTCAACAGACTGCTTTCCCCTTCCTGTCTTTGTGGCTCATTGAATGCACCCAGAAGTTATCATCATGTTCCCAAGTCCTGAAGGATGGACTTTGTGTTGGGAGGACACGGAGGTCCTTCTTTCATATGGAAAATTTCTGTAGCTTTTGCTAGTGACATAAAATGTGCTTTTATGTCACAGCGGTCAATAAATCTGCCTTGGTAGACATACATTAGCTTGTTAAATACTCAATTGCATCTACAGACTTTTTCTGCTAAACAGCTTAAGAAAGCTAAAAAAAAAAAAAGGAGTGATACTCAATGTACTGTTTGAGGGGTCAAACGGTGCTAAGTTTGTGGCATTTGTGTTTTGTTTTATGAAATTATTCATGACATATATTGGTTTTGTAGTAGAAGGAGTACCTCAGTCAAGAAGAACTCGAGTCAGTTAAAGGAATCAAGTTTTTTTTATTACTAGTCTTATCTCTCTTATGTTGCATTGACATGTTTGCCAGAAATGGGAAATATTTATCTAAATATCTACCATAATGAAGTATTAGGCGCACATTGAAAAAAAAAATTTAGAGAATAAAATTGTAATTTTATGGGAATAAAGTTGCAAATTTATGAGGAAAAAAAGTTATAATATTACAAGAATACGAAAAAACAAGTCGCAAAATAATGAGAAAAAGTAGTAAATTTTCATTAAAAAAAGTCAATATTACGAGAATAAAGTCGCAAATTCAAGAGAAAAAAGTCGTAATGTTATGAGAATAAAGTCATAATATTACGAGAATAAAGTTGCACATTTACAGTACATTTACTGTATCTACTATATCTACTATAATGGAGTATTAGGGGCACATTGAAAAATTTTTTTTTAGAGAATAAAGTCGTAATTTCACAGGAATAAAGTTGCAAATTTATGAGGAAACAAAGTTGTAATATTACAAGAATAAAGTCGTAAATTTATGAAAAACAAGTCGCAAAATAATGAGAAAGTAGTAAATTTTCAGGAAAAAAAGTCAATATTACAAGAATAAAGTCCCAAATTCAAGAGAAAAAGGGTGTAATGTTATGAGAATAAAGTCATAAATGTGGAAATTCACAAGAAAAAAGTAGTAAATTCTTGAGAAAGAAGTCATAATATTACGAGAATAAAGTTGTACATTTACAGTACATTTACGTGACAAAAGTCGCAAATTTACGAAAAACAGGCAGTGAATTTACGGGGAAAAATAGTAAAATTACAAGGAAAAAGTCAATACATTTGTCAATTTATGAGATTTTTTTTTTCGAGAACCAAAGTTGTAATTTACGAGAACAAAAGTTGTAATTGAATGAGAAAAATTCTAAGATTTTTAATTTTAAAATTTAAGTGAATTTATGACTTTATTCATTTTACTTCATTTTTGGAATGAAATTAATTTTATTCCCTTTTTTGGAATAAGAATCCTACTTCGCAAAAAGGCAGGTCTGGAACCAATTAACGGAGGGATGACTCACGGATGATACTGCCTCAAGTCAAACTTTGTTTTTTTTTATTTTTAGTTGGAAGAAATATTTAATTTCATACTTGTCAGATACGGTTTGAGTGGAAGCGTTAAATGTAAAATCAATAAACATGACCGAGTTGATGAAAATCAATTTCCTTCAAGGATGAAAATTTGTCCAATAATTTTTTTTTTCATGGATACGATTGCAAACATACAAGTAAACAGGCAAGCATGCAAAATCCATGAATCATACCATCATCATCTTTTGTGTTTTTGACTCTTTATTTCCATACGCGTGAATGCTTGTTTTCCCCAGTCTGGCTGGTAAAAAGATAGCTTGGACAGCTGATGGTAGAAGCAGCCTCCGGGAACAAAACAACTGTCCTTGAAATGTTCTCAAATATAATACCCGAAGAATATGATGGCATGTTGGTAATAAAAGCATTGTTCCGTGGCTAATTAATTCAACTTGCTTCAGGTTGTGTCTCTCCATGCTTTAAACAGGATGTAGCACAGCCTATCATTAAAAAGCGCAATTTGGATGCCAATATGTTGTACAATTATTGGCCAACTTACTTTCATGACTTTCTTTCTACGGCGTTCGAGACGTTGTACTTAAACGGCAACCTTTGATGAAGGTCAATGGTCTAAAAGGAACTGTCAGTCCGCTTAATTGAAATCAAAATTGAATTCAAAAGTGGCTAGTCTTAGTTCAGGTGTGCCTCAAGGCTCCATGTTGAGTCCAGCGTGGTTTGCTCTGTACATGTTGTTTTTCGGGTGTATTAACTCAAAATCTAATATTTCTTTGCATCGTTTTGCAGATGATCTGCCTTTGAAATCTGGCACAGATTCCCTATCTGCTCCATTTTAACTGTCTTAATGAAATTAAGCTTAATGAGGAAAAAAAAGACTAAGGTAGACTAAAGGTAAAACCTTACCTTCATGCTGACGTCCGCTGACATGTTGTTCATGTATTCTTTTTGGCGTTTCCTGTTTTTCTAAATTAAATTAAATCAAATTTAATTTAATTTTCTAAAACTACTATCTTTTTTCCCAACCAAATTTTACAAAAAAAATTCCCATTTTACAACTTTTAAAAAATGCTCTATTTTAAATTTGAAATATTTATTGAAATATTTGAACTCCACGCTACTAAAATTACATTATTTTTCCTCATAATACTACAAGTTTATTCTTGTTTATTCTGTTTTTTTTTCATTCATATATGTTTTCTTTTATATGTTTTCATTTTGGACGTAATTCAGTTGTTATTTTTTTAGTTCTGATGTATTTTTTTTTTTAATTTCCAAGTCTTTCAAATTTCTGGTCAATTTTCTTCTCGTAATTTGGCTTTATTTTTCTAACATTAAAACTTTTTCCACAACCTAATTTTCCCCCAAAATTACAAATGTATTTGTGATTTCTTTGTTTTTCATAAAATCCAGACTTAGAAAAACTCATCTTTTTTGTGTAATATTTCAACATTATACTGCAAAACTGACATTATATTTTTAAGAGGTTATTTTTTATAAAATTACAAACTTTTTCTTTATATTTTGACTTCATTCTCGTAAAATAACTACTGATTTTCCATTTTGTTTTATTTTAAAATTTGTTTTAAATTTTTGTTGTTAAATCCTATTTTAAAAATGAGCACATTTCAGACATAGTTACAAATGGTGATTAATCACGTTAAATTATCTTGAAAACTGATTACTCTTAATTAACATTTGAATCATATCATATCACCCCTTAGAATAATATATATATATATATTTTAATTTTATTTGGGCAAATATATGAAACATTACAGTGCATTTCTAACATCAATGAAAATATAACTTTCCATTATTTACATTTGTATTCAGCTATCTGATCCCAAGCCCAAAGGAGTAGGCTGAAGCAAAAGCTTATAAATGCCTACCTCTTCTGCAAGTATGTACATGTAACATGACTAGTTTAACATTAACCATCCAGAAAACCACTAGTCATCTTCTTCATTTGCAGAATTGAACAGTCATAGTTCTTTCATCACACATGTTGTCAGTCTCTCTCTTTCATTGTTGCTCTTGTTGTCATTTCAAGTCCTTTCGCTTGAGTGATTAAATAAATGTTTTTTCCAAGCAGTGCTGAACAGTACATGTAACATGGCTAGTTTAACATTAACCATCCAGAAAACCATTTTCATCACACATGTTGTCAGTCTCTCGCTTTCATTGTTGCCCTTGTTGTCATTTCAAGTCCATTAGCTTGAGCGATTAAATAAATGCTTTTTCCATGTTCATGCCACAGTCTTGTTTTCCCCTCATTATCATTGTAATATTATGCAATGCTATTTGTATATTTTAGATATCTTGTATATAGCTTGTATATATCTTGTAAAATTGTCTTTTTTACTCTACTTTTGTATACTTTTTTTTAACTTGACTACTGCACTGAAAGGAGAAGCTCGCCAATCTCGTTGTACATCTTGTATAATGACAATAAAGGCCATTCCATTCCATTATTATTGTTATTATTATTATTATTATAATCTTTATCATTATTACCATTATTATTGTTATCATTATTAATATTACCATTTTCATCATTATAGTTGTAACAATTTTTGGATTTATATTTTTTTTAATTATTTAATTTTACAGACTTCATTGCTTCTTGTAGAGTGCTGTATCATTCCATCTGTTGTTGTCTTTTATCGTCAATTTATTAGCCCCCCCCCCAGTGTAACATTTACATATAATTTGCTGGATTGCATGTGTCTAATCTTGTGCATTAAAAAAACAAGAACTTGAGACTGCGTCTGGACAGGTGACCAACCCTGTCATTTATAACAATATGTCGAGGGGACTCCGTTGGGGTGCTGCAATGACGTTAGCCCCTCTCTGGGCTCCTCAAATAAAGACACACATCATCAAAAGTACAAGATGCAGATGTATTTACTACACTAAAACGGTCTGAGAGTTTAATACTGGCACCATGTAAAAAATAAATAAATAAATACAACATTAAATAAAATTACATTAACTGTTGTCTGCATGGTGGCCGCGTGGGTTTTTTCCGGGTACTCCGGTTTCCTCCCACATTCCAAAAACATGCTAGGTTAATTGGCGACTCCAAATTGTCCATAGGTATGAATGTGAGTGTGAATGGTTGTTTGTCTATATGTGCCCTGTGATTGGCTGGCCACCAGTCCAGGGTGTACCCCGCCTCTCGTTCGAAGACAGCTGGGATAGGCTCCAGCACCCCCCTCGACCGTCGTGAGGATAAGCGGTAGAAAATGAATGAATGAATACGTGGAGGCATATTCAGCATAATAAATAGTTCCAGCTGATCTCTCATGAGCAATGCCTCCAAGCCTGGTCAATTAGTGTGAGAATTTACAAGCCATTCCTACATCATCAAGTCTCATTTGAGAAAAAAAGCATAATTTCTAAGATGTGTTGACACGGTTTTGTAAAAACCCGCAAACTAGCATTTGCTACGCTTCCCGTCCCTGTTCTTGTTCCTGTGATTTAAAATGTTCTTGTACTCTCGGTCATCTTTTGAAGTGGTCTTTGAGACTCGACAAACAGCACTTAAGTCAATCAGGACCATGTGTAAACACCACAATGATGGAAAAGTCTTCATTCTAAAAACAGGATTATGTTAGCATTTTCTATTAATCCCAAATAATAACAATAATCAATGACTTTAAAGTGAAGTCTTTTTTTTTTTTTGATGAGGCTGCCTTGAACGAGGAGAACCATGATGTCATTGCCAGCATCTGTCCTGTGTTAGTTGTTCTGTTTATTGGGGTTTTTCGAGCTAATTTTTGAAGCCCCAGACAAGACGATTACAAGGCGGTTAAGAGAATAATGATAGTCAATAAATGTATATTTTGTTATTATTTACTTTATTGAGGTTGCCAGTAAATGAGTACACCTGACATAATGGGAATATAAAGGATTCACCAACAGCATATATTTCATATTATTTTGACCTTGATAATTCCTAATATATCATTAAGGGCCAAAAATAAAAGAAGCAAAGACAATGATTAAAAGCGCTTGTTTAAAAGCAGCTGCCGACAGCATCTGATTAGTTACGCGTGTGTGGAAAAGTCGGATGTAATACAGCAGATTTAGAGCATAAGAGCTGACAAGGAATACCTGGAACATGAAGGGGAGGGAAAAAAATGTGACACGTTTTTTTTTTTTTTGGTTGTTGTTTTCTGCTTTCAATTTCAGTTGCTTCCTGTGGTCTCTTTAAACATAACTAACCTCCTAGGTGCCTGACGGATGCAGGTTTGTTTTTTTAAAGGATTTTGCAAGACTCATTTTCACCATTCGTGTATAGAACTCCACAAAAAAAATGTTTGTTCGGGACATTTTGCCTTATTTTACCTCATTTTGTTAGCATGCTAATGTTAGAATTTTTGCTATTTTCATGGGTAGACACATATAAACACTTTTGATTTTTTTTTAATAATTTTTGATAAACAAAACCTTGTGACTAGTTTAACATTAACCGACATAGTTTTTTCACCACACATGTTGTCAGTCTCTCGCTTTCATTGTTGTTCATTTCAAGTCCTTTCGCTTGAGCGATTAAAACAGTACATGTAACATGACTAGTTTAACATTAACCGTCCAGAAAACCACTAGTCATCTTCTTCAATTGTAGAATTGAACAGTCAGTTTTTTCATCACACATGTTGTCAGTCTCTCTCTTTCATTTTTGCTCTTGGTGTCATTTCAAGTCTTTTAGCTTGAGTGATTAAATAAATGTTTTTTCCAAGCAGTGCTGAACAGTACATGTAACATGACTAGTTTAACATTAACCATCCAGAAAACCACTTTCATCACACATGTTGTCAGTCTCTCGCTTTCATTGTTGCCCTTGTTGTCATTTCAAGTCCTTTAGCTTGAGCAATTAAATAAATGCTTTTTCCAAGCAACGCTGAACAGTACATGTAACATGACTAGTTTAACATTAACCGACCAGAAAACCACTAGTCATCTTCTTAAGTTGTAGAGTTAAACAGAGTTATAGTTCTTTCATCACACATGTGAGTCAGTCTCTCTCTTTAATTGTTGTTCTTGGTGTCATTTCAAGTCCTTAGGCTGAGCGATGCTCTTCATCATGCAGTAGTCCAACATATCGAAACCTTTTGGTGATAGTGGACGATTGGCGATCCGAGCAGTCCAAGCGGAAGCTGTAGTAATCCTAAACAGCAGTGAACCCGACACCTTTAGTACTTGGCTGGATGTCGACATAAGCGGTTGTGGACATAACTGAAACTGTAACTGACCTTTTAAGCTAAGACTTTTTTGTCCTTGTATCTGTTGGTCTGTTTGTTGTAGTTCTTTTTGAGTTCATTAAGCTGGAAGTCAAGTGTCAAACATCTCTATAGCCTGTTTGCCCTATTAGTCTTTAGTACTAATGTACTCCAATTACAAACATGGCCTCACATGTATTGGACTGTAACCTGTCCCCAGAACACTTGGTCCAAATGGGGACTTCTTATACCATGTGGAGGCCAGATGTTTGTTTTTCTGTAATCACATGTTTGATGATCAGCCACAATCCTTTAAAGTCACAGCCTGGTAGTAGGTAGAAGGAGACTTTTCAGGGACTCTGTTTGCTGTCTGCGTTATTATCTCTGAAGTGCACATGCACTATATTATTTTACATATGGTGAAACGCCACTGAAGATGAAGCACTTATGTCAAAATGTAAAATATATTGTGTTATTTGGGCACTGTTTTTCATTATCTTTTTATATACATCTTGAACTGGTGCAGCATGTAGCTAGGGGGTGCCTCCAATTGCAGCCACACAACTAAGTACATCCAAAAAAAAAAAAAAAAAAAAAGACAGGACGACTCACACCGCAAAACACAAGAGCATTTAAAAGCCGAAACTTTCATCTTACTGGAAACAGAGTAAACTAAATTCACACCAGGCCTTAATCACGGTCCTGGAACTCATAAAATGTAATGTTTCTTTTACAAATTCACTCTGTGGGTTTGTAGACCCTGTCTTTATTTTTGGCTGCATGGTAACTACTATACATATTGCTACTTTTGGACTTTTACAATCTCGAGTGCACTGACGTTATTTACAAGCTTGGGGTGAAGTCACACAAGTGGTGTCATCCATGAGTGAAAATAATGTTTCCTTTGTGTCATCAATATGATATATACATTACATGAAAGATGACAATAATAAATTAGGACAGTTTCTCAAATACGGCCACAGAAGAGTCTTTATTCGAGTTCAAGTGCACTTGGACTTGCACATGTGCTTGGAGCATAATTAAAACTCTTGCCTGTACAAGCAATAGTTACAAATTGCTCATCACTAAACACTAAACTCATCACACAGCGACTTAACATTCAAAAAGTATACCTAATAAATATACCAACATGTACAAGTTTAAAATAAAAAAAACAACAACATTGAGTCTGAGCACCACAGTCATTGGGGCACTGCAATGACGTCAGCCTCCCTCTGGTCTCCTCTGGCTCCCTCTGTTGCAGAGACAGCATTGCAGTGTGATTCATATCTTTTTCTATGCTGCTTGTCCTCCAGTAAAATGCTTTGCTTAAACAAAAGGCATTATGGGAAACTCATTGTTACATGTTTGTATATTTATTAGGTACTGTATACTTATGTTAAGTGTTAAGTTGCTGTGTGATGAGTTTAGTGTACTATGTAGTCATATTGAGTAATGATTGTCATGTCAAATAAAGAATCTTAATGGACTTGTGACATATTATGACATGGACACATGTGGTTTATACACCATTATACTTATATACCATTATATACGTACAAATCTGTTTTTTTGTCCATTTTTAGTGGGTTCGGCTTATATGCTGGAAATTATGGTATATTGCATTTAAAATGGTCTGAAGGCATTTTTTTTAAAATATATTTCATTACTTGAGTGTCCATCGTCAACACTAAAAATCTTCAGCATATCAGTATGCTCAAATTACAGCTTGAGTAAAGAACTCAAACAATGCACCAAAATTTGCTATTTTAAGAAACAGTACAAGCAGTTGATGTTTTAAAATACAAGAAAGAATAATCCTGAATTACTGTGAAATATTATGCTGAGCCAATATGGCAACTGCACTTTATGCAATTTGCAATTGATAGGAAACAGAGCTCTGCTTCTTCTTACTCCTTTTGAACAGGTGGAATTATGAATTGTGACATGAAATGAAATTAAGGGAAATGAAATGTTTAACTGTTCAAATCAATCAAATTGTGACACCTCACCCTAGATGCCTGAGTACAGCACAGTTATTATTTCCTTTATAGCATCTTTCATGTCATCAGCTCAAAATAAACACAATCCATGTGACATACAGTATTTGCAGCTTATGTCTCGATGACTAATGACTATTTTACACAGTTTCATTTTGAACCTGATGAAAGTCACCACTGACGAATTACAGTTTTTCTCAATTGTTTACACACATTTTCTGAGACCATGCATCATATTTTATGAATACACAAATTAAAACACACACCGGGCAAAGCCCCTCACTTCTCCTGCAAAGAAACTTGACAACTTGACAACAATGTTACTTTTATGTTTATGACACACACAAATCATCGTTAAATGCATTTCCCAAGAGGAAGTTGTGCACTGATGTTCTCATTGTAAAACACTATGAAGAATGAAAACAGTTCTCCATTCATTATAATGATTTAGGCCTTTTTTTCTTCCATGTTACACTTCCAGTAGTACAGTCAGGGGCGGACTTAACGTTAGGCAAACACAGGCTATTGTCTGGGGCCCACAAACGTCTCATAAAAACAGATTATTTTTTGTTTTGTTTTTTTAATTAAAGTACTTTTGCATGAGTCAGTGAGGACCAGTCAGGAGCCAATCAAAAAATTCACGACCAGATTATCAACCCATTGGAAATTGCAGGAGGTTTATTTTAATGACTCAAAATAGCAGTCTGACTCATGGTTTCATCTGACAAACAACATAAAGTCATCACGCAGCAACTTAACAATCAAATATTACACCTCAGAGGGAAGCTGACGTCATTGCAGCACCCCAATGAATGCTTATAGGAAAACTTTCATTGAACTAATATTTGTATATACATACTGTGTTAAGTTGATGTGTGATGAATTTAGTGTTAGTAAAGTGTTCTTTCACCACTGTTATGGTCTTATACTGGGATATGTACTGACCTCCTGTGATTTCCAGTGTGTTGACCAGCTCGTTGCAAGTGCATTGATAGCTTGTGATTGGCTTCTGCCAAAGAAAGCGCGATCACATCTCAAGCATGGATGTAATACAAACGGAATCTACTGTTAAACGCGAAATCTCTTCAGAAATTGACAGTGTGAATGAAATTCTGTAATCGTGAGGAGGAACATTAGTTTCAGGAAATATTTAAAATAAGAGCGGCACACATCCTGTCTAATAGTGGTAACAAAATAAGAGCATAAGTTAGTTCTAGCTTACACCAATAAAGCAATTAAAAAATCATCAATGTCTACGTCTTTTTTTGACCACAAGCACGGATATGATCCTTTGTTGATTTTTTTTTCAGCAATGAAAGATCAGTGAAGCTAAAGCCGCTTCTGAAAAACTGGGCAAAATTGTTGAGTGATGTACTGTATTGATAAATGTTGGGAATTTTACATTTAGTGTACTGTCAAAAACCTGCACCTGCATCCTCTCTTCTGAAAAGCTATAGAATTTGATGTTTTTCATGGCGTCAAATCCACATGTGTCTTCCAGAGCTCGGACAAGGGCTATGCGTGTTTGTGGATGTTGGTCATACACTTTCCATCTCCAGGCAGAAAAAAATCTCAATAGGATTGAGCAATAGAGACTAGGAAGGAACATAAACAACTATAAATCATGGGTGGGCATTGAACGAGTTACGAAACCAAAGGAGCCCGGTGCAAACGTACCCCAAATGCCTGAGTACTGAATACTGGAATGAGCGTCTTTGAGGGGCAGTGTTGCATTGGCTAAGAGTAGTGATGGTGATGGATGATGTCGTGGTGGGAAAACACGACATGCATTGTGATGTTCCTTCAGCGCTTCAACAACGGAATCCTATTACCGAAAACTTCAAATATGCAGGGTATTGACACGATCACTGTGATATTTTGTAAAGCAACACAAGAAAATATACAAAAATGTTATATATTAAGGTTCAAGAACTGCACCTCAGATTTGTGGTATACTTGCTCTTTCCCTGATTTTTTTTGTGCTATTTTAGTGCTTAAAAAAATTGAGCAACACGCATCAACAAGGACGCAAAAACGCTACAGCCGAACGGCAAAGATGGAGCGAAACAGGTGTGACTCACTTAATTTCTTGTGTTCAACCATTACATCCATTACAATTGCCCCTTCATTAAAACACTTACTCACGGTGCAACAAAATGGAAACACTACACATTCACAACAAGTTAACTCTTCACGTAAATCAACAACAAAGCACTAAATGTAGCACGTAACTTAACACGCTTATTCCGAAGTGCCCGCAAGGCATGCTGGGTAGTCCCACTGTAACGACAATATAACTATGAACAATAAAACACTGGATATCAAGAGTATGTTAACCGCTCCTTGTTTAACGAGTACCACAAGCTACCCAGCATGCCTTGTGGCAGGAATATATCTGATATTATTTATCCTGAACACACACATAGTGTAGTTGGAGGACATGTTAGGACAGCTAACTTTGCTGAAGGAGGTCGACTGTATTAGAAATATCACCCAACAGGGAGGGGAGTTGGATAAATATGCATATCGGTAGATAATGCTAGTTTAGTAAATTGTTATACTTACTTTTTGGACTCTTAGCATTATTTCTACAGCTGATAGAGGAGACGAATCTGTGTCTAAATCGTATCCTTTGCCGAAATAACCCATCCACATATCAAGATGCTGATTAGACAGCTGCACAGGTGTGCCCTCGAAGATAATATTCAATAATGTGCAGTTTTTCTACATTGGGAGAGGTTTTTTGTTCTTTGATGAGGCTAACAGACATGACTTTCACAGCCCCAAAACTGACAGTGAGGTCAAAACTACACTGCGTTAATGAATCATCTACGTTCTAGACCTCATGGGTGATATTACCGATGCCCGGTGCGTTCTCGGAATAGTTGAAAGCACAGATGTTTTTTTTTTTACAGTAGGCCTGTTTGAAAGGACTCATGTGTGTCTTTTTTTTTTAACAAGAGTTTTTTTTGTTGACTGTGTTCACTGTGAGACAGGGCATCCACTGTCTGGAACTGATGTCCATTTTTAATGAATTTCCATTGCCTTGGAATCAAACTATGGAATGGATTGAGTAAGACCCTCAAACAATGCACAACGATGAGCCAATTCAAGAAACAATACAAGCAGTTGATGTTTGCTAAATACAAGGATGAAGAGTCTTGAACCAGTCATGATGTGCTATACATATCACTATATTGACACTTACTATGGTACCCATTATGTCATTGGATGGTCATATCACCTTGTACTTCGGTACGTGACAAAAAATAAAAAAAAAAAAAGCAGGAAGTGAACAAATGTAACAGTTACTGATTGTAAAAGTACCAGATGGAGGGGTAGGATTTAATAAGCTTTGCTTCTTCCTACTCCTTTTGGACATGTGGAACTGTGAACTGATTATGTGATGCATTCAATTGTAATCTGATGCATGTTCAAATGAAATAAAACCATTACTATTACCATTACCTTCCATTTCCAAATGTTTTTAATTGGATTTAAATCACAGGCCCACGTAGGATGGTCCAAAAGAGTGAGCTTATTCCACTAGAAGAAGTCCTTTGTCAGGTGGGCAGTGCGAACTGCAGCCAGTCAATACCAACATCTCCGCATATCCAGCTGCCGCTGTAAAACATCTTAGGTGGGATCTCCTTGTCATGTCAGCGAGGTTGGAAGCCATCAGGGCCGTCAAGATTACATTTTTCGTTATCAGAGAATAAAACTTTCATGTTTGGTGCTGTCATGCAAATTGGCTATTTGAGATGAGGCCTTTGAAGGCTGTTGTTCTTCTTTTGCTGTTGACGTCTGATGGTTATTGGACGGCACTTGACACCAGTAAAGACACCTTCTTTATGCAATTTGAAAATGCAAATACCTTGCAATTGCGCTTCATTTTTTTTTATCATCAGGAGTCCATAGAAATCTTCCTTTTTTATTTTTTATTTTTTGTTTAAAAATGCACTGCGAGGAACAATTCTGTGCAGAAAAAACTGGGATTCATCCCTGAAGAGAACACCTCTACAAAGTACCAGATGTTGTCCAATGTCCATTGCAGTCAGGTGGAGACCCCGATGAAGACAACGACATGCAAATGAACATTCCTGTGATGGGTTCTGATTATTTGGTTATACAAACTGATGGTTGCAACACCTGTCTGGGTAGCAGGTCTCAGAGGATCTCGGAGGTGAAGATTCTTATTGTGGAGGTACTCGGCTGGTCTGGAGTTGTGAGGCCGGTTAGGTGTACTGCCAAATCTGAAACGCCCTTGGAGATAGTTTATGGTAGAGAAATTAAACATGAAATTCACGGTGTGTTTAGTGCAAGGGGGTGTCAACATTTCACACGCAGAGGGCCCAGTTTTGATTATTTGGCCTAATTGTGAGCAAAAAGTTCAAATCTGCGCTTGGGCATCTCTGTGTGGGGTTTGCGCGTTCTCCCCGTGCATGTGTAGGTTTTCTCCGGGTACTCCGATGTCCTCCCACATTCCAAAAACACGCATATAAAGTTAATTGGTAACTGTAAATTGTCCATGTGCTTTGCCATTGGCTGGGGACCAGTCCGAGGTCAGCTGGGGTAGGCTCCAGCATTGGACAGCACCTTGGTTTTATTAGTTGTTACTTTGTATCAACAACATTTTTTATCAACTTTACATTTTTTGGTTGAATTTTATTTCTACAATGTGCTGCAGGCCAATAAAAAACAAGCCGCGGGACGCAAATGCCCCCCATGCCGCACTTTGGGGACCCCTGCTTTACATAAACATATAGCGGTTCAATGAGAATCAAAACAGTCTGCCATTTATTAGCATTTAAAAGGCAAACTTTTTAAAGCAGTTTTTTTCCTCTGGCTAATGAAGGAAACCACCACCTTGTATTTTGTGTTATTTACGAGCGGCGGAGCAGAAAACGTATGTCTTTCATGCTGCAGCACGTCAAAGGACCTCTAATTGCATCCTCACTGTCCACAAAAATGTAAAAACATTGGCTGTTAAAAAGATTTAACAAACTCGTCTAGACCATATTGTCACTTTCATTTTGTCCATGTTTTCACCACATAATTCACATGTTGAAACCGCACAATTTTTATGAGGCATCTGAATGGGGTAGTCTTGACATCCTTGTTTTTGTGCTGAAATGCAGGTTCTAAAAGGTTGAAGACATGGTTGGGATTCTACTGAACCTGTTTTATGTGTTTTGTTGTTTCCTCAAAGTCCCTAAAGCGAAAGCAACACTGCATTAACGCAGCAGGTCTGCTTGAGTGTTTTACAGTCAAGCCGACCCATTCATGTTAGCCTGATTCGTACCATGCAGGATTTGGACCATAACCCCGCTTGTGACAGAGAAGAAAGAACCTTAACAGGCAATGAAGACATTTAAAAACATTATTTTGAAAGATGAAAAAAAAACAGGTTTTGGGTTCTTTTAGTGGAATTTTTCATACTTGGAGCATATAAAACCTGTTACTGTTAACCTGTTATTTTATTTTATTTTATTTTATTTTATTTTATTTTATTTTATTTTATTTTATTTTATTTTATTTTATTTTATTTTATTTTATTTTATTTTATTTTATTTTATTTTATTTTATTTTATTTATTATTAATTATATTGTTTATTAAATTTATTAGAGCTTTTTAGAACCATTATTAGAGCCCGGTAGACATTAAATAACACCCCTAATGTCACCTTTACACTCATGTTTTTCTTCATTTACACCACAATGTACTAGTTATCCATAAGAGGCTAACTAGTTAGCTTCCAGTTTATTTATTCTAAAGAAGAAGAAAGAAGAAGGCAAAAATGTACCACTTCCACACGTTATGGGAGGATAACTTTTCACTCATGTCGGCTGACTACATGCAGTGTTAAGGTAATGTTTACTGACACCTAGCGACTAGAATAATATATGTCTAATAATAGGCCATAGTAAACCACAAAACAACGATCATTCATTAATTATTGAAAAAAAACGCAATAGAGTGAGGGTGCAAAGAGCCGAGGGATGCCTGTACAGTAGATCCTTTTTTAAGTTGGTCCCCTTTATGTTGATCAACTGTCTATGTTGACCTCATCAAGTCGGAACAAGTTGGGTTATATAGATATAAACTTTCACTTTGACACAAATTTAGCTATATATATTTAGCCAAAATGTCTGAATAACGATGCCTCAACATAAACACAACACAACATGAAAATATGTTTTTTTTACAAATATAACATCATGAAGTATTTACAATTTTCACATTTGCAACTGAACTCTGTGTGTGCACGCGTTTGTGCATGTGTTTGCGCAACACAGAGTCCAGCCAATCACAGGGCACATATAGACAAACAACCATTCACACTCACATTCATACCTATGGACAATTTGGAGTCGCCAATTAACCTAGCATGTTTTTGGAATGTGGGAGGAAACCCTAGTACCCGCAGAAAACCCACGCGTCCACCATGCAGACAACAGTTAATGTATTTTTATTTATTGTTGTATTTATTAATTTTTTTTACATGGTGCCAGTATTAAACTTTCAGACCGTTTTAGTGTAGCAAATACATCTGCATCTTATACTTTTGATGATGTGTGTCTTTATTTGAGGAGCCCAGAGAGGGGCTAACGTCATTGCAGCACCCCAATGAAAGTGTTGCTCAGATGCAATACAGTATGGGAAAACTTTAAAGGAGTTGTCATATTGGTACATGTTTGTATATTTGAGTGTGAAGTTGCTGTATGATGACTTTAGTGACTGTTATATTGTTATATACAATATTTTTATACAGTATAATGTTATATACAATCACAGGGCACATATAGACAAACAACCATTCACACTCACATTCATACCTATGGACAATTTGGAGTCGCCAATTAACCTAGCATGTTTTTGGAATGTGGGAGGAATGATTGATTGATTGATTGATTGATTGATTGAATGAATGATTGGTGAGGAACATCTCCCAGCTGCCCCAACTCAGCCTAAGTGGAAATCCACTTAATGAAGAACAGGTGTTGTCAGTTGTCCCACCTCCCACCGAGCGCCCAATTGTAGGAGGAGAGAAAGCGAGCCAGAAGACACAGCAGGTGATCCTAAAATTAGACACTCTAAAGTGCTGTCTCCAGTAAACGGTGACATTTAAAGTAAGCCCAGAGTGTAAATCAGTGCTTCCATCAATGCTCCCCCTTAGGGACAGACATGTTTTCACCCGATTTCTAGTTTCTAGTGGAACCCCATCTTCGTCTGTTTCCCCATCCCAGATGTAGCAGCATTGTGAGTCAGACGTTCCAAAATGGCATAGAGATAAACGTGCTGCACTCTACGTGATGGCCTGATTCGACCTGATCCACCCTCCAAATGCCAAATGTCCACAGGGAATCATAGAACGAGGGTCCAGTTCTAAATCATCATAAAATCCACCATAACATTCTTACCAACTTTACAGCCCGTAGCTGCCTTTTATTGGCACGTGGCGCAAGAAAGCTAAAAAATATAAAATATTTTCTAAAAAAACAGTAATTTTACAAGAATATAGTCAAAATATTGAGAGAAAAGTTGTAAAATTATAATTTATTATAACCAGCCTTATCTTAAGAATTTACAAGAATAATGATGTAATATTATGAGGAAAATGGCATCAAAAGAAACCATACATTATTTTTTAAAAGCCAGAATAACATGAGAAGCCTACAAAAGTAAAGTTAGGTTGCAGAAAAAGTTACAATGTTACAGAAAGTTAAAATGTCCGATATTGGCTTTTTGGGCGAAAACCCATATTGTCCAACTCTGAATTTCTGATACTGATATCACCTGATACCGATACTGATATGTGTAATAGGTGGAATGAACACATACGTGTTGTATACAGCATATTTTTATGATCGTTTTTTATGATCGGGGAAAAAAATCCAATATTGATATCAACTTTTTGACTCCAATATTCGGCCGATAATTAGTGGTATCGGGTATCCGTAGGTAAAATATTATGGGAATAATATAAGACAAGGTGAGAATAAGCTTGTAATATTAGGACGAATATTGTTAATATTAATACTTTAAAAAATACCAATAATACTAATATTAAAATATTAACATTATAATATTAAATATATTAAATAAATCGAATATATATGAAATATATTAAATATATCCAATATTAAATATATATTGATATATATTAGTTAATATATATTAAAATATTAATACTAATACTTAAAAAATATTTAAATTAAATATTAAAAATAATGTATTAATATTAATATATATATAATATAATATATATATAATATATAATATTAAAAATACCAATATTAAAATATTAACATTAATAGTACAAAAATGTATAATATATGTATAAAATGTTTAGTATAATAATATACTAATATATTAAATAGTATAATAATATATTAAATATATTAAATATATTAAATAATAAATATTAAATATTAATTTGATATATAATTTTTTTACATCAGTGCTATTAATTAAAAATATGTATTATTTATTAAATTAAAAATATTGTTTTTTAGGTATTATGAGAAAGAAAGTGAAATTAAGTTGTAAAATAGCAAAAATTAAAAAAAGAGCAAAGACCAAAGTTCATTCTAATAACCGATATCACAAAGCTCAGATGCATCTTTTTATTGAAATCTATGTAACTTTTATGTAACTCGTATTTGCATGTCCTTCCTATTTCAGTATATGGCCCTCGATGGTAAACGTTTGGACACCCCTGAACTAAAACTCCATTCAATACAGCGTTCAGTTACCACAGAGATACATCGATGACAGTATTAGCTTTAGAGCCAGATATCTTATATAATAATATCTGAATGTGATGCGTGGATACATACCCTCAGAAGAAGAAAGACTTCACATCACCAAAGTCGACATTTCAAACAATCTGGGGCCCACTTCTCCTTCTCCACTCGTAAGGAATTCATTAGAAAAGCATGGAGGCACAAACCTTCTTTACATCTGGTTGGGTCCACAAATGAGGCATAACAGCCATGAAATACTATGTTGGACTTATTGTACATGGTGCATGTTTAAGTCCCGTGTTGATGGATGTTCATGCGTGCTGTGAGATTTTTGTGTATCCTTATGTTGTCACGCAATTTGCTTGGAACTGATTCCATATTTTATAATTTGACGTATGCGGTTGCTTTAATGCTATGAAGTTAAAGGGATGGTTCAGTTCCACATCATCCGTGAGGAGCAGTCGGGTGAGCTGTGAAAAATCTCTCAACGAGCTTGTCAACCCATTGGAAATTGGAAACCCTCAAAAGGTATACATAAGTAATATACAAAAATCTACCAATACGAGTTTATGCATTTAGTTTGAGCAAAGCAGTTCATTCATTCATTCATTTTCAACCGCTTTTCCTCACGAGGGTCGCGGGGGTTGCTGGAGCCTATCCCAGCTGTCTTCGGGCGGGAGGCGGGGTACACCCTGGGCTGGTTGCCAGCCAATCACAGGGCACATATAGACAAACAACCATTCACACTCACCAAAACAGTTCATCAGCATCAAAAATGGTGGATAATGCTGCAATGCTGTCTTTTCAGAGGGAGGCTGACGTAATTGCAGCGCCTAAATGAATGCATTACTCGGACACAATGTATTCTGGGAAAACTTCAAGAGTCCCCCCCCCCCATTTTATTTATTTTTTTTATCCCCCAACCCCATTTTAAACCTTTATTGGTATATTATATATTTATATGTTATTCTTAATAATATATATTATTATATATATTATATCTTATATATATTATTTGTATATTTCTCATGAATACCTTTTCAGTGTTAAGTTGGTGTTTGATGAGTTTAGTGTTATTTATAAGATGTACTGTGATTTCACCTCCTGTGAAAAAGTACCTGCTGGGTGTAAGACCAAAATAATAGATACAAAAATGGGGTTCGCCATTTTCTTTAATAATAGAAATGAGGCTTGACTAGTTGAGTATTCCAAAAATGCCCGACTGCCTACATTCCTTTTATCACAAAGACAAAAAGATTTCTTGAGGAACCTTAAGATGGAGTTAGAACGGGCAAAAAAAAGCGATCGTTCTCGCTTACGTGTGCACTACACACACACAAAGTTGTTCAATCCTTTTCACTTTGATTCTTACTTTATAGCTAATGGCAAGAAGCCAAGTTACATAACAGCAATGTACTTGACAGGAAAGTGATAGAATATATATAGGATATATATATAGGGTGTTTTAGTGCATTCTTGTTGTTACAGACTTGATAATTACATGTCCCCGGCAGTAATGGTCCTTTATTACAATATATTTCCCATTTCACTTCTCTTGTGTCACAGCGGCCATCCTCCGCCCATGTAAACACGGAAACAGGGGATGGAAATGTGGGCAGCAGTTTTAACGCTTCAGTGATATAAATGTATTACTCTTTTGAACACATATTGGTTTATGAAAGAAACGCTTTACTTTTATGACCCTAGCCAACCAGCCGGAACAACTTTCTTCCACCAAAAAACGACCATAATTCGGCTCACGGGACAAAATGAGGGAAAAGTCACTGTTGATGTACTACACTTCAAATGAGGATGTCCAAAAAAGTGTTTTGTTAGATTTTTGGGGTGTTTTCCGATTTCCAGCAATGTTTGGCTTACGTTTTGATTTTTTTGGATGGCAAGCAAGCCAACCCTCTGTGCTTTTTTTGACTTTTTTCCCTTTTATGATGGATGATCTTAGTTTTTCTCCCCATCTGCACCAAACCGCATCCACCATGCAATAACCTTTCCCAAAATGAAGACATGAAGACAAGAACAGCATGTATGTGGCATTTCAACTCTATTACACTTGACTTCTCAGTATGATTACTTTAGTTTTTTTGCCCCTGAATCTGCTTGAGCTTGTATGACTGCAACCGAACGTGACGCCAAGTGCAATCCCACAATAGACTCCCTGTGACCCTGAACAGGGTAAGTTGTAAAAAATGGTATTAGTTATAGACTATTTTAATAGTTAGAGCATAGAAAACCTGTTTACAATACGGTTTTAACATTGTTAGAGCCCTCCAGACATGAACTAACACCCCTATAGTCACCTCTACGCATGTATTACCCAAATATAGTAGTCATAGTAAGAGTAAATAAGCCATTTAAGAGAGAAATAAGACCAGTGTTTGTGTGTTGCTGTAAATGTGTCCCCTAAAGAAGCTGAGTAGCAGGTGGACTGAAAGTGATGTCAGGGGTTGGTAATAGTAATGGTTTTATTTCATTTGAACATGCATCAGATTACAATTGAATGCATCACATAATCAGTTCACAGTTCCACATGTCCAAAAGGAGTAGGAAGAAGCAAAGCTTATTAAATCCTACCCCTCCATCTGGTACTTTTACAATCAGTAACTGGTACATTTGTTCACTTCTTGCTTTCCTAATATAGTTTTTTTATATTTTAAAATATTTTTTCAATTTTATTTATAAGATATATATATATATATACATTTTTTATTTTATTTTTGTCATGTACCGAAGCACGAGGTGATATGACCATACAATGACATAATGTATAACCATAGTAACTGTCAATATAGTGATATGTGATATTTGTTCACTTCCTGCTTCCCTAATATGTTTGTTTTTATTTTTTATTTTTTATTTTTTATTTTTTATTTTTTATTTTTTATTTTTTATTTTTTATTTTTTATTTTTTATTTTTTATTTTTTATTTTTTATTTTTTTTTTGTTATTTATTTATTATTGTTTATTATATTGTTTATGAAATTTATTTTTTTACCATTATTAGAGCCCGGTAGACATGAAATAACACCCCTATTGCCACCTTTACACTGATATTTTTCTTCATTTACACAACAATGTACTAGTTAGCCATAAGAAGCTAACTAGTTAGCTTCCAGTTTATTTATTCTAAACTTAAAGCATTTCAAATGGAGTGGGGTTCAAGGACAAAGAAGGCAAAAATGTACCACTTCCACACGTTATGGGAGGATAATTTTTCACTCATGTTGGCTGACTACATGCAGTGTTAAGATAATGTTTACTGACACCTAGCGACTAGAATAATATATGTCTAATAATAGGCCATAGTAAACCACAAAACAACGATCATTCATTAATTATTGAAAAAAATGTAGTGCGGTAGAAGGACAAAGTTAGAAGCCAAAAATGTACCACTTCCACACGTTATGGGAGGATAACTTCTCACTCATGTCGGCTGACTACACGCAGTGTTAAGGTAATGTTTACTGACACCTAGCGACTAGAATAATATATGTCTAATAATAGGCCATAGTAAACCACAAAACAACGATCATTCATTAATTATTGAAAAAAAACGCAATAGAGTGAGGGTGCAAAGAGCCGAGGGATGCCTGTACAGTAGATCCTTTTTTAAGTTGGTCCCCTTTATGTTGATCAACTGTCTATGTTGACCTCATCAAGTCGGAACAAGTTGGGTTATATAGATATAAACTTTCACTTTGACACAAATTTAGCTATATATATTTAGCCAAAATGTCTGAATAACGATGCCTCAACATAAACACAACACAACATGAAAATATGTTTTTTTACAAATATAACATCATGAAGTATTTACAATTTTCACATTTGCAACTGAACTCTGTGTGTGCACGCGTTTGTGCATGTCAACACAGGGTCCAGCCAATCACAGGGCACATATAGACAAACAACCATTCACACTCACATTCATACCTATGGGCAATTTGGAGTCGCCAATTAACCTAGCATGTTTTTGGAATGTGGGAGGAAAAATTATTATTTTAATTTTTTATTTTATTTTATTTTTTTCATTTTTTCAGTGTAGAGTTTTAGCTTAGGTAGGTTAGGGCTGCAACAGTAGCCCATTTTTTTTTTTTTTTAGCTTTTAGTAGTTTCTCCAACGACCAAGTCTGGTGCTTGTGTGTCTCACCAAATATTACAGCAACATTACTGACACCTAGTGACACAACAGCAGTTATCTCATGGCACTTTACATGTGAAGGTCACAGATGAAAACCCCAAGCAAGCACTTGGTGACAGAGGCAAGGAAAAACTCCCTCTGGGGAAGAGAAGAAACCTTGGACAGAACCACATTGGATAAGGTCTCATAGCTTCTGGCTGGTCCTAAGCAGTGCTTTCCAACTGCGTAATCACATAATCACACACCTGTTTGGGCGTGAGACGCTCCTCCAGGTGACATTTAAAGGCACCAAAGCAGGGGGAGTCTCCTGTGTTATATGGTAGTGTTCCAGACGTTACAAGGAGAGAACATTGTGTCCACAAGACTTTATCCTCAGTGGTACACGGCACAGTCACCTCTGGATGTGGCCCTCATGACCCGGGCTTGTAGAAACCTGTATTTGATGCACTCATGACCGGTTTTACATTCCTCAAGACCGTAAAAGCCAATGAGTAGTGGCCATCCACGGTATTGGAAAATAACAATATTAAGATTTTCCACTTTACATTTAGCTTCACTATTTGATTTTTCGTGTGTTTGTACCACAGTTTGTTATAGCAGAGGATATAATACTTACCAAACACCCAAAGCATATTCAAATGTCTTGTACAAGATAGGTTAGTACAGTGATAAGTGAATTTCCATTCATAAATGGAATATTTTTATCGAAAAAACCTTCTAAATACAGTTTTTACCATTATCAGAGACCTGTGGACCTGAAATAACACCCCTATAGTTATTTTTACATTCGTATTCGTTTTTCATGATCGGGGAAAAAAATCCAATATCGATATCAACCAATATTGCATTTTGACGCTGATATCGGGCCGATAATTAGCGGTATCTGACAAAATATTATGGGAATAATATAAGACAAGGTGAGAATAAGCTTGTAATATTAAGAAGTGTTTTTATTAATATGAATATTGTCATAAATATATATTAAATATATTATTAATTAAAATTAAAATTAAAATTAAAATTAAAATTAAAATTAAAATTAAAATTAAAATTAAAATTAAAATTAAAATTAAAATTAAAATTAAAATTAAAATTAAAATTAAAATTAAAATTAAAATTAAAATTAAAATTAAAATTAAAATTATTAATTTGATGTATAATTTTTAAAGTCAGTGCTATTCATTAATTAAAAATATTTATATTAATAATTGAATTATTGTAATAAATACAGTTTTTTACCATTATTAGAGACCTGTAGACCTGAAATAACACCCCTATAGTTATTTTTACATTTGTATTACCTACTTTAGGAAACAAAATAATTGAAAATTAGCCATCTTACACACATTCATACATACACACACATTCATATTCAGACATATGAGGATGTTGCATGTGAAGGACTGATATCGACAATATACGCAACTACAAAACAAAGCTGGTTTGAATTCCAAAAAAGGCCCAAATTCCTGAAATGAACAAAAATACCATCAATCAAAATTTTCCAAATCGGCACGCGTGCCCACAATGTGAGGAATGTGACATCTCTCCGAATTCAAACCTCAAATTTGTAGCTATGACTCGTCCGAGGTTTGCTAACTATAGAGTCCATGAATACATCAATTATCATGAATGACTACTCCTTTGATGTGAAGGTCGGGAAGCGTGCTTGTCTTCATCAAGAGGGCGATAGCATGTCTGCAGGCACATCGGGACATGTTTGATAGAACTGTCCCTCTGACCACGAGTGGAATGTAAAGCTTCAATGTTGGAAGGTCGAGTGCTTTAACCGAGTACAACCAGCTATGAGTGACAGTGCTGGGTAATTACGTTTTTGTGAGGAGCAAAGACGGGGTTAAACCTGCAAAAGCAGGACTGTTTTTGTCACCTTTGCTCCATCAAGGCTCTCAAACGTATCTGCGTATTCTTATAATAATGGTAAATATGATACCGATATCAAGTATTTGACATTTGTCACCAATAACACAAAAGATGTTGATGTTTTGTTCGCACACACAACTCACCTATGTCGGCTATTTTATTCAATCCTGCTCCACTATCTTCTTATTACTAAAAAGCACGGTTTCGTCAACATAATATTTGAGACCTAAAGGGGTCATTTCTCGGAAACATAGGCCAGTTTATGTCAATATAGGTTTCATATATTCATTCATTCATTTTCTACCGCTTATCCTCACAAGGGTCGCGGGGGTGCTGGAGCCTATCCCAGCTGTGTTCGGGCAAGAGGCGGGGTCCACCCTGGACTGGTGGCCAGCCAATCACAGGGCACATATAGACAAACAACCATTCACACTCACATTCATACCTATGGACAATTTGGAGTCGCCAATTAACCTAGCATGTTTTTGGAATGTGGGAGGAAACCGGAGTACCCGGAGAAAACCCACGCATGCACGGGGAGAACATGCAAACTCCACACAGAGATGGCAGAGGCTAGAATTGAACCAGGGTCTCCTAGCTGTGAGGCCTGCGTGCTAACCACTCGACCGCTGTGTAGCCCCATTTTATATATATACATACATATATATGAAATATATTTAGAATGTTTTTTCTGCACATAAAACTAGAATTGTAAAACCCTAAAAATATGGTGAAATTAATTAGAAAAATTTTATATTATATATATATGTGTGTGTGTGTAAGCATTTTCATATTATAAACATTTTGAATGTTTTTCTGCACATAAAACTAGAATTGTAAAACTGTAAAAATATGGCAAAATTGATTAGAAAAATTGTATATATATATATATATATATATATATACAAGCATTTTCACATTATAAGCATTTTGAATGTTTTTCTGCACATAAAACTAGAATTATAAAACTGTAAAAATATGGCAAAATTGATTAGAGTATGTTTTGGTTAGAGTCGGACCTTCTGGATTGGATTCATAACCATAACAAAGGTTCCACTGGTTCACATTATGCCCCTTATTCTTATGTTTCTGGCCAAAGTCACAAGAAATATAACATATATAACACATATAACACATATAACGCATATATATAGTCAGCCAATCCGAAAGGCGTTGATATAAAGAGGGACTGTCCGACATCGGTTTGGATTTAGCATCTTTAATGTAAAAATATATATATATATATATATATATATCAAAGTGGAGCCTGCTTCCTTATACAGGGTCAGGCAAAATGATCTGACACATTTGTAGGTTAACTAAGAGGCAAATAAAGTAAAGAAACATCATTATATTTTAAAGATTAAATCAGTTCCTTTCAATGCAGATCCAGTAGCTCTGAAGTTGGTAACCCATAACAAGATGGTGTTTGGAGCTGGTACGGGATCTTGTCTACCAAGATTGAGGTGCAAATGGAATGCTGGTTGTGTTGCAGTTACAGATTGGTTTGTTTTGATAAACGTTTCCCCAACGAAAGCGCGATGCTCACCAGTCCAATTCATGGCAGCAACTGAAAAATAAATTAAAAACAATGGCATTATAAAGAAACAAAACAAAATGGCATTGTATATATTTTTCGAAAATAACCCTTTTTTGTTTCTTTACTTTATTTGCAATCAGCAATTTTTTCCATTTCTGTTGTTGTCGTTTTTTAATTTTCTAGCCATTTCTTTCTTCTTGTAATTTATATTCTTGCAACTTTTTTGTTTGTTTGTAATAATATTACGACTTTTAAAAAATGCCATTTTTTTCCTTTTTATTTCAACGTTATGCTATAAAAATGATGTCATTTTCTAGCTATTTCTTTCTTTTTGTAACTTATATTCTTGCAACTTTTTTGTTTGTTTGTTATATTACGACTTTTAAAAAATACAATTTTTTTTATTATTTCAACGTTATGCTATTAAAATTATGTCTTTTTCTAGCTATTTATTTCTTTTTATAATTTATATTCTTGTGACTTTTTTGTTTGTTTGTTATAATATTACGAAAAAATGCCCTTTTTTCTTTATTATTTCAACGTTATGCTATAATAATGATGTCATTTCCCCCTCATAATACCATCGTATTTCTCCATTACAACTTTGACATTATCTCATAATAAACGGCCTCCACTATCTGGAACTGAAACGTCCCTTGTCATCCATCCTTCACGCCACCTGCCATTTGACACCCCTGCACAACCTGAAGCTCCATTGTTCCATTAAAGAAAAAAAGCACCTCAAATCATGATAAAACTTTCTTCCACCCTTCAATGTCCCATGTTTGTTAGACGAGGCCTTCTTAAAAGGCTTCTCTCCACGATGTTGTCTGATGGTCATTGGACAACCTTCATTTGCACTGAGATGTCATGACGGTGTGAGTACCTGACAGAAAACGATATTGAATCCACATTTTTGTCAAAGTTTCGAAGGTCAGTGATAGTTCCCACACGGCTTTCTTTGTCTTGAACGGTTTTCCACAAACGTGATATGTGGGTAGGACGGTGTTTCCAAGCATGAAATGTACAATACCGTATGATACCTTCAATCTCTCCTGAAAGACAACTCAATATGTTTTTATGAGAGACATTATTAACGGAGAGATTTGAGGTTCATAAAGGTCAGTGGTATTTACAAGGCTGAGAGGCGTGAGGACCAAGAGGGGCGGGTTCTTTGTGTGTGGAAGCCCGCTTCTCAGATAAGTTCAAGGAGGAGTGAGACACACACACACAACAAGTTGGGACCTCCGCTAAGAAGGCCAGGAGACGCGTGTGTGTGTTTGTGTGTATGTGTGTGTGTGTATTCGGTGGTACCTTGTGACAACGGAGGAAGAGTAGCCGCTTGTAGTCAGGATGAAGCTGTCAGTCTTGTGCTTCTGTTTCCTGCATTTGGCCTTCGTCAGCGGAGGACTACTCACTCGGAATGATCTCCAAAGTGGCGGCAGCAATTTGATCTCCAGGAAAGCAGGTGAGAAATGACCCATGTGATCCCCTACCCCTAAACAAATATGACGGAATTACATGAAAATATACAATATGCTTCTAATATGTATATTAGTAGGGTGACATGTAGTATAGAAGATGGATTGTAGTAGTTAGAGCTGTCATATTATTGCATTAATCGTTTAG
This sequence comes from Doryrhamphus excisus, assembly GCF_030265055.1. Classification (NCBI taxonomy): domain Eukaryota; kingdom Metazoa; phylum Chordata; class Actinopteri; order Syngnathiformes; family Syngnathidae; genus Doryrhamphus; species Doryrhamphus excisus. The sequence goes on along the minus strand of NC_080486.1, from coordinate 7,717,252 downwards.
TGCATTAATTTTTAATCTCTAACTTTGTCGTTTCTGTATGCAGTTGGCTTTTTATAAAAATGTGTTTTTATGCATTCTGGACATGGATTGGCTGTCATTGTGTTTGGGCTTGGTCAGCAGAGGCTCCCATTGTGGTTGGGAGGGCACGGTGAGGAGCAGCGAGTTAACTGTTAACTATAGGGGGGCGTAAAAACAGAGCTGTCGTTCCAATGAATGTGAAATGTAGATTTTAAAAAGCCTCTGTTTGATTGATTCATAAAAGTAAATACATTATTTTATGAATCATTAACACACTTTTTTGGTTTATATATCTGCCTCAATAATGTCATGAATTTAAATGTAAATACGCCACATTAGCAGACCCATGTTAACCAATAAAGGTGAGTCAGTACCAGATATTTCCTGTGGTCTGTTATTCGGCGGTAATGAGAAAATTTTATCATATAATAAAAAAAACAAAAGTTTCAAATTCATTGTTTCCTGTTTAAATCTGATTACATCTGACAAATTAGCTCAAATACGTGGAAGTTGTACGGCCTTCACAAGACAATAAACAGATGCGTTCCTGTCAAAAATGTTCCCGTCACGTAATTCCACAGCTTAGCCTTCGTTAAAAGGTTCATTTGGGCCGGTAAACATGAGACTCTCTTGAAGAATTGGAAGAATTCTCCACATGTGAGCTCAATATTGTGACCATCATTAAGGATGGTGACCGTCATTAAGGATGGTGACCATCATTAAGGATGGTGACCATCAATAAGGATAAAGTTCAAGGATGACGAGGAGGTGAATCATCGCTTTAATGCAAAAACTAAACAGGCTACTGTCTGCCGAACCACAGGAAAAGATCAGGAAATTTAACCGTCCTCTCAGCACCCGGGCACACACTCACACATACAGTCTAGACCCGGCCTGTCGCATTCACAGACAGTTGGAAATCACAAAAGTGTGAAGTTTCTCAAAGCAATATATCAGTAAAATCAAAACATATGATTTTTCATTATCTAATCTCACTGGACTCACCTTCACAACAAAGCCGTACACAGTGTTGCATTCAAGGAATTTTCACAGTAAAGTTGCACCGGGTCATTAGGGGATGGCTCCTGGCCTGCATGTGGCCGCTAATTAAATATGTCTGGGGTAGGTAACCGTTGGCAACACATTCATTATATGAGTCATTGTGTACCGCACGCCCTCTCGCTGCTCAGAGGGTTGTGATAGTTGGCGCCTACAATCAACCTTTGATACATTTAGTTGATGCCTTGTTTTGGAAAAATGAAGTAACTTTGAGTGTATGACACCGTACTTGGACAATAAGGGGCAATGTGAGAGGAAAAGCTCACATTACTATTGACACATTCTGTTGGCTTTTCAGTATCAGTGTCTTCATGCGTGGTAGTCATGCCTGAACCATGCAAAGCCTTCAGCGGAATGGCAGCAGTACTCAAACTAAACAATGGACCTTTCAACCCAGTACAGCAGGGGCAGCCGAAGTGTTGCCCCGGGGGCCATTTGTACAAAAAATAACCCAAAATAGCAGTAATCAGCAGTAATCTTACAAAAAGAATATTTTCAAGAAGAAAGTTGGGGAAAAAAACAGCACAAATAGAAAAAAACATGTCATTTTAATTCATAGGTAACACTTTACAATAAGGTACACATAATTACAGTAGTTAATGAGGAATTAATCTACCTAATACTAACCACTATTCATTAGCTCCTCATTAGTTCTCCATTAGTTCCTCAGTAACTACTCTAAATGTATGTGCCTTATTGTAATGTGAAACCAATTCATTAAATAAGCAATAATTAAAGTCAAAATATAAAAATAAAAATGTGTTCTATTGAGAAACGGTCTCAGTTGTATGTTATTATTATATTATATTCATATATAAGAATAAAGTCATTCATTCATTCATTCATTTTTCATTCATTCATTTTCTACCAAGAAAATCCTCACGCGGGTCGCGGGGGGGTGAAGCCTATCCCAGCTGTCTTCAGGCGAGAGGCGGGGTACACCCTGGACTGGTGGCCAGCCAATCACAGGGCACATATAGACAAACAACCATTCACACTCACATTCATACCTATGGACAATTTGGAGTCGCCAATTAACCTAGCATGTTTTTGGAATGTGGGAGGAAACCGGAGAAAACCCACGCATGCACGGGGAGAACATGCAAACTCCACACAGAGATGACTGAGGGTGGAATTGAACCCAGGTCTCCTAGCTGTGAGGTCTGCACGCTAACCACACGACCGCCGTGCAGCCCAGAGTAAAGTCATAATATTTTAAAATAATGCTATAATAGTAGCATAGAGTTGAAATATTATTGAACAAATATGTTTTTTTTTTAAAGTTGTTATATTATGAGAAACGGGGTTCTTCCCTCACCACCGTTACTTAGTCTGGCTCCTCCTGGCCGATCCAGAGGCATTCCCAGGCCAGGTGAGACACATAGTTTCTCTAATGAGTCCTGGGTCTTCCCCAAGGTCTCATACCAAGGTCGGACATGCCTTGAAAACCTTCGATTTGGGGAAATTAAGTTGGGGGTGTATATATAATGGGGAAAAGTCCAAATATTATGGGAAGAAACATGTGCACAAACCTTATTTTTTTTTTTTGGGGGGGGGGGGGGGGGGGGGGGGTATATATAAAAATGGTCCTTCTTGAATCCTTTAGAACATTTCCTGGATCCACACAGTGATCATCCCAGTTCTCCCATATCCCACTGATAATTCCTGAAAATGTCATCCAAATCTATATATCCTTTCATTTTTCAGTATGTGGCCCTGCGTGGAACAAACTTGGACACCCCAGCAGTAGAAGAAGTTGTTTAAATGAGACAAATTGAGTTCATAAACTTAGCTTGTAAATGGTTTTAAGTCATTGCAGATGTTATCTCAGCTCCTTTTATTCACCTGATTGAATGCAGAACGTCGATGCCAGCTTTTTTTGTGTGTTTTGTACAAATCGATAAATCAATGTTATCAGGTTGTCAACATTTTAACTCGGGGGGGGGGGGGGGGTGTGGAAGAACGTCTGTTCCCTGGGGAAGACGTGGAAAAGAATAAATGAGAACCATAAACACCTTTAAGAGGCGTGAGGTGTAGGCCGTGGAGATTCAGGAACTAAAAGGAATGCCGGAGAACTTTACGAACATCACCAATGACAGGTTGTGGGTTCTTCCTTGCTCCGTGGACAACCTCCTCACTAAATTTTATGGAAATTGGTTGTTGCCGCGTCATCCCACAAGGGCTACACACACTTTTTGGAGGTCCGCCCTGCGAAGGCTGTAGTTTGTGTTGTTCAAATGAGCATTTCCTTATTGGTTGTGTTTTATGGGCAGAACACAGTCAAAGAATTGTGCGACATGACGGTGCTTATTATAGAGCTGGAAAATGCTTTGAAAATCCCACTGAGGCCCTCCAGCGAACATAAAAAGGAAGTGGCGGAACAGATGGTTGGAACTAGAAGTCTGACGTGCATGAACGAGTCCAACCTTAGCGCACAGTGATTGTTTCATTGAGAAAAGGGAGTTATTTTTAAAAACAAGCACACAAGAGCGTAGAAAATAAGGTACTGTATATACACTATTTATTGCACGTTTATTGCACAGGAGAACACACTTTGGATGCATTTGCTAATGAATAAAACAAAACAAATCAAAATGTGTGTAAATATGATCCCTGTTGTCACTCCACAACCTGTGGTACAGAATAAGGAAGACAATCCACAATGACTTGACATATATTCACCCTCAGAATTTGTTCTTCTTCTCAAAAATAACAACACTTCAGATATCATAAGATTATTACATCAACAATTACCCATTTGTTTCCAGACACATTTCACATATTTCAATTAGCCTGCTTCATCCTATTAACTTGCTAGCTATTGCTATTGCTAGCTTGCTATTAGCCATTTCGCTTATGTTCAAATGCTCTACAATACATTTTGTAACAAACATTTTGCAGTCAGCTGTTTACTCTAGCAACTTTTTAAATATTTATATTTAATAATATATTTCAATTAGCCTGCTTCATGCTATTAACTGTACATTGAGGCTTGCTAGCTATTGCTAGCTTGCTATTAGCCATTTTGCTTATGTTCAAATGCTCTACAACACATTTTGTAACAAACATTTTGCAGTCAGCTGTTTATTCTAACAACTTTCTAAACTCTTTACAGCCATTAGTACCAATTATCTCTACTTTGTACTAACCTGTTGTACAAAATAAGGAAGACAATCCACGATGACTCGACGTAATATTCACCCTCGGGATTTAGTCTTCCTCTGTCGTTTTGTCACCTACTCTATACCACCATCGCTACTAGCAGCCCCTAGTGGACCTTCTGGTATTACACCCAAACGCCAACAATGGAGATTATTATTTTATTTTAGAAACAAACATATGTATGACATGAACTATTACTATTCTTAAATGCTCTGAACATATGTATGCATTTTAAACAGTTTTTTTAAATTATGTTACCTTATCTTTTATGTACCTTACATCCCCATAAAATAAATTTGATCTTTCAACAGGTCATCATCTGCATGGCAGCAGACAAAGGACGCTGTTTGCAAGACGAGGACAATATGAGCAGCAGAAGCTTCAAATGATGGTAATATTCATACATACAGTAGATAAATTATAGATAAATGTACATGGTAAAAGTAGATATTATTATTATTACACCTTTAGAGTCAGTCTCTTAGCTCAGCACATTTTCAGTCACACTCACATAGCACAATCAAATACAATACATACGGTATTTGGTTATACTGTCAGGCCATACGATATCTTTATAGCATTATTTTTATTTACGATTCATTGCTTTTTACACAATACTTGACATATCATAATGTAAATATACCGTACGCAACTATACTATACTCAGCTACTGTATGTTTCCTTACACTATGCTGTACTATACAACAGTTCCATACGATACTATACATATGATATATTATACTATACTACGACTTTACTCGTGTGGTATATTTAATTTATATTTTACTTCTTAGATAACTAAGAAATAGAAGAGTTGATACTAAAAACTCTGAAGGATCACTTACACACATTCATAGTACACATATAGCTGAATAATAATTAATATTGCATTCATTTCAAATTTAAAATAATGTACTGATTTAATTCACGCCCATTTATGGTTAACCACGCCTACTTCCTGTTCACACCCCGCCCATTTCTAGTAGAGATACAGATCATTTTGATACAGATAGTGGTGTTCTCGCTCATTCCTACATACTGTATGGTATTTTATTCTACAATAACCATAGTACAGGTACTATACTGTACTATACTATACTGGTATAGTATACTATACTGGTCTACTATACTGTAGACCAGAGGTGTGGCCCAATAATACTAATAATAGCAACAGGCTTCATCACATACAACATAAAGCTGACATGACATGACCAATCCAGAACTTGTTTTTATCTCCCCCCCAGAGGCCTCGAGGGGTGCCAGTTCTCCCAAAGGACGACACTCCCACCAAGACACCACCAAAACCAGCCACCACCGTATGTTCCCAGTTGGGACAAAGCTGTATCCCCCACCAAGGATGCTGTGAGCCTTGTTCTGCCTGCCACTGCCATTTCTTCAAAGCCATTTGTTTCTGCAGGAGGATAAACATGCAGTGCAGCAAAAACACATAAACACCCAAAAAAACGTGGGAGCGGACACATGCAAACACAGCGTGGATTGCATAGATAACACATGTTGTGTTGTTGCAGACATCCCACAAAGTCACCATTAAAATAGTAAATGGCCATTTGAATGACTTTATGTAACCTTTTGTGAAAGGCAACTTCTTGCACAGTATACTATGATGTCATGAATTAACTGAACAATATTACTATAATACCAATATTGTATCACTATTTTGTGTTCTTTTGTTGCATTTATAAAGATTTGTTATTATGATGATAATGTGATATTAATGTGTTAGCAGTACTGCATTTACTACAATAACCAAAAAACTAGAAATCTGACATTTATTTCAGGCACGATACCAAGCCCACTCATATTTGGAGCCTATATTTATATGCAGTAAAAGTGATACATTTTCAAGAATACAAATGTACTTTAACTCAATTATTTTGCTTATTCCATGCAGTACAAGTCATCAGAGTACAGTAATGACTAGACATTTACTTGGGTGTATACTTGGCTGTATTGTACCATTGGTAAGAAAAGAAGCTATTTGGCTAATTTAAAAAAAATGCTATCGTAAAAAAAGCATAATTTCATCCATTTTCTGCTGCTTATCCTCACGAGGGTCGCGGGTGGTGCTGGAGCCTATCCCATCTGTCTTTGGGTGAGAGGCGGGGTACACCCTGGACTGGTGGCCAGCCAATCACAGGGCACATATAGACAAACAACCATTCACACTCACATTCATATCTATGGACAATTTGGAGTCGCCGATTAACCTAGCATGTTTTTGGAATGTGGGAGGAAACCGGAGTACCTGGAGAAAACCCATGCATGCAAACTCCACACAGAGATGACCGAGGGTGGGATTGAACTCGGGTCTCCCAGCTGTGAGGTCTTTGTGCTAACCACTCGACCGCCATGCAGCTAAGCATAACTTCAAAAGAACAAAAAAGTGAGTAAAAACAACTTAATTCTATTTACTACAACAAACTTGATTCTTGGTTTGCTCATTTAAAATTGGCTATCATGTCATCAATTAAAAAAATATGATGATATTTTATCTCAGTTAGCATCTACCACCTTCTATCTTGCAGTTTGGTATACTTGTTTTATCACACAACGTTCTTCCATCACACGTTGTGACATACTGGCAGTTCAAATGAGGCTTGACCGGACATCAGTACTAATATAAAAAAGATTAAAAAACATTAAGAAGCATGGATCCATAGAGCTCCACTATACTGTCAGTGTGCCGCGGAAGCTGACTGTGCACTGATGGCTTGTGACTGCTCTGGTGCAGGGGGGACCTCTCCGCAGCAGCCCTTGCAGTTCCGTGACAACTTGCCAGAAAGGGTTTGGAATGTTACCAGATTTAGCGACAAAGCTGCCAAATTGGCAACACTGGGAGTGCAAACACCCATTAAACACCAATTAAAAATACATATGCATTTTTTTGTGTATCTTATGTTTCTGTTTTAATAAACTTTGATAATCTGGAGTGCTGTCCACATATGGTCATGTTGTTTACAAGTTTTATTAAGCTCACTGACGCTGTATGCTGAATACAATAAAAATATACGTATATGTTGGTGGACTACGGTGGTTATAATTTACAGCAAAACGACTTCACTACACTGCACGAGGGATTACATGTGCAGGGAATTCTTCCTTACATATAGGCTAGGAAATGTTTATACGGGTTGACACTTGACAGGAACTCACCACAGAAAAATGTCTTCCAAAGAGAACCCCCCCTCCTATCGGGTGCTCCAAAAAAAGGGATTTACTTTGAGGTAAGTGATTTTCAAAGAGGTTCGACTCAGGAGTCTCTCAGATATTATTATATGTGTCAAACTCAACTATCTGGGAGATGTATGATGACAGGATGTACTCGCATGCTGATGGCATGATAAACGGGCAACAGACCTGGGGGGGACGAGGATACCATGCTAACTATGGATGTCCCAATCAAACCAAAATGTCTGCTGAATTTTGAAGATCCGATGATATCGGCTTCCACTATGAGATCGGGACGATCATGCAGACATGTTGGTGATGAACCATGGTGAAATTTGGCTCTGTAGCGACGGCGGTAGTTCCCCCTCTGTTAGTTGTTTATATTCGGGACCGTCAACAAATTATTATTGCGAGGAAGGGAAAGAGTCATATCATCCAAATAAGGATATTAAATAATAAGAATTGGTACCAGATCACGTCAGATTGGTAAGACTATAAAACAAATCGGATGGGATCGGAAGCCAAAAGATGCGAATCAGGACATCCCTAATGCTAACATTAACATTAACAGGATGCTGTGTAATACAAATATGTTACGAACACAGCAGTGTATCAATAAAACAACTAAACGCCAACACGGAAACGTACACAAACCGCAAAATTTGTGCATATTTTTTTCCATTTAAACTGAAAATTATTTTATGGCACAAAACAGACCAAAGGAATGCGACTATTTGTGTTTAATGTCGACCATTAACCTATGAATAATCACAAAAACAGCACAAATGACTATTGTAACGGCATAAACAAGCACAAACTTCCCGGTTTGGACCGTATGGACATTAAAAGGGTGAACAAAAATACATTTCTGGGGATCACAATAGATGAAAATATGAGCTGGAAACCTCATATTACAAATATACAACATAAGGTGGCCAGAAATATTTCAGTATTGAACAAAGCAAAATTTGCTCTCAATCAGAAATCACTCCACACTCTTTATTGCTCTCTGGTTCTACCATATCTTACTTATTGTGTGGAAATATGGGGTAATAACTATAAAAGCAATCTTCACTTGCTAAATGTACTGCAAAAAAGGTCAGTAAGGATAATTCATAATGCCGCCTACAGAGAACATACTAAGTCCAATACTAAATCACAAATACTTCAACTTGCTGATATAGTTCATCTTCAAACAGCTAAAATAATGCATAAGGCTAAAAACAACCAATTAGCTAAAAATGTCATCCAATACTTCTCTACAAGAGAGGAGAAATATGATCTCAGGGAAGAAGTACATTTGAAACACTTATATGCTAGGACTACGTTAAAAAGCCATAGCATTTCAGTATGTGGAATCAAACTATGGAATGGATTGAGTAAGACCCTCAAACAATGCACAACGATGAGCCAATTCAAGAAACAATACAAGCAGTTGATGTTTGCTAAATACAAGGATGAAGAGTCTTGAACCAGTCATGATGTGCTATACATATCACTATATTGACACTTACTATGGTACCCATTATGTCATTGGATGGTCATATCACCTCGTATGAGGTACATTATTAAAAACAAAAACAAACAAAAAAAAACTTAAACTGTATTATTGAAAGCAGGAAGTGAACAAATGTAACAGTTACTGATTGTAAAAGTACCAGATGGAGGGGTAGGATTTAATGAGCTTTGCTTCTTCCTACTCCTGTTGGACATGTGGAACTGTGAACTGATTATGTGATGCATTCAATTGTAATCTGATGCATGTTCAAATGAAATAAAACCATTACTATTACTATTACCAACCTAAGACCAAGCGAAGTCTTGCAGAAAGTGTATATGCCTTTCAGCATGAAGTCTAATCAATAGCAGGCACAAAATTGAATTGCATTGTTCAGTGACGCGTTATGTAAAACATACCATGCGTGTATATAATGGCATGGATGATCCTTAACTTTATCAAAGAAAAGAATCATGATTTAATATTAAAGCTGTACATACCATGGAAACCATATTGCCATGGTGAATGGTAACATTTGGATAAAAGCTCAGTGGGCAGGAAACGGGTTGAAATTGATCAAGCTAATATGACTGAAAAAGATCACTGGAAGGACGATGGATGGAAAATGCATCGGAACAAGTAATGTAGAACAGGTGGGAAGCCAAAAAGGCAGCCAAGGAACAAACTTGAAAATAACATTACAGTTGTCCCTCGCTACTTTCTGCTTTGAATAATAATGGAATAGAAAATGTTGCTCTTTTGTCATTAATACGGCATTTCCAAGAATAAAAATGAATTGATGAACTTAAGTAAAAATAAAAGGTTAGTCAAAGACATGATGGTCTGATGGTCTTTTCAGGAAAAAAAAACATACCAAAAGTAAAATATGGTGGTGGTAGTGTGATGGTCTGTGTCTGTTTTGCTGTTTCGGGACCTGGAAGACTTGCTGTGATAAATGGAACCATGAATTCTGATTTCCACCAAAAAAATCCTGAAGAAGAATGTTCAGCCATCTGTTGGTGACCTCAAGCTGAAGCCGACCTGGGTTCTTCAGGTCTTCAAGTCTTCCTCAGGACCTGGAAGACTTGCTGTGATAAATGGAACCATGAATTCTGATTTCTACCAAAAAGATCCTGAAGGAGAATGTCCGTCCATCTGTTGGTGAGCTCAAGCTGAAACCAACAAGTCCACCTCTGAATGGAAAACAAAAAGAGTTTTGGTCCCAGTATTGACCCCTGGGGTACTCCACGTGTAATATTTAACTTGCTGATGTGTGTTCTCCTAGCTTTACATGTTGCTTCCTGTCAGCTAATTAGCTTTTGACACAGTTCAAAACTAATCCTCTGATTCTAATTTTGTTATTAGGATGTCACGATTGATTGTATCAAATTATATTTTTATGATCTATAACATTAGTGATTTCCTCCATAATTTCAAGCAATGCCATGGCGGTTGAAATGTTAGCTCTGTATCCGTACTGACTATCTGCAAGTAATTCATTCCTATTCATAAACGTGTCCAACCGTTATCAAATAGCTTCTTGATAGCTAATTTGTCCACTTCCTGTTTATGTAATGTATACAAAGCAACACATTAAACATTTAAATATGCTTTTCTTCAATCCATACCCCAGATGACTTACTTTGTGGAATAATAACAGTTGTACTCATTACACATCAGTATACATATTACTCATAAGTTATTTGGAGGATCCACGCAGGAGAGGAAGAATCGTGTCGGGAAGGTAAGACAAACATGAACACACACACACAGCCAACTGCTCATCACTCCAAACTCATGTCAACAGGATGGAGTTGGCAGAGTTCAGGGTTTTATGCTGCCGATTCCAATATCGATCATCCAGGTCTGAAATTGGCTGATATTGATCATACAAGTGTTTCTGTGGCATCTGTTGGCAGTTACGTTCAATTGTTATTGTTTTGGATGAAAGTGGAAGGACGACAACACTCCACAAAAGGGTCGCTGCAGGCTGCAGTAGTACTACCTCCCCAAGGGTGATCTGTTTTTGTGACCTTATGTAATAAATCCTGTTGAACTTCCCCCAATCAAGAAAATATCTCTCAGGGTCCAGAAGATCCTGGCAACGCTCACGCACACATCATCAATCAGCGCTGTGGATCCTCTTGGTAAAGCTATTGGATATACTTCAACTCACAAACAGGTCAAAATACAGCATAGAAAATGCACAGCATTAATGAATCATGGATGTTCAAAGACCTCATGAGTGATATTGGAGATGTGCAGTATTCTGTCATATAGATGAAAGCACATACATTTTTTTTACACTTGGCATGTTTGAGATAGCTCATGTGTTTTGGTTTCATTTGCTGTTGCTACGCAAAATATATACTCGGGGTTTTTTTTTTACGTTAGCTATACTTTCATCCTATGAAGTAAAATATCCGTTCGAAGGAGTCGACTCGTTCACGAACCTCACATCTCTTGCAGAGAGACAAATGTGAAGCTGAGGAGGGTCCGAACGAGACGCTCGCCTAATATTTATTTGGTGGACATGTGTGTGCGTTCATGACGATGTAAGTCGCCCCGTCATTGTTACATTGTTACCAAGGAATGTTAGTTAATGTTTGAATCAGACTATTAAGCTGAGGATGCTAAAATATAGCCACATGTGGTTTTAGTAAAGGCTGACCGGTGGGGGCAAAGGGGAGGTAGCATTCCACTATCCTGAGACCAAGGATGACACAATTGAACATATAATAATTACTATTCAACAATAATTGTCGTTTTTATGTGGCATAATTAACCCTGTGTGTATTATTTCGTTCGTAATTTGGTTAGTTTATGATTACCCTGGGCTAAGAGTTGTGGTTGCGTCGCTGCAGTTGGTTGATGTCTCCGCAAGAGGGCGCTGTTTCTCCACAATTTAGTATTTTTTCTTATGGTCACAGCGGGATTTTAATGTAATTGTCGGTATAATCAGATCTGCTCATTCATTGTTATTTTTTATTTACTTAGACACCACACACCCACTCCTTAAATGTTGATTTGCACCGCCAATGTAGAATGACTACGGTATGAAAAGACAATGCAGGAGGATTCAGACATCCGGGATAAATGACTGAGCTGAGTTCAACCAATCCAAAGCGAGCATCTCGGCTTAGCTGCTTGCACAAAGACCAAGCCAGGATGAGAAGAACAGTGATTGGTGAAAACCAATCCCGGATCAGTGCTCTCACGCGGATTCCTTAAATAGACCCCGCTATCGATCACAGATTCAACGATTCACCATGGCAACGAGAGCGGCCTACTTCTCCCCGTCCGAGGCGGAAATCCTCATGGAGGTT